>NC_137603.1:61775946-62136262 GCF_963280865.1 Gymnoscopelus braueri
GCATTGGCTGATGTTGTTGTTTTCCGTCGCGCTTTGTGAGAGGCCAACGAGCGTCCAGACGCTCCTGTCCTTGTAGATACAGTGTTAGAACAATCCTAGCTTCATTAATTTAGCTTTGTCTGCCCCGCAACACGCAACATGCTTTGAGCGCTCATTGATATGCATTTTCATATAGGCCGACGTCTTCAGGGAATTAACACATTCCAAGAGATGCAGACTGCTTCCAGGGGCCCCCCAGCTAAATGATTTATAGTTAGGAAACAAATGGACGCTTTTACAGGTCATATCAAATGAGGGTCCGTGCATGCCTAATGCATATAAAACTGGGGGTCCTTGAAATTATGTAAGATTGAGAGTCTAGAGAATCTACTGATTAGTCATATGGTATTTGTGTGTGTGTGTGTGTGTGTGTGTGTGTGTGTGTGTGTGTGTGTGTGTGTGTGTGTGTGTGTGTGTGTGTGTGTGTGTGTGTGTGTGCGTGCGTGCGTGCGTGCGTGCGTGCGTGCGTGCGTGCGTGCGTGCGTGCGTGCGTGCGTGCGTGCGTGCGTGCGTGCGTGCGTGCGTGCGTGTGAGAGAGAGAGAGAAGGAGAGAGAGCTAGAGAGAGAGATTTAGCAGTTGGATCGGCCTGACATCACCGGCTAGCTTGCTACCTGGCTGTCCTGAGGCAGCTAGATCTGCACATTCCCTGAACCTGCCTGTCTTGACCCTGTACCCCCTGAACCCTTTGAGCTTTGTAGACATGCATGTCATTAGTCATAAATGTAAAATAATACATGTATTATTTTGTTACATTTCTGACTAAATAAAGTGTTCAATCAACCAATCAATTGGTCACCATGCCGCTGCACCTCTCAGCTGCCCAGTGTCACTGGCCAGAACCCCATCAGAAACCCCATTGGCCATTTGTGCCAACACTCAGCCTGAAACTGAAACTAACATTCATGATTATTTGTATTATTTTGTAAAATAGGCCCCTCTCACAAACATTGGAAGCCAATTATAGCCAATCTGTAAAGAATATAAAAAATCTCATGCCTCATCTCATGCCTCTGAACAACCCACAGCAGAGCTTTTCAACTGGTGGTCCGTGGACAACTGGTGGTCCGTGAAGGTATTTTATGTGGTCCTTGGGTCATCCATTCAGTAATGTATAAAGCAACGTTTTTTTTTTGGTTCATCATTTTATTTTGTTTTATTTTGGAGAAACTTAGTAATTTGGTATTGGTGTGATATGAGGACAGTGGAATTAAAAACATTATTAGTGTTATTGGAGGAGGCTTGTGTTTCAATGCCAAAAGTACTTCAAGCTTACTACAGAGGAGGATCAGCTCATTGTCCACAGACTCTTTCAAGAGACATATATGAAACACAGTCCCTTGTGAAGTTCTGGATGAGTTTTCAGACAGTAAAAGCTAAATGTAATTTACCTTTTGTAACGATGTATCTCTGTGAGAGCGGTATTGCCTCACTGGCATGCCTGAATAATATTAGCATTAAATAACAGTATTATGTACAGGGCAAGGTTGGAGCCAGAAAATGACTACTATACTGATATGTAAGTTAATGTAACATTTATGAGTGAGCAACACATACCGGGTGTGGCCATAGATAGCTGAGTGGTTAGTGAGTCTGCCTGGGGAGCTAGAGGCCCTAGTTGTCCCAGGTACGACTCCAGGCAAGGCCAGCAATGTGTCGATGTGTGTCCCTGAGCAAGACTCTTAACCCCTAATTGCTCCCCGAGCGCCGCACAATGGCTGCTCACTGCTCCTAGTTGTTATAGGATGGGTAAAATGCAGAGGACAAATTTCACGTATGTGCAAATATACTGTGACAAATAAATCCCCAAGGCGTGGGGCCTATATTATTGTATGGCCACATTTCCTAATAATGATGACACTTTCTCTTCTTGAGATTCCAACTCTCTTTTCTGTGGAATTTCTTGACCTCAGACTTCCCAGTAACAGACTTCATTGACTTGTTCCTGTTGGAAGATGCTGTTTCTTCCTTCATCTGAGAAATCCACTGGTAATTACAGTGTGATTAATATTTAAGCACTTAAACCCTTTATGCTTAGTTGCCCGGAGCACTCCAGGGCTCTATACTAGGCCCCCTCCTTTTTTCACTCAACACTAAATATGTTCGCCAAAAATCGTCGATATTGTGACGTGCTGTGAGCATGTAAATCAACTATTTCCGCCAGATGTTAGTCTCAGTATAAAGGGACGTTGATGTTCATGTTAATGTATGGAAAACATATCAGCAGGAAGGAGGGGTCATCACTCAAAACGTCATTGTAGTCCAGCTACACAGCCCAGAATATACAAATCTTCACTTAAAGCTATTTGGGTCATGTTCTGTCATGCCTTCGGCCCTCTATCAGGCTACGGGAAACTTTTCAAAAACAATGACATGATCCACACTCAGCAAAAATGTTAAGCTCTCTCGTTTTTATTATTTATACATCTTTTAGAACATAATTTGTGTGTGCAGCGAAACATTCCGGCTAATGCCTTCCTCGGTAGCTGCAAATGCAACTACGGCATAAGTCAAAACATTTGGCTGCACAATGGACATCATAAAAGATGTATAAATAATAAGAGATAAGTGGTTCATAAAACTTTGCAACTTACAATAACAAAACATATTTCTACTGTAAGTGTGACACCAAATGAACAGTCCAAAACATTAATTCTGTCAACTTTTAGTTAACATTAGTTTCTATTACAGACACATTAATTAACAATAAAGATTCCCAAAAGCATTTTATTGTTTATTTGTTTTGGGTAAGACATTAAAATTTAAATTAAAAAAATAAAGGGGGAGGGGTCCCTACTACTCCTCATAATGTAGACCACTTTCCTTGTAGGTGAAAGTGTTTCTCCACTGGTGACCATTGTTTGAAACATTCCAACAGGTTCTACATGCATGCTACGCAGCACGTTTAGGCGTGGTGTGTAAAACGACACCCAGGGCTACGTTGGCAGGGAAGCAGTGGACCAAACAAAGGTGATATCACGCACGAACAATGACAGAGAGAGCTGGTTCATCCAACAATCCCCATCATGCATCGCCGTGAGACTGCCACGCCCCAGCCCACACCTGCAGTGTGTGGGAAGGGTTTGGATTTAAGGCGACATCATTCCAACCACACTGGGCTGACTAACCCGACGTGAACAAGATGTTTCGCAAACACATGTCTGCCACAGTGGGTGAAGAAGCAAGTCAGCCAAACCAATTACAAAATAGGACTTAAGCTCTGGGCTCAGAACTCACTTTACTGTCAGGCAAAAAAAAATACAGGATGACATAAAGAGAAAAATATATTTTTAGACTAAATAAATTAATCTGATTACACGCTTAAAGAACCACTTATGCTATTTTCAACCTATATGTTCATCAAATCGGTCCTTACTAATGCTCTTTTATAAGTTGGGACAATTTCTGTCTGCTCACTCAGTCTCAGAGGAGGGCAGTTCAGAAACCTGCCTATAGTGACTTATAGGCAGCTTTGGTCATTTCAAACTAGATTTTGTGAGTTTTCGGCTAAGATGCAGCGTAGAAAACATGGAGGGGGCCTAGAATAGAGCCCTGGGGGACACCAGTTCAACTATTCAAACTGGTTAAGCATATAGGTTTAAGTGGTTAAACCTAAGTAACCAAAACCATAAGCCTAACCCTTAACCTCTGCAAAGCTCTGCAAGGACTCTGAAATACCCTGAAACAAATTAGGACATATGGATCCAAAGAAATTATAGATTCTTTAATACAGGTGGTGTGTTCATGGATGGATTATGGCACTGGCACAATGGGGCCAGTCCTTGACTGCCAGGGGCCCTTGGGTTGGGCCCTGGACTGCGAGACTAATTTAGATCTAAATCTAAAATGTAATCAATACTGAGTTCACTCAAATACTGTCAGCCTATATACCCTACAGTACAAGTCCCCTATATCAATCTGGGAACGCATCTGCAAAAAAAGGAGCTCTGAATCATAGCCATCTGATAGGCTAATGTAATTCCTTATGATGATAAAATGGCTACAGGTTCTTTCTTGACCCACATCATGCCTTAACTACATCCTGAGTAGGCCTAGTGTCAGTGTGTTTGCCTTTCCAAGGTGTGTTCATTATTATAAATGTGTGTGTGAAGAGTATTACTGAAGCTCTATAGGTTACATCTGCAGTTCGTTCTGTTCACTGCATGAGGACAGAGCAACCGTGTTTTGAATAATATGTAAATGTACTCATATTGTGAAAACATTTGGCATGGAAAAAACAGGAGCCATTTCAATGTCTGCGCAAAAGCCCTGCAGCTATATAATCAATTATTATTGGTATCATGATTTATTTACGATGTCACCATTGTCACATTAAACATTAGATTGTAGATTGTTGCATTTGCATTTCTTCTACCCTGTTTTGAGACTGAATAGACACCAGCTTCTTTGGAGACAAGTCTTCTCTACAGGACGAGTCCATACACGTCTGGATCTGATCGGAATGTCTCTCCTCCATGTAGCCCAGACAGCTGTGCTCCAGTGATGTTGTTGTCCCAGCCCAATCCTTATAGCCAGTGGTGGAAAAAGTACTCCATTTTTTTACTCAAGTAAAAGTATGAATACTGCGATGCAGTACAAGTAATTCAAGTACTTTTACTCAAGTTCCTTGAGTAAAAGTACAACAATATTGGTATCAAAATGTACTTAAAGTATACCAAAAGTAGAAAGCACTCATGAAGCAGAAAGTCCCATTTCAAATGTATAAAATGTATTAAAAAATCGTTTGAAAATAGCAGACCTACAAGCTCACAAATTGTGAGCTTGTAGATCGGCTATTTTCAAATGGCCGAAATGTATCGGGCTGAAGTGGTTAATGTATGTTTTGTAATAATAATCTGAGATGTAGTGGAGTAGAAGTAAAAGTATTGAACATTAGAAATACTCAAGTAAAGTAAAAGTACCTAAAAAAAATGTACTGTCCTTGAATAAATGTACTTATACTATTATTTCCACCACTGCAGCCCAGACAGCTGTGATGTTGTTGTCCCAGCCTATTCCTTATAAACCTATAGTGTCTCGGATCCTGGCCAATCCACTGTGTCCACAGTGTCCTCACTGTGGTGGGTGCGTGTGTTTTGCAACAGCACGGCGCTCCTCCACTACTGCGCTCCTCACTGAGAGCCATAAACAAGTCACTCCTCCGTGGGCGATCGAGGAGGCTTTTCCTACACGAGTGGAGGAGGAGGAGGAGGAGGAGGAGGAGGAAGAGAGGCGAGAGAGCGCGATCCACCTGAGTGGGTGACGAAAGTATTTCCTCATTATTCGCCTCCTTCTTGAGAAGGGAGTCGCTAGATCCCAGGGAGGCATCTTGGCAGACAGGTGAGTCTGGTAGTACAGTGTGTGTGTATGTGAGTGTGTGTGTGTGTGTGCTCGAAAACTGCGGAATTAATACCTGGATGCAAACCGGTCTCAGAGGAGTTTAAAAAACAGGTAATTATATAATCTAAACCGCATTATTCATTCATACATTTGTGATATGTCGTTTCATTCATTCATTCATTCATTCCAATTGGGTCAACACCCAGTTGTGTTGTGTTGCAGTTGATCATTCAGTGTGTCTATCTATGTTTCATGTTCTATGTGACTAATTCACCGGCCGGTCCGGCCGTCTGTATTCGCTGCCAAATTGTATAGCCTGATCTACAGGCTACTTTTGAAGTCAATCATTTTAAAGTAGCCTAAAGGGGGAAATCTGTATTTTGAAAGCATTGGGTCAGGTTGCGTCAGGTTGAAAATGAATACAAAAATCCATTTTGTATTCATTTTCAACCTGACGTCGAAATGTTTGGGAGTTTGTTTCTTTAGATGTTTAGCCCCCGAGGACTCATGTATACCCATCTCACAGTCACAGTCCCATCTATCTCCCATGCCAAAAAAGAACAGATTGTAGATCTGTTCCTTTTGGCTAGTATCGACACCGTCGTACTACGGGGTATAAATGAGGCTGGCTAATAGGCCTGTCACCTGTATGTGGGACGCGTCGCGTCTTTGGGCACGACAGCGTTCCCAAGGCGCTCCTAGCGGCGGAGCAGCGCCCTCACAGGAGGAGGCTGGCTCTGGTGCGCTTTGGATTCCTCTTCCAGCTACAGCAGTGGTTTTAATTTCAACCCTTTTCATGCCAAAAGGACCCCTAATACATTTGGCTGCGGACCCCCGTCTGGATTTTTTTTTGTGCCAGGGACCCCCAGAAGCAAAGATTTGAGTTAAAAATGTTCGCTTTAAAAGATATATAGATATTCAAAGTCATGCACACATTTTCAAGATTGAAAAAAAAATTAGCAGATCTACAAGCTCATAGCACGGCACTCGGTGCCGCGCTATGAGCTTGTATATCTGCTATTTTTGAATACCCAAAGCTAAGTGGTTAAAATGATTGTGACGCTATGTTAACTAATTTAGCTGGGGACCCCCTGGTAACCCCCCAAGGACCAATGGATGAGAACCACTGAGCTACAGAATCAAACAGTTTTAAATGTCAATTTAAAGCATGTCCTTCAACATATTGCTCTCTGCACTGATTCAAAGGCATGTCCATTTTGTCACTATATTGGCGTTTTATATACGTTTTGCGCATGATGGGGCGCCGAGACCGAAGGTGTCCAAAATGTCCACACTTCTGTATAGCATTGGTTCCAATACAGTGGGTCGGGACCCATATGTGGGTCGCGGACCAATTTCTATGGGTCGCAAGTAAATATCCCTTTATTTTTTTGTTTCCACATTTTGTGTTTTATTTTCAAAATATTTTCAAATAATTCCCCAAAAAACACAATTTTCATAAGTTAAATCTTTTCTTTTTTTTTTTTTTTTTAAGAATCCATTAAAAAAACATACTTTTATTAAGTAGTGAAAATAGCAGATCTACAAGCTCACAACGCAGCGCAAAGCGACACATTGTGAGCTTGTAGATCTGCTATTTTCACTACTTTGGGTCCTGGGCTGGCTGCATGGGCAAAACGCCCAATTTCTCTTCTGGGACTTGTCTTGAGCTAAGAAGTTCCACTACTGTGGTTGGATTGAGCTTGTGTCCAGCTTTGATCCCCATCCGTCTGTAGAAATATGAAAATATGGCTGTTTTGATTTTAGAAGACGTGGAGAACACGTGTAGAGTTCTGTCTGTCACCTGCATGCATTCCAAAGACACTGTAATGTACAACATCAGACTCGTACATTACAGACACCTCGGCTGAACCCGGATCTCTCTTAAAGAGACTGAAGTGGTTTCATGTGGCTGTGGATGCTGATGCTCCTATAGTCTATAGTGTCTGCAGCAACACTTGTTCTCACTCGGGGCGTAAAAGCGCACATCAGAGTAGGTAGGTAGGCGTGAACTACAGAACACTGCTCAGTGGTGGAAAAAAGTATTCACATTATTTTACTTTACTAGTAAAAGTGCTCATTATGCAGAACGTCCCATCACAAGGTATTATGTATAACATGTATTAAAATCTTTTGAAAATAGCAGATCTACAAGCTCACAATGCAACATTACGTAGATCGGCTATTTTCAAATGGCCAAAATGTATAGGGCTGAAGTGGTTAATGTATGTTTTATAATAATAATAATCTAAATTTACAAAGTGACTAATAACTTACAAATAATTGTAGGAGTAAAAGTATAATATTTGTCTCTGAGATGTAGTGGAGTAAGTATAAGTAAATGTAGGCCTACACAAAATTGGAAATAGCCATACTCATAAAGTAAAAAAATACCTCAAAATTGTACTTTAGTAGGCTACAGTAGCCTACTCGAGTAAATGTACTTAGTTACTGTACACCACTGCCTACATAACCTACGGCCTGCATGCAGAAACACTTGTTCTCATTCGGAGCATAAAAGCGCACATCAGAGAGTAGGTAGGCATATTATAAACAACAACAGAAACAAACTCCCATACCATGTCAATCACATTGAACAAATCATGTTTTGGAGTGACCAGTGCTGACAGGCTGTCCTCTGATCAGCCTGCTGGAACACGCAGCCCCATCATCCACCCAACAAACACGCGTGGGAGGCGACAAGGCGCTCCTCCACGCACCGCGTCACGGCACGGCCAGTGATTGAGCCGTGAAATAAGGACGGATTTAGGCATGAGACTCGATCTGTGGGAGGGTTTTGGGGACATGCCATGAATGCATGTTGTATCACGTCTCTCTCTCTCTCTCTGTCGTGGATTAGTGTGTGAGTAGCCTAGACTAGAGGTAGCCAGACTCAGAGACACATCCACGGAGGTTTCCGCCGCGGGGCGTTCAGCTCAGCTGGAGAGGCTCCATCCATCGTTTCCACGCAGCAGCAGCAGCAGTGCATTTAAATGGTTTAAGGACAGGCTCTCCAGTGTGATTGGTCCAGTGCAGGCAGCGCCTTTTAATAAACGCGTTTCAATGGAGGGAAAACATGAGGATAGAGAAGAACCAACTGGAAATGCAGATTATAGCGAGAATAATAGAGAGTCTGGTAAGATTTGATTCTCTTTTTTTCTACCACTAATTGCAGTTTAAAGCGTTATAGCTATGTCAAGACCTTTGTCACCTATTAGGCTATAGGCTGCATGCGCAATTGTTGAGCTTCAGGTGGATTGTGATGCTGTTGTTTGGCCAAGAAGGCTGTGTATTGAATCAACTGCAGGGGAATATAACACATAATCACGAATTTCCTCATAAACACCAGAGGCAGTTATCATTAATATGTTTTTTGGATGCATGCCTTATCCTCATTCCTCCTGATTAGTTAAATTATAAGGTGATTACCTTAATGATGACTGCAAGTATAGTATGAAATATAGATGGAAATGCAGGTGTCATAACACAGAGGTATAAGGGTCATGAACCAAACCAAGATACATAAGAATAAAAACAAAAGTAAAGATAAAATAAAATACTGAGCTGCTGCTGGCAGATAGATTTCTGCTCTGGATCTCTGAATGAGTGAATGAGTGAACATGATAATAAATGATCATGACAATTATGATCATGTAAGCAATCTACCAATCTGGTCTTATTATAGTATTATGCCAAATGTTGAGAAAAGTCACTGAGGGTTGAAAAGGCATTACTCCAAACAACTCCCTTTGCTCTATTGAATGCAGCAAGAGTGAATACACACATATTTCCACCAATGACTACTATTTCCCTTTTCTGTGTAACCCTGCATGACTGCATGCCCCCGCTCATCCTTTCACCTCATACAGGTCAGGTCTGTTTCAGAGGAGAGGGTGATGGGTCTACCAGGGTTTAATAACCAGTCACTTGAAGGTCACTGTTGTCTCTCAATATACTTACTGTACACTGTAACATCCTGAGATCTAATTTAACTCCAGGAGTGTACAAATAGAACCAAACGGACCCGTAAGGTATAGGGCTGGGCTGGGCAATATATTGATATTGATAATATATCAATATTGTGATAGGAGACTAGAAATTGTCTGAGATTTTGCATAAGGGTTGTCTTTTCCTGCAGGTTGTAATTAGCCTGGTAAAGCTCTCCCTCTGGAAAATCTAATATCCATTTGATTTGGAAATGAGATTTTACGGAGGGAGGGGCTTTACCAGGCTAGGTTGTAATCACTTTAGTCCTATTTATATTCATACTAAATATGTTCAAAAATAGCTAAAATAGCCGACTTACAAACTCACAACAAATCTCGTTGCAATGCACAGGGACTTGTAGATCGACTATTTTCGAATTTTTTTAAGAATTTGTGAAAAGTTGTAGCACGTTATACAATCATAGTGGCATACTTGAGGATCGTTGTGAAAGACACAACCTCAAGTGTAATAATTCAGGTTGACTTGCAATGCTTTATGATAAATAAGATTCTAGCTTTTTATTGTTACATTATACTGTATTTGAACGGAAGCCTACAAGAGTAGTAAAAATTCTTTGGTTTTGGTTCCTCAACATGTTGCAGGAATAACAAAGAGACAATACAGAATAGTAACAACAGAACAAAATTGAATAAATAAAAAACTAGAAAAGTGCGCTCCTCTGAGCATAGATCTCCACCAGGCTGGGTTGCCTACCCAGGGCTGTGTCAGTCATGGGGTGCCGCCATCAGGACATGAGGAAGCTGTGGGGGGAAATAGAGTTTGTACCACAGAGTGTTCACGTTTGTGGTGCCCCCTACGGGAAGAAGAGAAAGCGGTTTTGGACGTGTGCTCTATACAGTTCCCTCAACATGCGATTGCAATTTGGGTATGATTGGATGTTGCGTTCAAGACATATGGTGTTGTTTGTAAGAAATGGGCCCTGCCCACAAACTTTGGAAGCATATCTTAGCCAATCGGAAAGGGATATAAAGAATCTGACACATACATCTTAATCATAACTCCAGATTTAATGTGTACTGATGTGTGTGAGTTTTTCACTATACATACTCTGGTAATACATTGAAGAAATCTTGTCAGGCGGAAATGGGCTTGGCCTATATGGGGAGTTGCGCAGTGCGCCATGATCTAAGGAATCCAGGGGCGAAATATTTTTATTGTACGACCAGCGGTACAGGAGTTATATGCCAAAATGTGAAACGATCTGTTATAGCACCACCATGAGGCCGAAACATTTTGTGGATCTTCTATGGCTTACTGAAAGTTTTTGTGCAAAGTTTCATGCTGATCGGTCCAGCGGTGCCTGCAGATGAGCTGCTTACAGACAGACAGACTCACAGAATTATCCCCGCCTCCGGCCGTTCCGGAGGCGGAGCGAAACATTATCCCCGCCTCCAGGATAATGTTTTGGAGGCGGAACAAACCTTATCCCCGCCTACGGCAGTTCCGGCCTTGCGGGTATGAAAAGTCATGCACGACACGTACATTAGTCATAGTACACGTTGAGGTGTGTAAAGTTGTACTACACTGTAGCGGCAATAACAACAATGACACTACTACTTTGAAACCACATACCATACATACAGTGTATAATGAGCACTGCCCTAGTCATCACTACATTACCTGTCAACACCAGATCTGGGCTGAATACACATCAGGTATTTGAATCCATTGAAAACAAGTCCATTCGTATTGTCGTGGTATGTCATGGCGCAGAACAGGGGTGAAAGGTTAAAGGTGTTGTAAGTCATATGTCTATGTAAAAAAAAATGCCTTTTTTTAATCAAAGCTCTATAATCCAGTAATTATTGCTATAGACTGTTTGTTCAGTAACAGGGGTCTCCCCATCTCTCCAGCTCCTAAAGAGAAGAGTTTAATAACAATCAGTTTGAATTTGATATTGTTCCAGTTCCAATTATGTCTGCTCGTTTGTTTTGTTTCATCACTTCCATTTTCACTTGTTTTTACTGTGTCATGTTCTCTCTTGATTGGATACATTTGATATGCCGACCTGAAAATGTATTTTCTGTTCACTAAAGAGCTGGAGAGACAGGAGACCCCTTTTACTGAACAAACACTCTAGTCTATAGCAATGATTACTATCACAATATGAATGCGTATTAACAACAACAACAACAGAAAAGTGTTATCAGACATGTGTACAAGCCTGTGTACAAGCTCAACATTTCTTTGAAAATCTTTGAATTGGCCTATAATGACATGCCTAAGTAGGCACCCCAGGTTGAAACTAGTTAAGTAAATTCCAACGGCACTGGGCTGATAAGGAGCCTCCATGTTGTTTAGAGATGTTTCAGAATAGTTGACTGGTTGGTTAATGAGGGTTTTTGTTTCTTAGAGATATCCTGTACATATTTTCTTTTTAGCTTCCAGTAATGTTTTGGATGAGTCTAATAATGTAGTCTTAGTTTAAGGTAACTACATACAGTTAGCCTGGGACCAGACGAATCTGCCAGTGCAAAAAAAAAAAATGATATAGTCTGGCTACGCGAGGCTAACATACAGTAGATCAGCCAGATGTGTCCATACTGTATATTGCCAAATACTTTATGTACACATTCCTGAACTGTGTTTGGCAGACATTGCCCTAAGCCTAGATCAGTACAGCCATATTATACAGAGTTTCCTTGAGACTGAATGGTTGACTAATTGTTTACACACAATCAATCCACCAACTAGCCAACTTTAAAGAAATGCTCTTTTCTTCAAAAGAAATGCCCCCCCCCCCCCCCGAAAAGGGATTCGAGGGTCTTTTGCACATTTGTGTGTTATGTTGGTTATTGGTTAATAGTGAGAGATGTTATCATAGAGCCCACATTTCAGGCAGTTCCTATGATTCTCATACTGTTCACTGCTCAGCAGTAAAATCTGGAATGTTAATTTAATTCTGAGAGCATAAAAATTGACCTATACGGGTCCCTCCAGTCTAACGCTGAACCAGTGCTTCCAGTAAAGGTCCCTCCAGTAATGTTACAAACAGTGTTACAAACTCTCTTTCTGGAGCCACATTTTCTCAACATTTCCCCTTTTCATGAACAGATTTGGTTGTCTCTAGTCTGTTTAAACATTGTGTAGTTGGTAGACTTACTGTAATTGTTAACACAGGTGCGTCTCCCTTTATTAAGGCGTGTGATTTCGTAAGTTGGCTGCATCAGTTAGTTGTTGTGCTAACCTGTTGGTCACACTCTCTTGAGAAAGAACAATGTTGTAAGTCTGTTTGTTCCCACAAAACAGTACTTTACAGGCTTTTAACCAATGAACCATATTTGAGCACAATTTTGTGTATTGAATTAACATTCCAGATTTTATTGCTGAGCAGTGAACAGTATGAGAATCATAGGAACTGCCTGGAAATGTGGGCTCTATGATAACATCTCTCGATAACCAACGTAACACACACATGTCTTTGATATGACATACGTTTCTATGTTTATGTATTTATATTATGAACATACTGCATCAGGCTGTTTTTTTGGTGTGTGGATTCAATTATTGTTATCTTGTCTTCACAATGAAGGAAAGATACCATTGCAATCAGAATGGTTTGGCGAATCTAATACTGTGCCATACAGGAGCACATGACACCACCATGACAGGAGAAATGGTTTGCAGTTGTACTGTATATTTTAGGGATGCACGATGCACAATATTGACATTTTGGCCAATATCCGATAACCGGTTAATTGCATGGTCAAATTAAGTTACAAGTTTACGGTAAGGTTTACACCTGTTATAGTAACTATGATTCTGGGCGCATATACAGACTAAAAAACTGTGCATTCTTATCAGCTGATTTATTAGGTCTACTGAGGCACAAATTAGTTGTAACAACTAGTATGACGTAAAGATATAACATTATATTTTCCAAACTCTTTCCAATTTGTTTGCTTTTATTTATTCCACAGTTAGGACTACCCTTTTGAAAGCTGATTGAATCTGCAGCCTTCAATCATCATATAAGGCCTTACCGATATGATGAACAATCACGCATGAATGAATCGTGCATCTCTAGTATATTCACCACATGACATGAATATGTAGAGACGGCATGTAGAGAACCTGTCTGTTGTTGGCAGGAGAGCTTGTTCTCCGCTTACATTTACATAACAGCAACAGGTCAATCAATGTAAATAGTCTCCCACCACTACCTCATATTCTCTGTGCTGTGTCTGTACACCTCCAGACAGGATCCGTGTGGCTCCTAAGCCATATTTACAAACAAATAACTGACTGTAGGTTAATCGAATACTCGAGAAGCATGTCTTCTTTTTAAAATTTCTTGTACAGTATATCAATGAATCGACACAAAAAAAGTAAAATACATTTTTTGTCTGATTAACCCCTCAACCCTGTCTTATTTGATTGTACAACAAAAATAGGGAAAATAGCAGACGCGCTGTGAACTTGTAGATCTGCTACTTGTAGATCTGAACTTAGTTCGAGTACAGAGAAAAGCGCTATATAAATTAGATGTATTATATTAAAAGAAAACAGAATCCTTCACTAATCATAATCGAGGCGAAAGTTTGAAATAATCATGATAGTGATTTGAAGTCATATCGCCCATGCAGCCCTAGTCTCATCCCCTGTTCTCTCTCTCCACCTCCAGACAGGACCCGTGAGGTCGCTGTGCGTCCAGGCAGCCTGCAGGAGGAGCAGGCGATGCAGTCAGCCGTCATGTGGATGAACGACAACTACCTGCCCGTTCCTGGAGAGGAGAAGAACCCTGACGCGGACTTCAGCTCCCCCAAGGCTGCAGCCAGGTCGCCGCCCAAACAATATGAGGCCATAGTAAGTCTAATAAAAAAAAACCTTTGCTGTTGTAGTCAATGCTGGTCACCATGGTTACCAGCGTGACACCTTCCACACGGCTTGACCTCCAACCCCACCTGTGATCTATATACCCTTCCACTGTAGCTCTGGGACTTGGTCACAAATGGTTAAGATCTGGCTGAGGAGGGGGGGGGGGGGCAGCGAGTGCAAATGGTCAATTTCTTTACCTTTTTCTGAACATCATATAAAAAATGTAAAGGTGGCTCCGGTATCCTACAGATGTCTGTAGTTCCGACGGTCTGGGAGAATGTATCAATGGGTTGAAACAACCTTTTAAACCATTAAGACTCTACAAATGCCTTCTACAGTAAATCAGTAGTTCTCACACTTTCAATTTTTTTCTTAATTTTTTCCAAAAATAGCAGATGTACAAGCTCGACGCTGTGTGAGCTTGTACATCTGCCATTTTTGAACAGCCAACGCTGAAATCTAAAATGACAGAGATGCTTTCCCCGTTTTAATGGTTTACAACCAGGTTGTTTTTGCCAGCCTGTGCCAGATTTAGCACGATCAATAATGTGCCTCCACATTAAGAGTGCGTGCACGTTCCCAATCAGGAATGTGCACGATACGCTGTTCAGAAAAAGGTAAGAATGTGACTGTTTCGCCGGTCACCCCCCCTCTGTCGGATCTTAACCAAGCGTGACCGAGTGCTGGAGCTACAGCAGAAGGGGAAGGTCACAGTCAGACGGTGTCTATTCTGACAGCTCACGGCGCTCGTGATTAACCACTGAAACACAGTAATATCGTTGCTGTCGGGCAGAAACCTCTTATCTCCATATGCTAACTTTTGGATTTTTCCCTTAAATTAACGCCCTACTTGATCATACTACATCGGCACAACGGAAAACAAGACCGCAAGGACTTTTTTGGTCGGACCTTTTAGACAAAAGTATTATAAATGTAACTGTGTTGTTTTACATTCTTTTGCCTAATAAAAATTTCAATCAATCAATCAATCACACAAAAGCATCAAAAGTAGAAGATCTACAAGCTCAAAAGGCGACACATTTTGAGCTTGTAGATCTGCTACTTTTTTGCTGTTTTTTTTTTATTTGAATCCTGAAAAGTAACAGTTTTGGACTTATGAGGTTTCCACCCGACAGAGACGATATACTTCATTGTAAATCAAATAGCAAAAATAGCAGCTCTACAAGCTCACAACGTGTCGCGTTGCGATCTGAATATTCATTTGGGAACCATTAGCTTATACCATGGATGCCAGACTGTTGCAAAATGTAAAAAAAAAACACTTGCTACAAATAGTTGCACAACCACAGATCTGTCTTTCTAGAAACAGGTCACACCCTGCCTGAGCTATTTAGACAAACTCTGAGATAACTACTTCCATAAGTAGACAGTTAAGAGTCCTTATCACACGACAGACACACGCTGATAGAACACACCATCACCACAGACTTGTGGTGTTCCAATGGATCCATCCACTGCAGTTATTATTCAGTCACAAGCCCTTGTTAATACTTTTCATTGGTTCAATATTTTTGAAACCCAACGACAGACTTTAAAACTGGCCTCCCTATTTTGTCTTGTCATTATTTTCAAAAATAGCCGATCTACAAGTAGAGTGGCTATTTTTGACAAATATTCGCCTATTTTTGCTGAGCTTTTGCCTATTTTTGCAGAATGAGAACGTCGTGACAATGCTGAGAATGTCGTGACAGTGCTGTTGTAGATGTTTTGCTTGCCTGCAGGTCTCATAATGATGTGTACCGATTCAGTCGGTCCAGGGGTGTGCTGTGGATTTTTTTGCTAGTGGAGCTCTTTAATATGTAGGCCTATTTATTAACCCACAAAATGCTGTATATCAAATGTTATTCTATTTACTTGGGGGAAACTTTAGTGTTGTCATAATCATGCATTTACCTTGCAGACGTCACCTCTGTAATTGAATTAGTTCATGAATCCATCAGCCACTGTCATCCAACTCTTTTGACTGCTTCAGACAGAACATCTGACAGTATGCCTACACCTAGGCTACTTAGCAGGTCACACAATGGACAATTGGTATGCATCCAACCAGGTCGGTCATTCCTGTTCATTCAAGCTGTGACACTCAGCGTCGATCGGCAGGTTTTGTTAGCGAGGTGCGGAAACTGCGAATGGTGCATGTGCGGGCGTGCGTGCAGCTTCAAAGCTAGTGGAGCTGCGTGCCACTAGGCTCCACCGGCAGCCCACCCCTGTTTCGGTCCACATTTAATCAAACTGGTTTAAGCCTATGTCCACCGGACCGGGCCGGGCAACCGCAACTTGGTCCAAGCCAAGCAAGTTGTTTTGGTTAAGGTTAGGGTAAGTTGTTTTGGTTAAGATTATGGTAAGTTGTTTGGGTTAAGGTTAGGGTAAGTTGTTTTGGTTAAGGTTAGGGTAAGTTGTTTGGGTTAAGGTTAGGGTAAGTTGTTTGGGTTAAGATTAGGGTAAGTTGTTTGGGTTAAGGTTAGGGTAAGTTGTTTTGGTTAAGGTTAGGGTAAGTTGTTTTGGTTAAGGTTAGGGTAAGTTGTTTTGGTTAAGGTTAGGGTAAGTTGTTTTGGTTAAGGTTAGGGAAAGTTGTTTTGGTTAAGGTTAGGGAAAGTTGTTTTGGTTAAGGTTAGACTAAGTTTTGATTAAGGTTAGGGCAGGTTGTTTTGGTTAAGGTTAGGGTGAGCTTGTGGTCTTGGTTAAGGTTAAGGTTAGGGTTTTCATCATAATAAATTACCTGCTTGAGTTCACATGGTCCACATTTAATTTGTACAATGTCGTACTAATTACAGTAGGTTACCTTTAAAGGTACTTAAAACTACACATTTACAGTGAGAACAAAGTCACATGCTGAGCATAGTGGTCTGGGCCACAAGGGCGCCAACCTGGAGAGATTCCACTGTTCCAGTGTATGCGTCCATTGTCTTTGCTTTATCAGCTGATCAATGAGGTATAGCTGGTACAGTGTGTGTGTAGGAGAACTGTCGAACGGCTAGGGGAAATGTTGGTTTGGAGTTCTTCATTTATGTAACACGGTCTAATTGTTCTGCAGGGAAGATATTCTTTATTAAAAAAGTTTCACACACACACACACGTTGCACACATGCACATCATGCAAACACACACAGTGCTTTGTATGTAATTATGGCCAATGAGCTGACACCACATTCAGCGAGCTGTTCTCTCGTGCGTTCCCAGCGTTCTCCTGAGACACCCTTTGAAGTCAGCAATAGAAATATATAGATTTTCTAAAGAAAAGTCTCCATTGATGACTCGCTCTTCCAATGTTCCACGGGCTAATTTGTCCCAACATTCTGTGCGCTGTGTCTCGCTGCAGCCTTTCTATTGTCTTCCATCGACTGACATTAGGTCAGGCTTGCACAGGGTCAGGAATCAAATGATGACCATGTTGTGCTAATGACTACCGTGGGTCCGATTCCATACAAGCAGGGTTACATTAGCTGGTGGAGATGGGAGGGGGGAAACGGGGGGGTCCATGCCTTGACTTTTGATATCCCCCCAGGTCATGCATTTGCATGTCCGGTGTTGATATGTTTTATCCCTGCATCTGGTCAGACTGAATAAAATCCACACATTTCACTGTCTGATTTGATTTATGTTTCACTGCATGTTTGATATCAAATCACAATTTAACAATAAAAAAAGCACATGAAACAAACTAGAATTGTCAAAATGTGCCAAAAATGTAAACCTTTTCAAATAAGCTCACGTGTTGTGATGCGACACGTTTGTGAGCTTGTAGATTGACATTTTCTTTATTTGTCGTATGCGAAGTACATATAGGGCTTTCGTTGTTAAGAAAATGCCCCACCCCCTGTTAATTACAAATCCCAACCTGCACACAAGCACTGCACTGGAGGAAGTGAGGGATTCCAAGCCCTCTCGCCATGACAGCTCTATTGGCCAGAACTCTCCACTGCATCAATGAGATATTGGTCCAATATTAGATATGAGATTGCTTATTAGAGGCAGAGGCACAGCTCATCCATCCAGCCAACAAAAAAACCAATCGGCTAATGGCACACAATGGTTTCGTAATTATGTGCCACGAGGCAAGGTACACAACACTGCAGTTTGCATACATTACCCAATACACAGTAGAATCCTTAATATTAATTTAACACAGAGTCATTTGTTTACACTTTCAGAATTAAATGAACACTCTGTTGTGCTGTGTGGTTGTTTCCTCATTGTATTCATGTATTGTTCAGTTACTAAGTAAAGACAGGTGTTTTACTTGTTCAGTGTATAAATACATATTATGTACACAGGCACGGAACCACAGTGATTTACATTGATTGAGATCGAACCTTTGTTATTATCCTTTGTCTTATGTGACAGTTAACAGGAGTATATATCGTTATTCACATCTAGGCTGTCACAATGCCCACTTGTTGGTTGTCTGTATGAATGAGCTCAGATGATATCTGGTCTAGTTGTTCATTCTAAAACCAATACACTAGTTATTTTTACAGAGGCGTCTAGAATGACCAGAACGGCATGTGGTTTGATTGTAAATTAAGCCAAACGTGTAGTTCAGCTCCTAAAAGAACATTAATATTTCTTAATACCAAATCTCTAAACATTCATTTGCCATATGGATGGGAATTGATAAGGTTTTCTTGACGCTAATTAGCAATTCTGCATATCGGTCCAATTCTTTATCAGCTCCCAAATATGAATCACCATGCACTCCTGTGTAGACAAATAACGTCATTGTTTTGCAATGAGTTAACTATCAGAAAAACATGGCAACATTTATAAAAGGAATTGATAAGCTCCCAGGCAAACAATGTTGATTCTGTGAGTTAATAACGATTACTGTTCTGTAACGATTGCGGTTCTCGACTCCCATCACTAGTTGCGGACTTGTTCATTTACCACATGTGGCAAAACACACCAGCAGAGCAGCTCTGGCAGAGTGCTGTAGTACAGCAGGCAGGAGAGAAGAACCACAACCATGCCTGCTACCATGTATGCTGCTGCTGCAGCTTCATATGGCATAGATTGTGTTTACGTTGTTGTTGTGTTGCTGCACGTGTGTGTGTGTGTGTGTGTGTGTGTGTGTGTGTGTGTGTGTGTGTGTGTGTGTGTGTGTGTGTGTGTGTGTGTGTGTGTGTGTGTGTGTGTGTGTGTGTGTGTGTGTGTGTGTGTGTGTGTGTGTGTGTGTGCACGCGCGCGTGCGTGCGTGTGTGTGCGTGTATGTGTGAGGTGGTGGGGGGTGTGCAGGATTCAATTTGTTAACAAACACAGACAGGGGACATTTTCTTAACCACTTAAGCCCTATATACATCATTGTATGATAATAAATAGCGAAAATAGCCAATCCACAAGCTCTGCCAAGTTGTGATATAATCAAACATAAATATCAAACAGAATATCAGTTTACATTTCCCAAAAGGAAATGCATAGTGTATTTAAATCAGTCTGACCAGAGGCAGGGATAAAACACATATCCCCACCGGACATGAAACATTAATGACCTGAGGGGGGATATCAGAAGCAGAGGCATGGATTTACCCAACATCCCCCAGAGCAAATCCAACCCTGCATGTATAGTGTATGTGCTTGCTCATGTGGTTGTGTGTGTAGAGGGGGAGGGTGGTGTTCCCAGGGGGGATTGGTGAGAACTGTGTTCCTATATTGGTGGGATGATGATGATGATGATGATGATGTCACAGCCGTACATCCTCATGTGCCCTCAGAGGGGTGATGAACCCATGCAGACCTCCTGGCTCTGCTACCGCTGCTACTTCCTGCTCTGACACTACTGACCATGGAGATCCCACAGGGACCACACACACATGCACCCATACATTTACACACACACACACACACACACACACACACACACACACACACACACACACACACACACACACACACACACACACACACACACACACACACACACACACACATATAGTACACTCACACACACATGCACGCACACAGTAGTGTTTGTTGGCTTTCAGAAGGCTGTGCTGCAGGACTCTTGAGACGAGTTGCTTTTGTTCCGGCAGCCACTCGACTGCTGAGCAAATATTTGCTCTGGGCTGCCGAGTGTTGCTTTGTTTGATACATCTAGAGGCAAGCAGAGGCCTCGCACTGCATTTATCCCTCTTTATAATTTGAACGTGGACTTTCAAATGGTGAAAGATAACACTGTTGTTTCTTTTTCTTCCACAATTGGCTCCGGAGATGATCCCATCATTGTCAAAGCAAAACAATACTCTATAATGGCTATAACAAAATGCTGCATTACATTAACCACTTGAACCCTAGAATCAGGGGCGTAGCACCAAATTCTGGGCCCTGGGGACAAAGATTCACTGTGGGCCCCTCTATGATTTTTTTTTCTTTAAAAAATACCAAAAAAATACTTTTTTGGGGGGGGGGGGGGGGGCTAGTAACTCAGTCCCACTTACACCCCCCCTGTGACGCCCCTGCCTAGAATCCCTATTATGGGGGGAACGTTCGCTGGTTGCGGATCTACAAGCTCACGACATGTAGAAACACGACGTGTCGTGCACTTGTAGATCGGCGATGTTCAGCGAAGAGATTTGGTGTAGAGGGAAAAAAAGAGCGGACCAAGTAAAGAGCCAACCCGTGTCAAGTCTACTAAGTATAGACCACTTAAACCGGTGTGCTGTATATTCTTAGTGAGTAGTCCCCCAGGGCTCTATTCTAGGGCTGCTCCTTTTTTTCACTCTACACAAAATATCCAATCAGGAGAAAGAACCCATTTATCAGCCCCAGTTTTATAGTGTTCCAATTCCAGTCTGCTCTTTTTTGGTTTTGTTTATTTCATCACTTCCAATTTCACTTGTTTATGCTGTCTGAGTTCTCTCTCCTTATGGGATCAAATTGGTACCCCGACTTTAAAATGTAGGCTATTTTCTGTTTACTAAAGAGCTGGAGAGACGAGGAGACCCATTTTACTGAACACTCTATAACAACGATAACTGTCAGAATATAGAGTTAATATCGCATTTTAACAAAAGAAAATCTCTTACAGCACCTTTAAAAAACATGCTTTCTGTGTTATCACAGTAGAATGTGCTACTCTGCTTGTGTGTTGTTGTGAAACCATCGCTTCACTCCTCATTCTTTACAATAAGGCAATAATGCAAATGTGAAGAATTTAAAAAAACATCAGTGTTGTTATCGCCCTTCTGCAAATGACTCTATTTGGATGACTCTCTCTATCAAAGGGGCATTTGATATAAAAAGAAAAAAGGAAAAAAAAGAGCTTATTCTAGAAAGAGCTGTATGGATGGTGATAAGAGCCAGCCTTTGATTAGGGTTAGGACATGCATACAAATGAAAGTTCCCTCACGGACATGGTGATAAGAATACGTGTGTGGGTGTGGGTGTGTGTGCGTGTGCGTGTGCGTGTGCGTGTGCGTGTGCGTGTGCGTGTGCATGTGCGTGTGCATGTGCGCGAGCACGTGCGTGTCTATGTGTAAGTGTGTGAATCATTTATTGACAGTAGGTTGTCAAATCTTGAACATCAGTCTCATCCATATTATATAAAGAATGTTATCAGCTGAAACATATTCTACTGTCCTCACCCCTAAAACAATCAGAAACACGCACGCACACACACATGTGTGTGTGTGTGTGTGTGTGTGTGTGTGTGTGTGTGTGTGTGTGTGTGTGTGTGTGCGTGTCTATGTGTCTATGTGTACATTTGTGAATCATTTATTGACAGTAGGTTGTCAAATCTTGAACATCAGTCTCATCCTTATTGTTTAAAGAAACATATTCTACTGTCCTCACCCCTAAAACAAGCAGAAACAAGCAGAAACACGCACGCACGCACGCACGCACGCACGCACGCACGCACGCACGCACGCACGCACGCACGCACGCACGCACGCACGCACGCACGCACGCACGCACGCACGCACGCACGCACGCACGCACGCACGCACGCACGCACGCACGCACACACACACACACACACACACACACACACACACACACACACACACACACACACACACACACACACACACACACACACACACACACACACCAGTCAAGTTACATGACCACAGCAAGTTTGTTTGCAAGCTTTGGCAAGCATTTACAGTAAACATGGTCTCATGTTATAGCTCATTGCTTTTTTCACCCACAACAATGTAGTATATCAAGGGTTTCCTCATTATAGAATCATGCAACAGCATTGTATTTTCATTAAACTATAATATCAATGATCAATAGTGCATTCAAAAGCACTTTACAATGTGCATTACATTCACACATTCACACACAGATGTCGGAGGAAACCATGCAAGGCACCAACTCTGCTCTTCAGGAGCACTTAGGGGTCAGTGTCTTGCTCAAGGACGTGACTAACCCAGAGGGAAGGGATCGAACCGTGAACCTTCCGGTTAGCTCCTGAGCCACTGCTGCTCCATTGTAATGGGGTGGCGGTGTAAATAATTTAATTCCAACCATTTGTTGTTATATAACAATAACACTACTTTTTAAGAGAGACATGCATTTCTCCCACCATAAAAGTAAAGGAAGATCTTAAGTATGAATACTACTCGGTTTTATTATTTATGATGTGGGATGTGGATATATGGTCCTTGCAAGTGACGATAGTGAGAAACAGCATGATGATGTATCTTTTTGAAAGACTATTGAAGTGAGAGAAGTTATTATCTGCCGGTGTTTGTCTCCACAGTGCTGTTCAGGTGTCAGTGCTGAAGTGTTGTGATGAAGGGTGATTTTTTCAGTTTTGTTTGTTTTGTTTTGTGGGGAAAATAAAAAAGTAATGACTACAAAAGGATGATACACTAACCTTCTTGAAAAGTGATAACTAGGCGCTCGAGTGGCGCAGTGGTAAAGTAGCTACCCACCATCACGGAGTCTGGAGGTTCAAATCCTCCGTGGTGCAGCCGGCTTTGTCGAGTGTCTATACGAAAACAATTAGCCCGTTTTGCGAGGGAGGGTGATTTTAGTCACTGCATTTACTCCTACGGGCTGGGGGCGGCACCTGTCCGCGGGGGATGTTGGGCGGGAGGAGTAGGACGAAGGCTCTACGTTCTCCCAGTGGGGGCTCCTTACTGGCAGGTGAATCAGTAGGATACAACACAGAAATGCGTGTGGGGAGGAATTAATTGGCGTAACGACTACATTTAGGAGAAAAAGGAGTAAAAAGCTAAAAAATATATATATATACTTATACTTAATTGTACACTGTACGATGATGTCGTGCGGATGAGAGGCATTATGAGGAACTTTACGTAAGGCTGCGTCCCAAACACTAGAACTAATGTCTAATAAGTGTCATTACGTAAGACTCCCAAAGACTAGAACTAATGTCTAATAAGTGTCATTACGTAAGACTCCCAAAGACTAGAACTAATGTCTAATAAGTGTCATTACGTAAGACTCCCAAAGACTAGAACTAATGTCTAATAAGTGTGATTACGTAAGACTCCCAAAGACTAGAACTAATGTCTAATAAGTGTCATTTTAACTTTACGTAAGGCTGCGTCCCAAACACTAGAACTAATGTCTAATAAGTGTCCTTTTAAGAACTATCCCCAACACTGTATAAAACCCCAGCTAATGAGACTTGTTGATAGTCGTTGTTTTTTGAGCACTTGAGAAGACACACACACACACACACACACACGCACACACAACACTATCCCTAAACACACACACACACACACACACACACACACACACACACACACACACACACACACACACTTGCATCAACAACAAAAGCAGCATCAAATAGCAATTGTTGTTGATTGTTAGCATTTTGATTGACATCAAAAATATATAAATAAAATAGCCATGACCACATGTTGGCTTTTTTCAAAGACCTTTTTCACAAATATACATACAGTGCAATATGTTCTACAGGATATTATTTTTGACATATATAGTTTCATGCATGGACAGAGTCTGTAGCTGGTCTGGACATGTTTCTCTTCCTCAAACCTGTTCCTCTGACGAGGAAATGCGATATGCAAAACAGTGAGAATAATATTAGTAGAGTCTGGATTGAGCTGACATTGTTGTTCTTCGGCTCAATATGTATGAACATCGTCCTATCTCCCCGTCGCTTCGACTTATCATCCATCCAGGAACGTCTGTAAGTGATATTTTTCTAGTTAAAAAACTAACGTTCTTTTTATTAAAAAGTTAAAAATCTATATTCTGATAGTAATCATTGGTATAGAGAGTGTTTGTTCAGTAACAGGGGTCTCCTCCCCGTCTCTCCGGCTCTTTACTAAACAGAAAATACATGGTGACCAATTTCATCCAATCAGGAGAGAGAACCCATTTATCAATTGTTGATCAATTGTTCCAGTTCAAATTTCGTCAGATTTTTATTTTTATTTAATTTCTTCTCTTCCAGTTTCACTTGTTTATCCTGTATGGATAAGATTTTAACCTATAAACATGTATTTTCTGTGTATTAAAGAGCTGCAGAGACAGAGAGACCCCTGAACAAACAGTCTGTAGCAATGATAGCTATCAGAATATAGAGCTACAGTATGCAACTATTATAGTAAGAAAATATATCACTTACACCCCCTTTAATTGTACAAAAATGGATTAAAGTCCTCAGTCGACATGACTTGATTTCAGTCATTTTGATACCATAGGGTCCAACATGTCTTTCTCTTGGCTTGTAACTTAAACATTGGTGAAGTCAAGCCCTATACTCTAATAGTATATATTTTATTTTAAGATTAATTTAGTGTATTTGAAATAGAATAGCAATAGAATAACATTGTGCAGAAACATCTTCCATAAATCATAACGGCCTCGGGATATTTCATAAAAGCAAAGGTTGAACCCTCGATCTGTGATTTGTTCAACTGGTCGGCTGTATGCTGAACTGCAGGAACAATGAACATACCAAAACATCATAATCATATTATATTGTTGGGCTAATAGTTTAGGAAACAGAGCGCTAGTGTGTGTGTGTGTGTGTGTGTGTGTGTGTGTGTGGGGAAAGGGGGTCCTTTCATGCTGTTTCACAAATCACAGAATAGGACTCGGCCTGATAAAAACTCTCAGTCGTGAGATTTGTTTTTCCCCTTTAACCCATTAAGACCTGAGAACGATTGTTTTTCCTCTTTAACCTGTTAAGACCTGAGTCCGATTGTTTTTCCCCTTTAATCCCTGTAAACCCTTCAATCAAATGATAGCCATGACCTGATTAATCCCAGTCATCAGGGTATTAGAGAGCATGTTTACAGCGGTGCAACTGGGCCTTGTTCAATGGAAAGGGGCAGAGCCAGACTTGTAATACCATACACTACAGCATTGGTTCTCAAAGTGGGGTCCGGGGACCCCCAGGGGTCCTTGGGGGGATACCAGGGGGTCCCCAGCTAAATGTGTTGATAAAGCGTCATTTTATCCATATTTATTTTACCTTGGCTATTCAAAAATAGCAGATCTACAAGCTCATAGCGCTACGAGCTTATAGATCTGCTATTTTTGAAAAATCTTGAAAATGTGTGAAAATATTTAAATGTTTTTATTTTAAACACAAATCTTTGCTTCTGGGGGTCCCTGGCACAACATATTTTCAGGTGGGGGTCCGCGGCCAAATACATGTCAATTTGGGGGTCCTTGACACGAAAAAGTTTGAGAACCACTGCCATACAGTGCCTTTCACTAAACATACTGTATTATTCAATATCTACCTCTATGTATGTTCAATATTTTATGTGTGGACATACAGTATGATTGCAGCCCTGAGGGACATGTCTGTGAGTGCATGATAGAATGGACATACAGTATCTGTGCACAGTGCTCTGCTACGCATCGTATGTACCGGCCTGGAAATCTGAATCTCCCTGGAGGTCATGATTAGTGTCATATGGTGATATGCAGAAGTCTTGCAGAGCACACAGTCCATATGTTTTACCCGGCGACTCACAATAAAATCCTCAAATTAATTTCTAGCTCTGAGGGTATACAAATGTAACCAAATGGACACTTATGGATCCATTTTGGTTGCATTTGTACACTAACAACACTGAGGATTTTAGTGAGTAGGCATAAACGTAACACACACTTTAGCTGCATGATATCTCATGAAATTGACAAGCACATTAAACATTCAGCGACTGGATATCTGTTAAAATGTGGAAGCTGAGAGTTTTATTATTTCATTGCTTCCTTCATTCATTTTCATAGATTTGTTCTTCAATGTATTTATTATTTATTCAGCAAAGGTGTTTCCACTATTCATTCAGTCTAATATACTGTGTATTATAGGCAAGGAAAGGCAAATGTATTTTACCTTTCATACTTTGGGGCAACGTGCAAACGGCAAAGTGCTTTTATATATTTTTTAATTTATTGTTATTTTGTCATGTCACTTTCATGGTTTCAGCTGACAATATAAAGTCAACCAGGCCAGTATGGGGGAAGTGCAGGTAAAATGGACAATACAGTTGGCAAATCCACCAGAGGATACATACTGTATCCGCTGGGGAGAGTGGAAGAGAAATATATTAAGTAATATACAGAAGTATTCTGAAATATTATTAAGTAAATATTGTAATTATTATTATTAGTGTGATGCCCGTTGGGAACGCATGTCCCTTCGCTTATGCAATACCCGTTGTACCTGTTAGAGCAGCTATTCCCAGCCTGTGGGGAAGAAAACTATTTTAATGATTTAACATTAATATATACTAGACCATACCCGTCGGGGGATATGAGCACATGATTTGGCAACCCGGGAGCCAGCAAACACAAAAACGCTAATACACAGCTGACATTTGGGGAAAGCGAAAAACGGGCTTCGCTGTTCCGTGCACATGGTAATGGTCAATGTCTGTGTGCAAATGGAGAGCAATTGCTCCAGCCACTGAGGAGAACCGGGCAGAAGAGATTTTGGGCTCACCGCTCACCGCACATCGCTTTGTAGAATTATAGGAGGATTATATAAATCATTCATAATGTAAAAACAAGTCATAGTATTTTTTCTTTAAAACAAAAAGGATTTTCATTGTGATACACCTAAATAGGAACTTAAAGTATACTACATTAGTTCCATTGATCCAAAACGATGAATTATTCAAATGAACATGCTCTGAAAATGCATGCCGGCCCACCCGTCAGACCACTTAACAAGACAGCAGCAATAGGTTGGGAAACACTGCGATAGGATGCTTGTGCAGAAACCATTATCATAGTGAGGCCGCATCTGTGTCTGTGTCACTTTAGATTTATTTGGCTATTCAAAAATAGCAGATATACAAGCTCAGAGTGCCGCGCTATGTAGATCTGCTATTTGTGAAGAAAAAAAATAGTGAAAATATGTGCAAATCTTTGTAAATATACATATAAATAAATATTTTGAGATGGGGGGGTCCGTGGACAAATACATATCATTTTGGGTGGTCCTTGACATGAAAAAAGTTTGAGAACCACTGATATTACAGAAACATAAGGTTTAAAAAAAATAAAAAAAACTGTTTAGGATTTAGAAGACATTTGTAGAATCCCCAGAAGCAAAAATGTGAGTTACACGTTCGCTTTAAAAAATATTTTGTATAATATTGTTTTGCACACATTTTTCTAAGAAAATAGCAGATCTACAGGTGCCGCGCTATGAGCTTGTATATCTGCTATTTTTGAATAGCCCAAAGTACAAAATAATGGTTATAATAATAACCTAAAATGACACAGTATGCGTTCCCTGATGACTCCCCCGGGCATACAAGTTTGAAGATACGCGAAGGACACATATTCCACATATTCCAAGGATTTATAGACTACCATTATAAGTATTATCAAGTAAATATATTTATTTGCTTAAGCACTAAGCTACCACATACTTTTTTTTTTTAAATAGATTTTTTGGGGCTTTTCTGCCTTTATTTTGAATAGTACAATGAAGATAGGACAGAAAACAGGGAGAGAGAGAGAGACAGGGAGTGACATGTAGCAAGGGCCGTCAGGGTCGAGAGTCGAACCCACGACTCACTGACAGGCTGCATTAGAGACTGCATGCAGTATGCTCCTTAACCACTAGGCCATTGGCACCCACCCTATACTTTGTTGACCTGGTTCCCCCAGGGCTCTCTATTAGGCCCACTCCTTTTTTCACTCTGTGCTAAATATCTTTCCCTAAAATAGCCGATCTACAAGCTCACATGAGTCGCAATGCCCAATGTCCCCCAGATTAGGGACGCTAGGGTTCATGTGGTTAATGATCCAGGGTCTCATACTCCGGGTACAGTAGGTGGCGGTATGCACCTGAAAGCAATGGTTGCAAGTAACCCACCATAAAACTAAAAGAAGAAGAAGAGAGTCCAACACCAGTGTGGCAATGTTCAGCAGGAGGTCAGCAGGACGCCAGATGGAAGGTTACCTGGCACCTCTTCTTGGTCCGGAATATGACCAGTCCATGGTCCAGTCTGTTTATCTGGAGACATGTTGGTCTGTTGAAGGATCATCCAGTGGGGTGAGAGTTCCTGGGCCAGAAAGGCCCAAAAATGCATCTATTGATGAGGCTTTGGAACTACAATGGACCCTGGAAACTGTTTTAACATATTACTGATCAGAATGGAGTTGCTGATTTATGATTGCTAAGTGTGTGTGTGTGTGTGTGTGTGTGTGTGTGTGTGTGTGTGTGTGTGTGTGTGTGTGTGTGTGTGTGTGTGTGTGTGTGTGTGTGTGTGTGTGCTACTTTACAGTTTCCAAGTATTTTCTGTTTGAAAGCCAACACTCTTCACTTCTTTTTCTTGGTTCATTGGTTCCAGGTTTAAACATGAATCGTTTGTTGTTCTTTTGTTGATGTTTGCCATGCAGGACAAATGTTGGGAGGGTGGGGGTGACACCCAGCAGCATTTCTGGTGGTGTCATTGTTGACATCATTGGGCCAAACCAAGTGGAGGGGTGTCTGTCCTCTGGAGATATTTATTTTCTGTGTTCAGTGCATTCTAAGCTTAATGTTTGAGGATTACTTATCATTTAGACAGCCATTTAGATTTACCATGGTACCAAGGTTACCATGTCACCCTTCTGTTATGTAGTAGGCTGAAGCAGTCTAGGGGTGAATTGTACACACCATATAAGTGGTTCTCAAAGTGGGGTCCGGAGACCCCCAGGGGTCCTTGAGGGGGTTCCAGGGGGTCCTCAGCAAAATAAGGAACAGTTTAAACATTGAAGCCCTTTTTATTTTTTCAGCTATTTTTTATTTTTTTTTACAAATACATGTACATTTGGGGGTCCTTGAGTTGGGGTTTGATCTTAAGGGGGAGGTGAGACCATGCTGTAAATGTTGGCCGTTAATAGGTCTTCATTTGTGTTGTTTTTGTGTCACTGTGTAGTTGTGTGTTTGTACTTTTAAGTTAACGTGTTGAGGGCAGCACTGAAAATGAATATTCCTTGTTTCTGTGCATCCTCAAGCCCGATATAATTTGTTGCACAATGGCGTCGTGCCTACAAGCTCCCATCTGTGACACGTTGTGAGTGTAAATTAATCACTTCCTACTGCCTTCCTAGACTACTCTAGTGAAGCATTTCCTTCTGCTATCTGTTGAGGGAAGCTTATTGAAAATGTCCACCTCCATTAACCCATTTAGACCGGGAAAGCATTCTTAGGCTATTCTTTTTTTCATCGTGAAAAATTTGTGCAAATCTTATATATATATATATATATATATATATATATATATATATATATATATGTTTTAAAGTGAACATTTTTAACTCCGATCTGTGCTTCTGGGGGTCCCCGGAGCAACATATTTTGAGATGGGGGTCCGCGGCCAAATGCATATCATTTTGGGGGCCCTTGACATGGAAAAGTTGGAGCACCACTGATATACAGTAGCAACATACTGTTAGGATTTCTATCTTTTTTTTTAGATACAGTATGTATTTGGACCGGACCGCGTACCCCCATCTCAAAATGTTTTGTTCCAGGGACCCCCCAGAAGCAAAAGATTTAAGTAACAAATGTTCGCTTTAAAAATATATATATTCAAACATTTTCAAGATTTTTCTAAAATAGCTGATAAAAAAAAAATTGCAGATCTACAAGCTCATAGCGCGGCACTCGGTGCCGCGCTATGAGCTTGTAGATCTGCTATTTTTGAATAGCCCAAAGAAATCTAAAATGACACAGATGCGTTCCTGGATTGAATGGGTTAACACAGCCATCAGAAAATGTCCAGAAAATGTCCACTTCCATTAACACAGCCATTTTAATTCATGAACAAACACTTTTCTGTTACAAACCTTGACCTGTGGACTCATACTGACATCCAACCTTACACTCTCTCTCTCTCTCCCTCTCTCTCTCCCCCTCCCCCCCCCAGCGTCTGAACCCCCTCCACCCAGATGACAGCGCCTCGCTGCCCGGTCCGTACTTCTCCGACGGCAAGAGGAGGGTGGACTACGTGCTCACGTACCAGATCAAGAAGCCCGCCAGCGTGAGGCGCCAGTCCGGGGACAACGCCTTCATCCGGCGGCTGCGCCGCAGCCTCTCCATGCGCAGCAGCCGCGCGCCGCTGCAGCCCAAGGAGGACCCCGAGATCGCGGCCCAGGAGCAACGCAGCGACTACCACGAGGACGACAAGCGCTTCAGACGGGAGGAGTTTGAGGAGAACCTGCTGGAGATGGGACTGGAGCTGGAGAAAGATGAGGGGGTGAGCGAGAGAGACACTGTGTGTGTGTGTGTGTGTGTGTGTGTGTGTGTGTGTGTGTGTGTGTGTGTGTGTGTGTGTGTGTGTGTGTGTGTGTGTGTGTGTGTGTGTGTGTGTGTGTGTGTGTGTGTGTGTGTGTGTGTGTGTGTGTGTGTGTGTGTGTGTGTGTGTGATTTTTTTGTCAGGCTTACAAATATGAAAAGATCCAGGTCAGGTTTTGGGGTTGGAGTTATGTGTGATTTATACTTAGTTGCACACCGGTGTCACACACCAAAAATAGCCTATCTGCAATCTCACAACGTGTCGTTTCAAATAGATGTGGCTTTCCCCAGTGGTGGAAAAAGTACAACATTTTAAGTAAAAGTATCAATACTGCTATATAGAAATACTCTGTTACAAGTAAAAGTCCGGAATAAAAAATGTACTTGAGTAAAAGTACAAAAGTATTGGTATCAAAATGTACTTAATGAACCAAAAGTAGAAAGTACTCATTATGCAGAATGTCCCATTTCACAAGTTTTCAAATGTATAACATCTTTTGAAAATAGCAGATCTACAAGCTCACAATGCGTCGCATCACGAGTCACGACGCATTGTGAGCTTGTTGATCGGCTATTTTCAAATGGTCTAAGGTATTTTAAATGGTCTAATGGGCTATTTTCTAATGATCTAGGGCTATATCTAGCCCTAGCTCTACTTCAGCCCTATATGCATAGGGCTGAAGTGGTCAATGTATGTTTTGTAATAATATTCTAAATCTACAAAGTAACTAATAACTAAAGTTTTCAAATAATTGCAGTGGAGTAAAAGTACAATATTTGTCTCTGAGTAGTGGAGTAGAAGTAAAAGTACAGAAAATTGGAAATACTCTAGTAAAGTAAAAAATACCTCACAATTGTTCTTAAGTACAGCACTTGAGTAAATGTACTAAGGTACTGTACACCACTGGCGTTCCCACAAATCGACGGGGCACGTGCGTGTAAATGTGCCATTTATATGAAGTAAAGTTTGATTAACTTGATTGACCTGATTAAGCAAAATTACACACCTGACCTACTTGTACCTACATGTAATTTCATGCATATTGCACACATGCTTATGGTTATGGTTAGTGTAGTGCATGTTACATTTGTTTCACTTCAGAAAATGTCTACATGCCAGCATGCATAATCTAGAGAACAATCGGTGGAAGCAGTACATCGATAGATAGATAGATAGATAGATAGATAGATAGATAGCATTTTTAGACAGAATTTTCTGAGCCAAAAGTTCCATTTTCTTACTAGCTATTTTTATTTACCGATGTTAGAATAACTCCAAGAATAGCCACCCCTTACGCCCAGTTGCACAGGCTGCTTTAAATGTGTTCTCTCTGGTCAATCACATATTGGCCTCCCACACTAACATTCTGTTCTACCTTCTTAAATCGACACAGTATCCCGCTGTGTCTTCATGTAAGTCTGAACTCCTGAAAACATGCTTTTCACGCCAACACTTTTCCATCCTGTTCTCAACTCAGTCTCAAATGTTTCCATGACAGACACCTCCACTATTACAGTTTACAGTTTAGGCATTTAGCAGACGCTCTTAATCCAGAGTGATTTACAGTAAGCAAGGACACAAGATAATACACATAATACATCAAATGCATAAAAATAGTAATCTAATAATAAAGTAATACATAGTAAACCAATAATGGAATAATAACTAATACATACGTAAACCAAGAACCTATCATCAGCCTACATTGAAACATTATACACACTGTAGGAAGCCAGGCCAACAATGACCTGGCATCTGTCTACATCACATGCTATCTAAGTTACATTTTAGCCTTTGCATAATCCTGCAAGGTCGTCAAGGCTAGGGCAAGTGCTACAGGCCACTATGTGGTCAACAATGAAGAATGGAATGAACCTACTGTTTATATAATATACTATAGCCAGTATATATTGAAGTGTTTCCTATATAAACAAATGACCTGCAGCCTTTCCAAAGGGAAGAATTATCCCTCCATATTTCACTCTGTGCAAAATGTCCGATGTACAAGCTCGCGAAATTGAATGAATGCAATTTATATATCACAATGATATAGTCACTAATATCGAGGTAAATATTGCGATATTTGATTTTATCATATATTTCATGAAATCTATCCTGGAGCTAATCAACTTTTAGAGACAGCTGTCCTCCTCGTTCTACGGTCATCATTCTATTGTTAGGGAATACATGTGCTAATCTCTGATGTTCTGTGTTGCTATTGCCTGGATAATTTGTTTATCAGGTCTAAGCATTTAAGCCTTATAGCGTTCCTATTCTGGGGGGCGAACATTTGGTGAAAAGGGGGCCACCAGGAAAGAGCCCTGGGGGACCCCAGTCAACTAAGTATTGTGGATAAATTGGCTAAAGCATATCACACGACTGAGCTCACAGCAAACAGAATAGGGTTGTACTTAAGTCATATGTAACACGTTTCACATCCTTGCTTTCAGGTCTCTTGGAAAACGGGGACCCCTGTCCCATTGTACATTGACCTTATATGTGTAAATTATAACTGTTGTACGCGGTTCATCCCACCTCATGAATGTGGAAGGTAATTGCTCTGAGATCTCTAGGTTTGTTAAATGCATGCGCTCACACGCTTTTAAACACAAACTGCGTTGACCCCAGTCCCCTAGCGGTGTACACTAGGCCCCCTCCTCCACTTCCTGCTGCTATCTAGACGTCAAAATGTGATGAACAGAATGGGACATGATGTGAATGTTGAATTAGTGTGTGTGTGTGTGTGTGTGTGTGTGCGTGTGTGCGCGTGCGTGCGGCATGGGTAGGTGCTTGTGTGTATGTGTCGGTTTGTGTGCATATGATTGATAAGGGCGTATATGAGAATGATGGGCCCAGATCCCGAGACTGATTATGGGGTGAAATAGTGCTAAAAGGGCGGTGTGTGTGTGTGTGTGTGTGTGTGTGTGTGTGTGTGTGTGTGTGTGTGTTGGTGAGAGAGCATATAGAGCTGTTTGTGAATCAGGCTTCATTCTGTTAGTTTGCCATTCTTTGACCCCCCTGTTAGATCTGCTGCATCTGATAGAAGACACATCATCCATGTTCATTTATCTCACCCTCTTGTAGAAGACGAGTGCTAACGTGGGTAGAAATCTATCACTGAAAACCAATGGTCATTGTCTTCTGTTTCATGGACATGTTGGATCAGATTGATTTGTGTGTTGTGTTGATTATTATATTGATTCCATATGTTTATGAAGCAGACATGCCCAGTAGAGCTGAGACAGCATGAATCATCGAGACACTGTGCAGGAAAACAAGTCCATACAGTTGAAATTATATTTAATGGACCAACAATTATAACTCCAGTGATAAGTTCAGCTCATCCCTGTGACAAACAACATGATTGGAACAGAGAAGAGAGAGAGAGAAGAGAGAGAGAGTGTTCTTATTGTGATGCTAGTGCATGGATTCCCAATCATTCTAACATGAACTAGGCCTACATGAACCCTATCCTATAGCATCCTTATTCTGGGGGCCGAACATTTGGTGAAACCTGTTGCATGTTGTGGGCTTGTAGATTGATTATTTATAACCAATTTATGTAGTTTAGAGAGCCCTGGGGGATCCTGGTCAACTAATTATATTTAGGTTTAAGTGATAAAAAAAAGGAGTAGTTCACCCAAAAAAGTACTTATTTTCTATCAATTACACACCCCACTCAATTGAGTTCTCCTATACCGGAGACTCCGCCGGTCATAAAATTATTGGCTTAGGTATGCAACAAAAAACAAAAAGTCTCAAGGCTTCATGGGGCGTGTAATTGAAGTAATTCTTTGGGTGAACGAACCACTCCTTTTAATAAAACTGTGGATGCATAGTTGATGGTTCCAGGGAATCCAGGGGGTTTCTATACTTACAGTAGATATGAATTCTATAATACAGAAACAAAAAAAAACAATCTGTGCACCACCACAAATCCCATTTAGGACCTCTGGTGGTCCATGGACCGCACTTTGAGAACTATTTAGGGAGCAATTCCTCCGTGTAATATATGTGTATTATGTTTACGTTTGCACTGAGCTCTTTTCTCAGCTCTTATTGGACTTCTCCTTTGAATCGCTCTTCAAGCCAAATCATGGACAAGTCCTGTTTATTGTTCCACCCTCCTCACAGAAGGAATGTTTGTTTGTGGGATTTTATCCCTGTTAACCCTCGTGTCCCCGGAGGAAGGCTGCTACGTGACCGTGAGCATTAGCCCGTTAACACCGGGAACGCATCTGTGTAACCACTTAAAACATTATTTTACACTTTGGCTATTAAAAAATAGCAGATATTCAAGCTCATAGCGCGGCACCGAGTGCCGCGCTATGAGCTTGTAGATCTGCTATTTTTGAAAAATCTTGAAAATTTGTGCAAATCTTTGAATATATTTTTAAAGCGAACATTTGTAACTCAAATCTTTGCTTCTGAGGGTCCCTGGAACAAAACATTTTTAGATGGGGGTCGGCGGCCAAATGCATATCATTTTGGGTGGTCCTTGACATGAAAAAGTTTGAGAACCACTGATATCGTTTTTCAAAAAGCTGTTAGGATTTAGTAGACATTTGTAGAATCGGAACCTCAGGCCTTAATGGGTTAAGATGCAATTTGTTGCGCAAGACACCAAACATAAGAGATAGTTGAGTTTATGTTAACTGCTTGGGAGGAAGAGCATCATATCTGTAGGCTTAGTTATTTCAAAGACTTCGGTCAAAGATATTTTTTTATTTCCAAATGACACAAGTCAGGACCACAATGGAAACAAGCCCTCAGGGCTTTTTGAATTATCCTTTTTTCATTTATTTTTTAAGATTAGTTTTTGGGCTTTGTGAAGAGTGAAGATTGACAGGAAAGAGGGAGAGAGAGACGGGGAGAGACACGCAGCCATGGTCGTCGGGAACGGGACTCGAACACGCAACGCGCTGTCCGGCTACATTGAGCCTAGGTGCCCAGACCGCTACGCCAGTGGTAGCGGGCCTTGTGTTATTCTTTTAGCATTATTCTGTAACTGTACATCTGTACCTTTTGTAAACTGTTAAGTATTCAATCAATCAAACACAATACGAAGTAGTCGCACACAACCGCACATCCAAATTACATTTAACCACTTAGTGCTCTATACTAGATCCCATAATATTTCCCTCTACACCAAAGCACGTTGTGTTGACGCATTGTGAGCTTGTAGATCGGCTATTTTTGGCAAATGTTTGCCCCAGAATAGGGACGCGAGGGTTTATGAGGTGAAAGCAGAGCTGCTGGCCAAAAGAAGGCCGTAATAAAACATGAAAGAAAGTTTGCACAATGCAGCTCTTAAGTGCAGTTTATTGACACGTCCACAACTTGTGGACATGTCAATAAGCTGCACTTAAGGGAGTTTCTGTGTGCGGACCTTCTTTCATGTTTTATTAGGTTTCAAATGATCGATCAGGTCTCAGGACGACGTACGGACTGCACAGACCAGCCCTGTGAATGCAACATGATTGCTTCAGACAGCAGGGATTGATTTGTCACTCACTGAAGCGGCGAAAAAACACACCAATACAATATTAAAATAAAGTAATAATACTAGATGTAATTTTTTTTTTTTTTTAAAGGAAAGAAAGTATTCTATTCCACACAATATATATCTTAATTTTTTTTCTTCACATATACACATATACGCACACACACATAAGTGTGTTTGTGTGTGCGTGTCGAAGAGAATAGTCTTTATTTTCTGAGAGGATTCACAGCCTGTTTAACATAGCATCTGGGTGGCCGTAGACGTCTGGGTGGGTAGTGAGGGAAACGGAAGGTCCCTGGTTATCGCCGCGGTCCCGGTCTATGGGTCGAAGTGTCCCTGAGCAAGACGCTCGACTCCTAAATTCTCCCCGAGCACTGTACCAATAATGTTCACTGCTCCTTATAGTTGGGATGGGGAAATGAAGCTGACAAATTTCACGTATTGGCAGATATACGTTGACAGAAAATACTCCAAAGAAGTGGGGACCAAATAGCAGCAGTGTCAAATGTGCAAGAAGCAGAAGGCATTGATATATAGAGTCTGAGAAAATCTCACATTGGGCTGATTACACTATCAGTGATAATACACAGTATCGATATTTCATCTGTGTTCTAACTTCAATGCAACGACAATCTACACTATCAGTGATAATACACAGTATCGATATTTCATCTGTGTTCTAACTTCAATGCAACGACAATCTACATTATGGCATCAACCAGTGTTTATAGTTTGCAATTGCAACTGTTTTTCTTTAATGCCAAAATGTAAGTAAGGAATCTTGGTTCAAGATGTCTGTTGTAATTTCAGTTCACTGGCCACTAGCCAGGTATTTGAGCTGTTAGAGATCCATCAAACCTCACCATCCAACGGATCCTCTTCATAATGACATGCCTCGTCTTGCTTCCCTTTTAACATGTCATTCAAGAACCACAGCTTGTATTTCTGCTAACGGCGATTCCCTAGCCTATCCTACACCCGTCAGCAAATGATGAGCACATCACATCAAATTAAAGTTTTTACAGGCCATTACGTCTTTATAGGCGTACACGTCAAAATCCTCAGTGTGAGTTTACCCTGAAACAAAGTGTAAACATGATTATTTTTTTGCCCTCTGGGGTAAGTCAACACTCCGGATTGAACTGTGTAGATCTGAGCAGGTTGTGGGTTTGACATTCTGTATTTAGAGCATACATGGGCAACTGGCAGCCCGGGGGCCACATACGGCCCCACCTTCACTTAATGCGGCCCGCAGGTTAATATCGGAATACTGATATATTATTGATTTCAGCTGTTACAATTGCAAACATGACCAGTTTTAATTACTTCAGTATATATTAGTAGCTTAATGATTATTATCAAATTCTATTGTCTTTTTTATGTCCAATGTATTTGTATTTAAGTTCATAAAGTTAACATAAGTATAACTAAATGCATTTGAAATTAAATAAAATGATATTTTTGAGGATTCCAATAAAAAAATAGCAAAAACAAAAATCTGAATTCCAATTCAAAAGTAGCAAAAACAGCAGATCTACAAGCTCAAAACACGTCGCGCTGCAACGCGTTTTGAGCTTGTAGATCTGCTATTTTTGTTACTTTTGTGTGACATAGAATGTATATGCAATGACAGTATATGCAATGTGGCCCTCTGGAGTGAGTGTGGAAATATAGTGGCCCTCTCCATCATCAAAGTTGCCCACCCCTGATTTAGAGGGTGTGGAAATTAATCGATTCTAGGATGCATCACAATGTGGACGATTCTGCATCAATGCAGACAACGATATTACATAATCAATCAATCATAGCCTATTAATGTTTTATTGTGTCTCATTAATGTCTCATTAAGCTGTGATGCTATGCTAAATCAAATGCTAGGCTAACCACTATAAAGTTCTTGGAGATAGGAGGCTGAGTCATAAAAACTCGCCCAGCATTTTGAAAGCAGACGGTCAAGTCAAATCCTCTGTGAATTTAATGCCGATGCACAATGCCAATCTACACGTTCACGACTGAAAATAGCTGGGGATCTACAAACACTCAACATAAACCATGTCACGACGTGAGCTTGCAATTTGTATCTGACTTCTTGTGTTAACTGAAGTACAAGCCCTCAGCAGTAGTATAGAAAAATATGGAAAGTCGAGTTGCATGGACATGCATCGTAGAATTTAATCAAAATTGTAATGGGTGAATCGTTATCGGGAACGTGAGGCCAGTGAAGATTCACACCTCTAGCTGTACTGTGGGTGTGTTTGTAGCCTGCATTACAGTTCTGATTATATGAGAGACAGATGGTGAGACAGACTCGTAGAACACGGCAGAACAGAGCGGATCGGAACAGAACAGAACAGAACAGAACAGATGGGTTGGACCTCTGAGGTCCCGGCAGGGGATAGAAGGGATTTGTATGAGTCGGCCTTATGTAAGAGCTGCAGGCTGCAGACACACATTTACATCCACAGTAGATTGAACAAAACAGGTTGTTATGTGAGTGAGTGCAGAGGTCCAGCGAACAGAGTCACTACCTGTCCAATTAATAGCTACGCAAAACAATTCTAATCTTTTATTTTATTGGATAACTGTAGCAGATCTACGAGCTTTGCTGAATTGTTGCCTGTTTTAACCATGCACGTGATGTAGTTTAAATCTGTGGCTCTCAAAGTGGGGTCCGGGACCCCCCAGTGGTCCTTCAAGATTCCTTTTATTTGCCATGTAAGAAAACAAAATTGCGTTTCTTGTAGGAGACGGTGAATAGTTCAGAGCATATCACGATGAAACAAGCATAGCAATGATGAAAAGTATAAAAAATTGTAAAAAAGAATAAAGCTTTCGGCTGCCGTATCATCAAGTGCATTTCAGAGTCCATAAAGTGCCTAGTGGGTGGGGGGTGGGGGGGATAACGAGAGAGGGCAGGCTGTGTACTCTGGGAGTTCATGGGGTAATGAAACTGTTTAGCAGCCTCTCTTGCCGTTCCGGTACGGATTTCTCCTATACAGTATCATTTCCCTGACCGCAGGATGGAAAACGGGCTGTGAGAGAGAGGGGTGGTGGGAGGTGTCGACACCGATGATGTTCGACGCTCTCCTTGTGCATCGTATAGTCGGTATATTTCTGTCAGGGATGCATGGCAGCGATGAATCTCTTCAGCCGTTCTCTCATCATCGTCCTGTTCACGGTTGTTTCCCCTCCTCTGCTTTGCTTTTGCCATACAAGGAGGTGATACAGTAGGTGAGTAGGCTCTCAATTGTCCCTCTGTGGAATATGGTCAGGGCTGGAGTGGGAAGGTCGGCTATCTTCAGCTGACGGGGGGGGGGGGGGGGGGGGTTAGGCGCTGTTGGGCCCTCTTTTGTGATGGCGACTCCACAGCTGAGCCGTCGATAGTCATTCCTGAAGTCGACAATCATTTCTTTAGTTTCTGTGTTGAGGGCGAAGTTGTGTGTTTGTGCACCAGACCGCCAGCTGCTCCACCTCCCTTCTGTAAGCATCTTCATCCTCATAATGGCCGACCTAGTCGGTATGGCCAGAGAACTTTATGATGTGGTTGCTTGTTTAGAACCTGGCCGAGCAGTCGTGCGTAAGTAAGAGTGAACAGAAGGAGACTTGAGGAGATCCAGGTTTTGATGTGTTGGTGTCGACTCTTGACTGTTTGACTCCTCTGGGTCAAAGTCCATGATCCAATTACAAGTGCCAGTGTCCACATTCAGCATCATTAGCTTCTCCACCAGTTGCTGTGGTATGGTTGTGTTCAAAGTGGAGCTGAAGTCCAACTAAAGGGTCCACAGCTAATTTTGATAGTTAGGAACCAAATGGACACTTACAGGACTGTAACTCTTGAGTGTATATGTCACAGTACGTTTGGAGAACCAGTACGATTGAAGACAGAGCGCTCGTTTTTAGGCACGGGGCTCCTTCGGGGCGAGGCGGGGATTTTCGAGACAGGGTCTATTAGCGAGGCTCGCGAGGAGGAGAAGGAGGACGCGGCGCTGCGAGGCGTGGGTTTATTACGCGAGGAAGAGGAGCCTCCTCCTCGCGTAATAAACCGTCCCGTCCTCTCCTTCTCTCCTTCTCCTCCTCGAGAACGCGGAGAGGCGGGGCTTTGATGCGCCGAGCGGACCTGTCTTTTGTTGTTCCCCCCCACATAGCAACCAGGAAGCTACGCTAGGGGAACCATAATATCTATGAGGGGAACGCTGAACACGCGTTCACACGCACACACTTGTCCATGACGGAGGCGCGCCGATTTAGTGGAGCTTGAGGCCGAGGAAGCGCGCCCTCGCGCCTCCAGGCGCGAGTGCCCGCGCTGACCGGCCGACGCTCCACTAGTCGACTCAGCGCCGTTTGATTTGTAAACCGATAGGGACAGAATAGTTCTTTTCATGGATCACTGTGTGTGTGTGTGTGTGTGTGTGTGTGTGTGTGTGTGTGTGTGTGTGTGTGTGTGTGTGTGTGTGTGTGTGTGTGTGTGTGTGTGTGTGTGTGTGTGTGTGTGTGTGTGTGTGTGTGTGTGTGTCAGGGAGAAAGTAAAACAAAAGCCAGAACACAATAAAAGTATCTAAACAGTCCTGCTTTCAATAAACCAAAAAAAGCATGAGCGTGTGTGTGTGACTGTGTGTGTGTGTGTGTGTGTGGCCATATATGTTTGTGCACAAGCCTGGCTTGTGGCTCCCTCTAGTGCTGGGTGGGTGGTAAAAACGAGCGCGCTTTCTTCAATCGTACTGGTTCTCCAATCATACTGTAACATATACATGGAACCAAATGGAACTTATGGGACTAAATGCCTAATGGATACAAAAAGGTTTTGTGGTACTGTAGCTGTGCACGGTATGCTGAGCTGTACTCTTTATCTTCATAATTGTGTAGCCTACATTTACTATTTGTTTTGTTATGTCTACATTTGTGTCGGCTAGTGTTTGATTTCAAATGGTTTAATGGGAATGGTGAATAAAAAATAGCCAAAGGGCATCGTATTTTATTCTTTGACCACATTTCTATTGAGAGCCTACTAGAGGAGCGGGCCGCTTTCACGAGGCGAAAACGAAAGCGAAACGTAACGTTGTCTTGACGGAGAGAGCATGGTCGAGTGACCATCAGTTTGTATTGAGAGAGAGGGAGCTGTGTGTGTGTGTGTGTGTGTGTGTGTGTGTGTGTGTGTGTGTGTGTGTGTGTGTGTGTGTGTGTGTGTGTGTGTGTGTGTGTGTGTGTGTGTGTGTGTGTGTGTGTGTGTGTGTGTGTGTGTGTGTGTGTGTGTGTGTGTGTGTGTGTGTGTGTGTGTGTGTGTGCGTGCGTGCGTGCGTGCGTGCGTGCGCGCGCGCGCGCGCGCGTGCGTGCGTGCGTGCGCTAGCGCGCGCCTATCCAGTTGTGTGAAAAGGACAATCTTTAATGTGTCATTGTCCTCCAGGGTAAGATACCTGGGCTAGGCTTCCTGAAGATCCACGCACCCTGGAAGGTTCTGTGTCGAGAGGCAGAGTTCATGAAGCTCAAGATGCCCACCAAAAAGGTAAAGCGTGCATTCAACATTCACATGCATTCATTTGGGTTGATTTCTATCAGTTATCAGATGTCATGAGAGTCCGGTTGTCGTGGTGACATGTCAGAAGCCCTATAGTCTCTCTCGAGGCAGGCGGAAGGATTTGAAAATAGTGTGAGCCAACAGACTTAATAGTCTGTGCAATGGAAGTGCTGAAAATGCAAAGACAATAAAGTGGATGGATTGTGACTAAATAACTATATTGGAACAAAGAACTGAAAAGTTTCACTTTTAGACATAGAAGATTTCCGCCCGACAGTGACGATATTATCTAATATATACTGAGTCAACAAGTAGTATTTTTAACCTATTTTCTAAGCTTCATTTAACTACAAGGCATTTGTTTTTGTTTGGTTTGATGTACGGTGTAATGTCTCCTGGCTCTATTTAGAGTAAATGTAAAAAACATAGACCCCATAAACAATTGTTTTGATATGCAGTGCAACATCTCCTTGTATTGTTTGGTTTCATTTTAATGGTCCATCTCTCCATAAATGACTCTGGCTCTATTTTCCCCTCCTTAATGTATCCATTTATAACTCAGAGAGTGTGTGTTCAGTAACAGTGGTCTCCCCCACTGTCCAGCTCTTTAGTAAACAGAAAATACATTTTCAGGTCAGATACCAATCAGGAGAAAGAACTCATAGGATACAATATAATCAAGTGAAATTGAACGTGGTGGGGAGGGGAAAAGACCAGACAAAATTGGAACTGGAACACTATAAAATGGAAGCTGATGATCTTTGTGGAGTTCTCTCTCGGGATTGCATAAAATTGCTATCTTTCCCTGAAAACTCGTCACAAGATTGTAGATCGACGATTTTCACCAAATGTTTGCCTATATTTTAATCGAATGCTGGCCTGCTATGACATGGCCAGAGTCGGGTTGGCTAGTGTTCGTGTGTTTAATCGACTGCGTCCGTCCTCTTTCAACACAGGTGTATGAAGTGAACCAAGGCAGCAACGTGGTGGAGAAGATCCGACTGTTCATCCACAAAGTCACCGCTCCGCTTCACCCCAAGGTGGACATGGAGTCCACCCGAGCGCAGAACATCAAGTGTCTCTCTCACGCTTTCTCCAGAGAGAAGGAGCACCTGTAAGTCAAAGCCCTTCTGCTCTGATCAACCACACACTGAGAATGATAACTAGGATGACTCTAACTCAGTGGTGGAAAAATGACTCGAATGTTTTACTTAAGTAAAAGAAGAATCAATACTGCAAAGTAGAAATACTCTGTTAAGTCCAGAATTCAAAATTTACTTGAGTAAAAGTACAAAAGTATTGATATCAAAATGTACTTAAAGTACCAAAAGTCAAAGTACTAAAATGTTTGAAAATAGCAGATCTACAAGCACACAACGCGTCGCGACGCGACACGTTGTGAGCTTGTAGATCGGCTATTTTCAAATAGCCTATGTATAAAATAGGGCTGAAGTGGTTAATGTATGTTTTATAATATAATAATTTATATCTGCAAAGTAACTAGTAACTAAAGTTTTCAAATAATTGTAGTGGAGTAAAAGTACAATATTTGCCTCTGAGATAGAAGTAAGAAGTAAAAGTATTGGAAATTGGAAATTGGAAGTCCAAATACCTCAAAATTGTACTTAAGTACAGTACTTAAGTAAAAGTTACTTTCCACCACGATAAAGATGACACTAACCATAACGATCACACTACGAACCACACTGCGATGCGACGGTGCCGACCAGCCGACACAAACTTGGGACTCTGCACTGTTCTGTAAACATGTCTGCTGTGAATGCAGATGGATTTTGATTGGATATAGTGTTTCAAACATTCATCAAATCACACTGAAACTGAAACCAGACGAATCTATGAAAATGATCCCAAAGATATTCACCATTGTCATTGTCATTATAGTTGCGGTGTGAACTTTGTCATCTGCTTGAGTTAGAATTTTTTTTTACCCATTCAAACCGGGAAAGCATCTGTGTCATTTTAGATTTTAGCGTTGGCTAAAAATAGCAGATATACAAGCTCACAGCGCGTCACTTCGTACCGCGCTGCAAGCTTGTACATCTGCTATTTTTTAAACATGTTTTAAAGATATTTTTTGGGGCTTTTTCTGCCTTTATTGATAGGATAGTGGGCTGACAGAAAATGGGGAGAGAGATGGGGGAGGTGACACACAGCAAAGGTCTTCGGGATCGGGAGTCGAACTCGCGACACGCTGTCAAGCTGGATTACCAGCATATATGGTATGCGCCTGGACCGCTAGGCCAGCGGGCGCTCCTACATCTGCTATTTTTGAACATTTTTGAAATATCTTCAAACTACATTCTACAAGGCATTTGTAGAACTGGCCTCAGGTCTTAATGGGGTATATCTATAGCTCTGGTTATAGTTATCGTTCTTGGTGTGAACAGCCCTACACTAACAGATAAGGGTGGACCGGGGCGGAGCACGGCCCTTCCTGGTTTCAGGGCATGTGGTCACCCTGGTGAATCAATGTGTTATTCATGTATTGTACTGTAGCTGGGTGAGGAGGAACAGTCAATACAATGGTGAGAGCACAATGAATTCTTCCCGTTTCAGATTATACCTGTACATATTTGTCACATCACAGCTTTGAAACCAAATCTCTCTAAACAGACCACTTCCTGATAAGAGAGAGAGATAGAGAAGGAGAGAGAGAAGGAGAGAGAGAGAGAGAAAGACACAGACAGACAGACAGACAGACACGTCTTTCTCTTGCCAAAACTCTTGGCTTTCTCTAAAGGACGATTGGACTTCTAAATACTAAAATCTCTAACGTGTTGCAGTGCGACATATAAATCAGGCATAACCTTAACCCATGTGGCTAGTAAAGTTAAGCCCTACGGCAATAATAGACATCATTTTGTGTGTGTGTGTGCGTGTGTGCGCATGTGTGTGTGCGTGTGTGCGCATGTGTGTGTGCATGTGTGCGTGCAAGTGTGCATGTGTGTGTGTTGGGGGAGGGGGGGGTTGTTGGGACTTGGCCTTACAACATGTTTAAGTCATGAGATTTTATTTTGCTTTAATACCTGAGAGAGGCTAACCATACAGAGACAATGTGTACATGCACACAGTTCTCTAGTTACTGTAAATAATGATGTAGATGTGATTGTTCAGTCGATTCTTTTAAAATGGCTCATAATAGCTCTACTTCCTCCAGGAGCATTACTGTGCATCACAGTAACAGACAACAAGCTGGTCATTAGTTTTGACCTGTGACCAGCTGTAGGTTGAATGTGTGAGTTAAGATGTATACAACATTCAGTTTGAACAGACCAAGTGGTTTATAATGGCTCCTTTATCGCAGCTAACAGTCATTAGATTTGCAAACTGGAAGATCATGTTGCTCTTTGTTTGGAAAGAATTCTACTGTCACGTTCTGTTGTGTAAAAACTAAAGATGAGGAAAAAAAGTTTGAGCTCCAAATAAACAGGTATTCCGGTCCGGTACATACATAGGCCAAACAAAATACAAAGAGAGCAAAAGGAATGCTCGCACACCAACATATCAAGTGGAATGTCCTCAGTTGGATGGTTTAAACAATAAACAAAAGGTGCTACCAAAACCATCCTCAGTCTGCCATCAGTCTGACTGATGTCTGACTCATGGGGATTGTCTTTTAAACCAAACGTTTCTGTTCCCACTGCACTTTTTGGTAGCACATTTGTTTTGGTCTGCCAACCCTCTGTGGACATTCCCTTTATTGATATGTTGGTGTGCGATCATTCCTTTTGCCCTGTCTACTTTACTGTCTACAACTTTCAAAAACATGCTTTTGGGACTCTGAAGACATTGTTTATCTAGATGTGCTAACTGGGTTATGATTTCCTTGATAATGACCGTACTCCAATTAACCCCTTAAGCCCTATTTAATGTATAGGTTCACAACACGTTGCATCCCTTTGCGTTGTGAGTTTGTAGATTAGCTATTTTTGATCATATTGGATTTTCTTTATTTCGCCCATGATTTCATGACCAAAATAGGGATACCAGGTTGAGTAGTAGTAGTTCAGATAATCAGGCTAAGACCTATAGATAATAATTGCTGAAGTGCATTGCTGTAATCGGGTCAAGTTGAAGTTAATCAGGTTATTAGTATGCAACTTGTTTTCAAAGGTACATTTCCATAATGGCTTTATATCTTATGTGGAGGAAAATAATGTATTGAATATGTACCATTTTGTTAACTGCCCCAACAAGGGCCAGATTACTGTGCAGAGGGCTAGGAACAGGTTCTGTGCAATTTCCTGCTGTGCTTAATATCTTCAGTCTACTTCTGATACCAATCTGTCAACAATTGCAGTGAACACAACACTTTAACCCATTAACAGAAATCCTCGCTTTTCCGGCCATATTTAGTTAAAGGGATTGTAGGCGATTCAGAGATAAACAAAGAAAAAAACTCCAGCAGTTCGTTTCCCCGACCACCAGGGGGTGACGTAGGGAGGACTTCCATAGAGTTAAGGGGACTTCTAAACGGGCCATGCCGAATATAGGTTACTTTATTCGGATACAATTCGCGGAACTGCCCGCCCCTGCCGGTTCTCTGAATTTTTATTTTTAAATAGGCTCTTTCATGACAAATTGACCACATATATGAAGTTAAACAACTAAATTCTATCCAAACGCTATCTGAAAAGTAAATTATGTGCCTCAAAAACGAAGTTTGAGAGCGTTTTCAAACCGAAAGTAAAAAGTTCACACGGACACGGACGCGCACGGATGCGCACATGCGTGCGTTAATTTACGGCCCGCTACAAACATAAACAGTAGGGAAAATACGATTTCAGAAAGAGGACCTGTGTGTCAATGCAGGAAAACACCCCAGTATCATTATATAGTGGCTGATAGAGGGGAAAAAATGCAAAATATATATATATAGATATTTTTCAAATTTAGGCTTAATGTTGCCAACAATCCCTTTAAGCGTCAGGCCTCGGCGGTTCATCAGCCTGCCTTCATGCGCTTCTGAACTCTCTGTTACAATTACACTTACAATTTAGGCATTTAGCAGATGCTCTTATCCAGAGTGACTTACAATAAACAAGGTCATTATTCTCATAAATAGAATGTTTACCTGCTATCCTAACTACACTCACCGTTCTCTCTGCAATGAACCTAGCGTCTGTCTAAACAACATGCTATCTAAATAACATTCTGTGCAATGAAACGATAAGATATCAGGTGAACCATTTCGGAGACACTAGGGTGACATGTCATTAGCTCTGATTTTGAACAATATTTCCCATTGTTCTCGGAGGCCAGCGACATAGTCGCTGAGCGATGCCACTAAGCTGGTTTATTTGTATCGCACATTTCAACAACAAGGCAATTCAATGTGCTTTACATAAAACATTAAGCAAAGGAAACTCATCTGCAGCTGACGGATACAGTCCATGGTCAAGATCAACTTCTTGTAGATGCGTGCTTACATTAAAAAAAAAAAACTGGAAAATATTTTTAGATGCCAGTCTGCGGCCAAATACATATCATTTTGGGGGTCCTTGACATGGAAAAAGTTTGAGAGCCACTGATATAGCAACATAGTTTTTCAGAAAACTGTTTGGATTTAAACGACATTTGCAGACTCTGCCTCATGTCTTAATGGGTTAAACTGCTGTAGTGTACTGTACAGCTCCGAAATGTGCACAAGAATGGCGTCAACAAACGTGTCATTATGTCAGAGAGCGCTGAAGCCTCATTCCGCATTCACACACACTGCCTGGGGGATGTGTTCCCCTGCAGCCTCGCGCCCCGGGCTGCAGCCCTGCAGAGCACATGCGTTAGTCCGGGGCTCCAACAATCAGTTTATATATGGTACATACATAAATAATTCAAACAAAGGGTACTAATTTACTTTCAACTGAGCCACGTGGATGACAATTTGAGACATGAGCGCTCCTGCTGTTTGCCACCAGAATTGGTCATTTTTGTCACACTCGCTGTGCTTTTAACCTTTTAAGGCCGGGAAAGCATCTGTCATTTTTAGATTTCTTTGGCTATTCAAAAATAGCAGATCTGCAAGTTCATAGCGCAGAACTTGCGAGAGTGCCTCGCTATGAGCTTGTAGATCTGCTATTTTTGAAAAATCATGACCAATTTGTGCAAATCATGACCAAATTTGTGCAAAAAATATATATATTGTTTAAAGCAAACATTTTTGAACTCAAATCTTTGCTTCCGGGGGTCCTTGGAACAAAATATTTTGAGATGGGGGTCTGCGGCCAAATGCATATCATTTTTGGGAGTCCTTGACATGAAAAAAGCAACATAAGCAACCTATTTTAATTTTTTTTTACTGTTAGGATTTAGAAGACATATGTAGAATCCCCAGAAGCAATACCATTTGAGTTACAAATGTTCGCTTTGAAAAATATATTATATATTCAAAGATTTGCGCACATTTTCACGATGTTTCCAAAATAGCTGATCTACAAGCTCATAGCGCGGCACTCGGTGCCACGCTATGAGCTTGTAGATCTGCTATTTTTGAATAGCCCAAAGAAATCTTAAAATGACACAGGCGCTTTTCCGGTCTTAATGGGTTAATCAACCTCAGATGTGTCTGGGAATATTTCACGTCCAAGCTGAGGTAGAATAAATGGCTTCAGGGTGGTGGGCTTGCCTCGTCGCTGCCCCAGGGCCCTTCATCATCATGTCAGCCATCTACCAACCATGATGCTCTGGTGCAGCCTCCATCACGGGTCTAGCAAACCGTACTTCAGAACAGAGGGGGTTGCTATGCAGGAATCCCCGTTAAACTCGAGTACATTGCCCACAAGGAACCATCTGTAATCGGTCGGTACAAGAAGTCACGGTACCCATCCGTCCTGCCTGACACATTGAGGACCAGAGGAGAAGCACATTGAAACAGAGGTCGCGTTTACAGTACGGCTGGGTTGGAAGGATTTATGTACTGTACCAATAGCAAAAAGGGGTTTATTTAACCCATGGGTTTATTTAACCCATTAAGACCTGGAACGCATCTTTTTGATTTGAGCTAAAAAGCATTCTTTTACACTTTGGCTATTCAAAAATAGCAGATATACAAGCTCGTAGCGCGGCACCGAGTGCCGCGCTACGAGCTTGTAGATCTGCTGATTTTTGAAAAATCATGAAAACTTGTGCAAACCTTTGAATATATATATTTTTAAAGCGAACATTTTTAACTCAAATCTTTGCTTCTGGGGGTCCCTGGAACAACATATTTTGAGATGGGGGTCCGCGGCCAAATACATCATCATTTTGGGGGTCCTTGACATGAAAAAGTTTGAGCGCCACTGATATAGAAACATACGTTTTTTCAGAATACTGTTGTGATTTAGAAGACATTTTGTAGAATCGGCCTCAGGTCTTAATGGGTTAATGTGCATCATTACTGTAACGTAATGATTTCTGTCAGCTACTGTAAATGAACAAGCGCGTGAAACCCTATAGGCTGAGTTTATAGTTTGTTTCCCAGTTCAGGTTAGAAAGCTACAGCAGGGTAAAAAACATGGCAGGCATGCAGAAACTTCACAGGTTAAATCAAATCCACATGGCAGGTCCACAGAGGAACATCCTGTAGCCACATGAGGGGAGGGGGGGGGAATGGTCTGTTACAAGTGAAGTGTTCCAGTTGACAGGTCAGCCATGGTGACAGGTGGTGATCAGGCCTTGTTCAGCAGTCTGATGGGAGCCGGGTGGAAGCTGTTCAAAACGTTGTCCTCCATCCTCCAGTAGGAAACAGTTTATAGCAGTGGTTTTCAACCAGTGGTCTGGGGACCACCAGTGGTCCTTGAGGGAGTACCAGGGGGTCCCCAGCGAAATGAGTTAACATAGCGTCGCAATCATTTTTAACCACTTAGCTTTGGCTATTAAAAAATAGCAGATATACAAGCTCATAGCGCGGCACCGAGTGCCGCCCTATGAGCTTGTAGATCTGCTATTTTTTTTAATCCTTGAAAAAGTGTGCATATCTTTGCTTCTGGGGGTCCCTGACACAAAACATTTTCAAATGGGGGTCCGCGGCCGAATGTATATCAATTTAGGGGTCCTTGGCATGAAAAAGGTTGAAAACCACTGGTTTATAGGCTTACTAGCCTGCCATTTTAATAATTTAAGCCTAAATTTGTACTTATTGTACAAAAATAGGCTGTCTACAAGCCCACAACACATTGTGAGCTTGTATATAGGTAAACAAGACCAGGAGACCTGGTTCTGCCAGACCCAGACTTCACATGACGTGTCAGCCTGTGTCTATGCCCATGTATGGACGAAAGGGGGACAGACTTTTATGGCTGGGGCCTAAGGACAAAGTGACCATGCCCATGGAGAAAACAGGTACAAAGCCTCATGTAAGCCAGACCCCCTGGGTCCGGCAAAAAATATATACATTTTTGAAAAAAGAAATGTATACTATCGTCACAATATCGCTATGGTGGTATTGGTAACAAGACCAGGAGACCTGGTTCTGCTAGACCCAGAAGGAACTAATTCCTAGTAGGCAACACACCTACAAACCACTTTATAAGTTAAAAGTATAAATCATGTTAGGCATTTTGTGTGTGTGTAGCATTTTGTGTATAGGGGTATTTGGTTGTAGATTTGTGTATAGGCTAGACCAGCAAACATTCCAGTCTGATTACATTCAGTCAGTCACAGAATAGAATAGAACAGAATATGGGCAGAAGGGCTTTGAATCCAGCATTTCATAAGTTTAGGTAATTTACTATGCTTGTGTAGTAATAAACCTCTGAAATAAGTTATGTAGAACAACAAAATTGCCTAAAAGTAATCCAGCGGACAACAGCAATACGTTTTAAATGAATTTAATGCAATCAACTACAAAAAAAGCCACCACCTTATAAGTTAAAAGTATAAATCATTTTAGGCCGTATTAACATTTTGTTGGAATTAAATACAGCATGGTGGGGGTGTATAGGGGTATTTGGTTGTAGATTTGTGTATATGCTAGACAAACCTTCCAGTCTGATTACATTCACCTGTCCCTTGTTGCCCCTGGTGGTTGAATGGCTGGGGAGGAAAAGAGGGACAGACCGACAGACCGACCGACCGACCGACCGACAGACAAAGCCTCCTGTAGGCCGACCCCCTGGGTCTGGCAAAAAATAGTTTTATATTTGATTTTGCCCATAATGGCCGAGCCCTGTGAGGGGATATAACATACATATTGGCGAGGGAGGCAGTGATGTGTTGTTGCAGCATCTTGTAATGCACACTGGCTGGATGGAGTGGGCTGTGGGCTCTGCAGGCTAACAGGCTATATTTACAGCTCTGACTAACAAGCTGCCTGCAGGACATATCTCTGCTCTCATCTTCACTTCTTATTCATCTCGTTGCGGTCGGACAGAAACCTTGTATCTCCACATTTCAACTTTTTATGTAAAAAAAATATACTAATTCCCTACTTCAGGGGTCTTCAACGTTTTCAGCCCAAGGACCCCCTAGCTGAGAGAGAGAGATGAAGCAGGGACCCCCTCTATATTGTATACTATTGTGTTATAGATTCAGCTTTTTTTGTTTACGTTTACTGTTCTTTTTTCCCTCTACACCTATACCTCTGCCAAAAATAGCAGATCTACAAGCTCACAACGCCTCGCAGCGCGAGGCGTTGTGAGCTTGTAGATCTGCTATTTTTGGCTAAAGTTCTCCTCAGAAAAGGGACGCTAGGGTTCAAGTGGTTAAGGCAACAAAAAAATAATCATATCACACAAAGATTTGGCGGACCCCCTGTAGTAACTCTGAGGACCCCCTAGGGGTCCCGGACCCCCTGTTGAAGACCCCTGCCCTACTTTGTTGCACGAGAGCGTCGCACGAAAGTAGCGTAAATCTACAAGCGTACAACATTTTTCAAAAATAGCAGATCTCTCCTCTATGGGGGGAGGGAGGCTGGGGTGGGGGAGGATGATATTTGTCTCTGCAAGTACTCCTACGTGCTGGGGGGCGCCACCTGTCAGCGAGGAATGAGCGGGAGTAGTAGGACATAGGCTCTACGACGTCCTCCCGTTGGGGGCTCCTCACTGCCAAGTGAGCCATTGGGAACGACAGCGGTGGCAAGCAGTGGGAGGAATTAATTGGCATAACGACTACATTGGGGAGAAAAAGGGGCTAAAAATAATTGGCTACTCCAAATTACAAAAAAAAAAGAAGTGACACGTTTTAAGCTTGTAGAGATGTGCTATTTTTGAGACATTTTTTTAATTGATAATGGTTAAGTGTGTCTGTGGATTTTATGAAGATGGAAGCTTGTTTCTAAATAGTAACTACATTGTATCCATTGGAACACGGGTTCTTTTTCCATGAAAAGTAACGGTTTTACAGACATACAAGGTTTACGCCCGTCCTGACATGGATGATCTGCTCAGTAAGACCGCAACTCAATAAGCACCTTTATTAATCCCGCTAGGAGTAATTAGTTAGCACGGCACTGTACACAGTACAGTACAACAACACACAAACAAACAAATACACCATGGAGTTAAAAGGCGACATGCAATTAACCGCCTAAAAAGTGGAAATCTCACTATTGATCAGTGCCGTTGTTCCCAAATCATCAGAGACTCTGCTGGTTTCGGCATCTTAAATGAGGTTCTCTGTGGTGCTGTTTACTACGGCACGACAATAAATCAATTCTGTTTGGAGGAAGAAATGGGTAGATTGGGTAACCCCCCCCCCCCCCCCCCCCCACTCCCCGGCTTTTCTTTCTTTTTGAGAAATGGCTAAAGACCGCATGTAAATGAAGGAATGCAACCGCCACATTAAGAAAATGTCATAGTCTTTGTCTTTGTCCTGCTGGCCTATTATGAAGTCCTCTACTATACAACATTGGCCGGTGTTCCCCAGGGCTCCTCTACACTAATTATCTTTGTCAAAAATAGCTGCTCTACAAGCTAACAACGCTTGTAGATCTGCTATTCTTGCCAATTGTCTGCCCCAGAATAGGGATGTGAGGGTTCATGTGGTTAATGGTAGCTGTTTCTGATTAAATGTACAATTGTATTACACTTTATAGTTGTCTACGTATGTCATTTTTATTGTCATTTAGTGTACGGTGTTCAGGAAAACTTAATGACATTTATTGACAAATGCTGAAAAAGGCAGGTATTTATTGACTTGGAATTAAATTGATACCAATCAGGTAATGGTACTTCTGGATGGGTTGCAGTCCATTTCTTCTGTCAGCATTATATTGAAAAATATTCTTAGAAGTTTAAATGACACTCTGGCAAATACTTCTGCTGATTAAATAGTTTCACAAGAAGACTGCTGACAGTGTCACCACAGTGAATGCAATAGTTCTTTGTAGGTTTGCTGCAGTAAATGCTAAAGCTGTAGAATTAAAGCTGCACTAACTGTAACTTTCCTCTTCTACCCGGGATTTGAACCCGGTTTACTGTGCAAGTGCTGATTTTTTTTTTACCATTGAGCTAATAGAGCCGGCCTGCTGGCCCAAGGGATGAATTGAATCTTGACCATCAGGTCAAAATTTGTGTCCGATCCTGTGTCTAGGTGAGACATGACCTTTTGACATTTTGTTATCTATTCTTATCTAATCTAAACCACAACTCTGTGTTGTTCTTTGTTTCCAGGTTCGATCTTTCTGACAGAGACAAATTCTTTGACAGTAAAACCAGAAGCTCCATCGTAAGTACTGGATCACAACTCTTGTGTCTCCTCACCTGTGACACGGATACATATGTAAACACACACACAGTTCAATATCCCTTTCGTACGTGTACAGTATAACTGTATCTAATCCATGACTTAGAATAGTTCCACTTAACCCTATATACTTCGGGGTCCCCCAGGGCTCTATATTAGGCCCCCAAATTGTTTCCCTCCACACCAAATATCTTTGCTGATCTACAAGCTCACAAGCTCAGAATTATTTTGTGAGTATTGAATACTCTAATTGAGTACTGAATGCTAGGGTTCAAGTGGTTAAGAGAACCTATACAATTTGCACAGGAAATACACACACACCTTTATTATGTGCTTATAAGGCATTATATCACTCATTATAAATGTTTATAATCATGTGTAACAACTTATAACAACATTTATGAAGTATTAGTGCTCAGTGGAACAGCACATAATAAGTACCATAACATAGTCAGTTATAAAGTGTCTTTGTTATAAGTTGTTATGCTTAATTCTAAACATTTATAACGAGTGTTATGAAGCCTTATGTGCATTATAATGCATTATAAACACAATTATAATGCATTTTAGACACAACCTTTAAGTAAAGTGTTACCGAAAATGGTCCACACCATTTATTGGTCTATTTCTCAAATTCTACTATACTTGTGGGGATATTTGGCCCTCACAAGTATAGTAATAAACACACACACACACACACACACACACACACACACACACACACACACACACACACACACACACACACACCGCTTCCAAATGAGATAGTTAATTAACGATTATATAATGGCATTGACTGGGTGTTATTGGAATGACCGTGTCAATGTGGGCCGTAATATGAGTCCCAGGCTGTTCGCTCACAAGCAGAAACATCAATAAACTCCCATTACTGTAGAAATTGGAGCAGTGCTCACCCAGCTGCTTCCCAAGGCCCTTCATTCTGCTCATACCACGTCTCATAAGGTGCCTGGAGTGAGGTTCACAGCACTCAACGGTGAATAATAATTGTGATATTATATAATAGTGATAGTATTATTATGAGTGGGGATGTAACAGGTCTCAGAATTCACGGTTTGGTTCAATGCGCACAGTGGTGTCACGGTTTGGAACATTTTCAATACAGAAAAAAATTGAATAGTAGAAAATAATAGAATTTGAGCACAGAGAGGGTCTAGTTGAGTGCCGAGCGCATGGTTAGAAGCTAATTTAAAAGGTACTACACTGAGTGAGTACACAGAAATTGTGCCATTGTACTGTATAATGGGCATTGAGGACCAGCTATATGAAGATAAGGTTGAAAATGTTTGAAGTGTCCGTTTAAGCCCTATTTCAATAATAGCTATGTTTTTAAATAGATTTGTTAACCCCACCTACATTATAATGATATGCCAAATTAGGGACGCCAGCCTGGTTGAAAGTTGTTAAGTTGTGTTGTGTGTGTCGTGTTGTAATTGTGTCATGTGTCGTACAGTATATTGTGGTAACATTGTGTGTTTCTGTCACATCATGTCAGGTGTATGAAGTGTTGAAAAGGACTCGCTGCACCAGAGCTAAATTCTCCATGGGTGAGCAGACGTTTTTATATCTTTAACACAAGACACACATCCTTATAGAAATGAACTACTATTCCTCTGTTTACAATTCACAATATAATACAGTTAATTTCTAAAGGATTTCATTCACCCTCTATCTTTGAGTACTGTTCCCACATGTAACATTATACATAAACCGGACCTGACAGCATTGATTGATGGGTTGAGACGCAGCAGAATCAGTACAGCTGGTGCTAACGATGTCCTAATGAAAAGGGACAGCCCACCACAAGAACACCTGTTTTTATTGCATCTAATATCACCATCCTATGTACAGTCTTTACTTGTTTTGATGGTTAGATGTGGCTGTCGTTAGTCTTGCACAATGTCAGTGGAATAATAGAGCTCACTTAGAGCTCAGAGAAAACACTATAGCCTACTGGGTAGTTATCAGCCAAAATGTGCCAGTATACCACTATCATATACCACTACACTACAGTATACCACTATCAAATACCACTACACTACAGTATACCACTATCAAATACCACTACACTACAGTATACCACTATCAAATACCACTACACTACAGTATACCACTATCAAATACCACTAAACTACAGTATACCACTATCAAATACCACTACACTACAGTATACCACTATCAAATACCACTAAACTACAGTATACCACTATCAAATACCACTACACTACAGTATACCACTATCAAATACCACTACACTACAGTATACCCCTATCAAATACCACTACACTACAGTATACCACTACACTACAGTATACCCCTATCAAATACCACTACACTACAGTATACCCCTATCAAATACCACTACACTACAGTATACCACTACACTACATTATACCACTATCATATACCACTACACTACAGTATACCACTATCATATACCACTACACTACAGTATACCACTATCATAGTACTGTAGGGGTTGGTTTGACCAGTTAGGCTTAAATCCAGTGGCTCCCTCATAAAGATATCAATGGATAATATCAACATTTTAATTTGACAGTCATGTATGTCAGGAAACTCCCCCTAGCAGGGCAATGTGTCTTCACAAAACTATAACATCAACAAGCATCTGGTATTTGAATGTCATGTGTTGACCTACTGTACTGTTTCTCAACCAGTTTTTTTTTTTTTGTAATTTTTGAATAAATTGTTTTTCAGAAAACCTAGGTCAGGATTTAGAAGGCGTTTTTAGAATCGGCCTCAGGTCTAAATGGGTTAAGATCAGTAATGTTAAATATGAATACAAAAAACTTAAAGGAAATAGAAATGTGTTATGCCTTCTTATATATTCGTAGTGTGTATAGTATAGTACATAGTTGTGTAGTACAGTATAGTATCTAGTTGTGGTGGAGGTGGAGTGGGGTGGTCCTTGAGGATTGTTTGAACTATGCTGGTGGTCCAGTGGTCCAAAAAGGTTGAGATCCACTGACCTGCTGGGATGTAAACCTAGTCCAGTCTGTGTGAGCTGCTGTGTCCTTATTTTTAAAATGAATCCACTGATAAATGTCCTCTTACAGGCATAACCAGTCTCCTAGGCAACGGTGTTTACACTTCTGCATACCCGCTGCATGATGTGAGTACCCCACACACACACACACACACACACACACACACACACACACACACACACACACACACACACACACACACACACACACACACACACACACACACACACACACACACACACACACACACACAGAGCAGGGTTTGTAGAATTGTTTGACTAACTTCATTGACTCCATCGTGCGAGAGTGTCGCTCACCAAAAAATGTATAGATCGACAAGCTGAAAACCCATGGTGATGCGATGCATTGTTGGCTTGTAGATCTGTTGTTTTGGGTAAGAGGCACTGTTGTGCAAATGGGGCTTTCTGCACCGTTTGAATTGTCTGCCATTAGTGTGAAATGTGAAAAAGCTTTGTGTATGAAATGTTTTAAATGCTGATATATAACGCCCGGGATTCAAACCCACGTGGAAAGCCATCATCTTAACCACTAGCCTAAAGGGGAATTCTCCCATGGGAGATATTAGGGTTTTGCTCCTCAGGGCAGAGGCTCTGAGCCCCTATTGCTTCACTGACATCACATTAACTGCTTAAGTGCCACTGGACGTCTAAGACGTCCGTTTTAACAGAAGCCCTGAGTGCCACTGGACGTCTAAGACGTCTTCTTTTTTTCAGAACCCAAGATATCATGATTTGAAAATATTCTGCTCCATTCACTCTTTGTTTAACTTCTTACTGAAAAAAGCTGTATCTCGGCTCCTAAGCACTTTTTTTTTACAATGAATTTTGGCTCTGGCACTCAGAGCCAAACTTCCATAAATAAGCCGGGCACTGAATGAGTTAACTCACCTCCAGTGTTTCCCCTAGCCAGAAGCTGAAGGTGTTGGGTTCGCGAAAAATGTTGAGTTCTCAAAATGCATATTTATGCTCAAACACAAAGTCTTATATCTTATATAGTACATGTGCACAGTATTACTCTGTATAGTTTATACATATGAATTGTCTCCAGATTTAGGAAAATATACTTTTATTAGACAAAAGTATAGACAAAAGTATACAAATCAGTCAGTCACACATCAACAACTAGTGATGGCACAGATGGCATCCTGCCTGAGAGCATTTGAGCATTATATCAATGCATTTGAGCATTGATATAATTTTCTCTGTAAAAAAATAAATATCATACTGTGGCGGTCAGATTTAACCCATTAAGACCTGAGGCGATTCTTAAAAACATTTTTTTTACAAGATCTTTCAAAAATAGCAGATCTACAAGCTCATAGCGCGGCACTCGGTGCCGCGCTATGAGCTTGTATATCTGCTATTTTTGAATAGCCAAAGAAATCTAAAGTGACACTGATGCGTTCCAGGTCCTAATGGGTTAAGGGGTGGCGGCCCGCCACTGCTTAATGCATATAGGGGAAACACTGCACCTCTGAAGGTGAAGACTCATCCCCAGTTCATGCTCCATCGTATGACGGTGTCACGCTCCGAAAATAGCCGATCAATAAGCTCACAACCTGTGGCATCCGCGACATGTTGTGAGCTTGCAAATCGGCAATTTGGGGCGCACAACACCGTTGTATGATGAAGTCTATATCACGCTTCAGGTGTCTTGACAGCCACTAACAAACTAATTTGGCATAAAAACTAAAGAATGGTTTACCCCAGAATAGGGATGCTATGGTTCATTAGGCGGTTAAATGTGGTTGCTACTACTTGAACTGTGTGTGTGTGTGTGTGTGTGTGTGTGTGTGTGTGTGTGTGTGTGTGTGTGTGTGTGTGTGTGTGTGTGTGTGTGTGTGTGTGTGTGTGTGTGTGTGTGTTTTTTACAGGGAGACATCGAGGGGATGAGTGCAGAAGCCAATGACAGGAAGGTAAGGAGAACAAAGCCATTGATCAATAAATGGATGTGATCGATCACAGCCGCTTCCAATACTTCCAATCAATAAACAAACGCATCACACCACAGTATTGATCTGTTGCTGCATCTCACATAATAACTGCAAAACTGGAAACGACTTTAAATTTCCTCTGCTTTGAGAGATAATATAATTTGATCAAGTTATACACCAGTGATTATGGCTGTAGTTGATGATTAATTGTCATACAAATAATTAATTGCGATTAATCATTTAATCATTTGTGTTTTTGTATTAATATGAATACAAATTACATTTCTGTTTGCCTCGCTACTTTTAAGTGTCATACAATGAAGTATAATTGGGGAATTAATCTATGAAAAAACATAAAAAGATGAAATATGGACATACAAGGTTTCTGCCCAACAGCAACGATATGATTTATACAAATGATCAAACTATAACTAAATGGTCAAACTATAATGATGTACAGTAAACCAGGGGTAACCAACCAGTCGATTACGATCTACAGGTAGATCATCAAAGCCTTCTAAGTCGATCGCGGGGTGGGCCCGGTGACAGACGGGCAGCCATCGACAATTCACAGAATTTGTCTACAACGCAGTGTTGCCAAGTCTGCTTATTATAAGCTCCTTTGGGCTTGTTTTTCTGTAAAGTCGCTTGAATATATTGGGGGTCCTTAACATGAAAATGTTTGTGAACCAGTGCTCTAAAACAACATTCGACAATAAAGTTTGACTGAACTGCCCTAGTTGCTTATTTTGGACTTCTTTTCATAGACCTGGTTGCTTGTTTCTCTCACAAAATCTGGCAACGCTGGTCCAAGGGAAGCCATGCTGTTGTTTTCCTGTACATTCCGCGCACACATAATTCAACTAGCGGGTCGCGCTCAAGAAATAACGACGAGTGCAGTCTCGTGACATGCAAGCCTTTTCAGTGGTGGAGAACGCTGGATTAAAATCTTCAAACAGTGTTCTAGAACCGACGTTACAAAGTGCCATGGCAGCAGATCGCATTTGAGCACAAGCAGTGGTGGAATTGAAGTACTCAGATATTTTACTTAAGTAAAAGTAGCAATACCACAAAGTAGAAATACTCTGTTTTTAAGTAAACGGCCTGTGTTCAAAATGTTACTTGAGTAAAAGTGCAAAAGTAGCAAAATAGCTAGTAGTTGAAAATAGCAGATCTACAAGCTCACAACGCGTTGTGATGCGACATGTTGTGAGCTTGTAGATCAGCTATTTTCAGATAGCCTAGGTATAAAATAGGGCTAAAGTGGTTTATGTACGATTTATAATATAATACATGTAAATGTATGTATCTGCAAAGTAACTAGTAAACAAAGTTCTGAAATAATCGTAGTGGAGTAAAAAATATTGAATATTGGATATACTCCAGTTAAGTAAAAATACCTCAAAAGTGTACTAAAGTACAGTACTTGAGTAAATGTACTTAATTACTTTACACCACTGAGCACAAGTGTGTTGCCTGCGATGTGTGAGAAGTTAAAGCAAGAGTTACTAAAGGGCTGAGCCATGTAGAATTGATGGACTGCCTTAACTAGAACGGTCCTCCTCAGAACTCAGATCTCCGCCAATCTCCGCCAGGCCGGGTTGTCTACCCAAGGCCCGCAAACTTTGGAAGTCAGTCATAGCCACTTGGAATGGGAAAAAATCTTGTGTCATGTCAATGAGCACTGGCACTGACTCTGCATATGGAGATTTTATACTTCAAGTAGACGCCTCATTAAAGGTGGGCTGATCCTGAGAGTCACCAGTGGTGAGCTGTGGATTTTTGAACTATGGGGGCTATATTTTATGACGTCACGTGCACGCCTGCACGTGCACGCGCGCTGGCATGTGCACATAGCCACTCAGCTCAGTGCTAGTTGAAATACTGTATTCAACATGTGATTATTAATGTATTTATATTTCTTATTATTTTGTTGCATTGTTAATTTGTTGTTTTTATTTTTGTTTCAATTAATTAATTATTTTATTTTCCTTTTAGTTTTATATACAAGCCCTTTACATAGATTCACCCACACATAAGTACTTAAAATAATCAGTCAACTTGTCTTTACTTGAATAACTTTTTTTTAAAGACTTACATTGCTTTCAAAACAGTGGTTTTTAAAACAAGTAAAAAATGTAAAAAATAGCCTTTTTCTACTCACCAAAACAAAGACGGTTTTATGGAGTTGAAAGCCTACTTTACTAAATGGGAACACTGTGAGCCCCCACCTCACGTCTAAAATACACTTTTTGGCCAGAAAAGAAAATATTTCACCGGAATTAAAACCTGTTTTTGGTTACTCCACAGTGCCCTCTACAGATATGGTCAATGGAATTTTCCTATTGACCAGATTCTTCCTTCCGGTGAAATATTTTCTTTTCTGGCCAAAAAGGTGTATTTTAGACGTGAGGTGGGGGCTCAGAGTGTTCCCACTTAGTAGAATAGGCTTTCAACTCCATTAAACCGTCTTTGTTTTGGTGAGTACCAAAAGTGTATTTTTTATTTTTACTACAGACGAGAGGCTGCGCTACCGCGGTGCGAGGGGAAAGAATGGAAAGTACCATAACGTTAAGGAGAACTCCTTCTAACGCTATGGACCAGAGCTAGACAGGGATAACTTTGTAGCTCTTGTGTCCTCTGATAAGCGATAAACCCTTTCACACTCCATGGCTTTTCTAGAGTAGCCTAATGTTATGCAAAGCAGCCAGGTTGAGGCCATTGTTTAAGGTGTTAAAGATGGCTCGCCCCTGACGGTGCGTTGTTGTGTTAATGATTGACGGCTCGCGGGCGGCTGACGGTGTGTGCTCGCGCGTGCATGTGGAGCTGCTCGTGTATGTGGAGCACGCGCGAGCCCATAGTCTCAGAACTAAGGGGTCGCTGACCCCCCATAGCACCCCCTTCAGCTCACCCCTGTCTGTCACCATATCTGTGCAAACATGGTCATGTATACATTTTTGTCATTTGAACAGAATATCTGTAAATGTGGAAAATTCATCGAACTGAGAAACTAAATATTGTGCATTGAAGACCTCTGTAAAAGCAATTAATTTCATGTCCTTTGTGGACATGGGGAAAAAACTGAAGAAGTTTATTTGTATTTTTGTCTTAATATTTATATTTCTAATATTTATATATTTATTTTTCTTAATATTTAGGCATTGATTATATAACTATCATGTTTATTCGTATTTAAACTACTAGTCTTTGGGTGGATGTATGCACATGCATTGAGCCTGTCAGAAATTGCAATCGTGACAAGTGTTTTTTTTAAACATATTTTAGTGGTAGATCATGGCTTACATTTGGAAATAAAATGTGCTCTTGGGCTTGAAAAGGTTGGTTACCACCACTGATGTAAACTAAAGACCACAGAAAAAACTGATGAGCAACTCATTCATGTTGAATGGTCCCCTATGCTCTCAAACCACTGTTGGTTGTAAGGATGATTAGCAGTCGTTGTTCTACCTTGATGTGTATTAAAGGGAACACCACAAATAATACTTTGAACAACGTTTATTCAGGCCTGCTGACCTTTTACAAATCTTGCATGTTTGTTCCTTTCATTGTCATACAGTACGTCACTTTACAACAGGGATGCTTAGCAGAACGAATTTACGTTGCTTGGTTCAGTATTGGTTAAAAAAAAACTTTTGTGCGTTTGTAGCTGCTATCCATTGCAAGCTAGTAAGTTACACTTAGCGTTGTGTGTAACATCTGGTTCTCTCATTGACCATTCTACACACACAGGCTATATGCAGGCGAGGCCTTAAAGGAATAGTTTACCCAAAAAAATGCAAATTTTGTATCAATTACACACCTTTTTTTTAATACAAATTTTGATCCCACTATTTTGTAACCCCATTTTTAACACCCAGTGTCAATTGTCTATGTAATCATGGGCACTACCTTCCCTCTGCCAACCTAGGGAGGCCAGGGCCGAGCTCATGCCTCCTTCAATGCATGAGGGCCAACTGACCTTCTTCTCACCTGACAGGGGAGAGTTTCCCTGGTTGGACGTAGCGCGTGGAAGGAACACGTTATTCCAACCAGTTCCCTTCCCCTCCATCAGGCGCCCCGGCTGGCCAGGGGGAGGCAATCAATTACACACCTCATGAAGCCTTGAATTCATGGAGATATTTTTGTTTTTGTCACATTCCTAAGCCAATAATTTGATGACCGTGTGTATTTCCGGTAGGAGACATAAAGAGTCTCCTTTGTGTCTCCTACCCTACCGGATACATTAGCCGCTATGAGACGGTAATCAAATTATTGGCTTAGGAATGCGACAATTCCATGAATTCAATGCTTCATGGGGTGTGTAATTGATATAAAATAAGTAATGTTTTAACATTATAAACATACAGTAAACATGTTGTGTAATGAAAAACATATCACTGACTCAATGCAGATTTTTACTGTAATTGTATTAATTGATTGAAAAAAAGTACATTAAGCCCTGTTTAAAAAAAGACATGGTGAGAATAGGTTATCTGCAAGGTCAAGCGTGAGCTTGTAGATCTGAACTTTTGAAAACGTTTTTCCAAAAAAAAAAAAAAGAAAGGTTAAAACATCTTTCCCAAATTGGGTCGCAACCCTACTGTATGTTTGAGAAACAGTGTAGAATCTGTAGATGAATTATGAATGAAATAACCCTTGAAACACCTAGCAGCCATGCAGGACAAATTAATCTCAATGCAACCACAAATGAAATCAGCCCTCGTATGCCTCATGAATAATTTATATGCAATCACTATTTACCAAAATAATCACACTCAAGTATTATTCATATTCTCACTGGGAACAGCTCCTGTAGTAGTAGTAGTAGTTCTATTGTTATCCAGTATAGATGAACTATTAAAGAAATACAACTTTAAATACCCTGAAATGGCAATAATTATTATTATCGCCTGATCGTAAATATTTGAGAAAATGTATTTTGCATAATCGTTAGAATTGTTTCCATTCATCTGTATAAAAACAGCTGGATGAACTTGTGAGCTTGCAGATCAGCTATTTTTGAGAGAAGTTTGAAAAATCTGTCTTGGAATATTTACACACACATCTCTTGTGGCACAAAACCTTTTCAGATGGGGTTCCGTAGCTAAGTACATACCAATTTGGGGGTCCTTGATATGGAAAATGTTAAAGAACCACGGTTCTACAGAAGCCACTATGAAAGATGTCCGTAGTACTGCCCCCCCCCCTCTCTCTCTCTCTCTCTCTTTCTCTCCATTCCTCTTGTCTTAATGCACCCCATAATTACACTGGAAGCTGTGTGTTGAAAGAGTTACCACGGCAACAAGCTTACAGTATAATTCTCCTTCTGCTGTTCACAAGCATCAGAAAGGCTCAAAACCACTCCTTATGAAATACACACACACACACACACACACACACACACACACACACACACACACACACACACACACACACACACACACACACACACACACACACACACACACACACACACACACACACACACACACACACACAGTATATCCACTACACACTCACACCTCACTTACCCAATGATCCCTGTGTGTGTGAGAGAGAGAGGGTTTGCCTGTGTATTATATGTGCATGCTCACCCGTGTCTGTCTTTGTGTCTTGATGTGTGCTTGAGAAATCTCTCGTCTCATAAGGCGTTGGCTGAGCTTACAGACAGAACATAATCATCACCTCAGATCTAATGATTTAAACATGTTTCAAATGGTCAAGTCTCCTTCCAAATCTGCAATCATTTGTAATAATGGAAGTTGAGTGAAGACACAGCGGCATTTCATTTAGGTGATCGTTGCTGTCAGGCAGAAACCTTGAATCTCCATATTTCATGTTTAGTTTTTAGTTTTTTTTTTAAAATAATGCCTTGTTTTATACCATCGCACGAAAATAGGCGCCATCTAAGCTAACAATGTGTCGCAGTGCAATGACTGGTCAGCTTGTAGAGAAAATACATTTTGAGACTTGGGGATATTGAAATACTATATTTTCATGTTTAATGCTATGCGCAAAACAGGGACACCGAGTTGAAAGTGGTTAAGTCTGTCTGGAATGTATACATATTGACCCAATGAAAAGTAACTAACTAGAGCCTTTCTTTCTCCATAGCTGCTGTTTGAGGAATGGGCCAGCTACAGTGTCTTCTACAAGTACCAGCCTATTGGCCTCATCAGGTTAGACCCACAGCGTTACTGTTTGTCATATAGTCACCTTCCTAATCTAATGGCCTAAGTAATTTTTTTAAGGTTTTCAGAAAAAAATGTTTTTTATCCAAAACAAAACTATATGATATTTCACCCAAAACGTTTATAACAAATTATGACTATTAACATAAAGATAACACTGTCAGTTATGTAACATAAGAGATTTAAATAGCTTTAACTAGGATTAAACCTGACTTGATGATTTACTGATTTACTTTAGACTTAGGCCATTTTTTCAAGTCACAAAACCATGTGACTTAGTCCAAAAAAATGCCTACTTTGGCCTAAGTCACACTAGGGAGATAGGCCATTATACTAACATTTTACCAGAGGTGGCCTGTGTCATGACTCATGAGGAGCTGACTTAAATATAATTTTCCTCAAAGAATTACGTAGGCCATTAGTTTAGGAAGGTGACGATATCCCTTTCTCTTACTTGTCAATAACATGCTAGAAGGGTAGATAAGGTGTGAGGTATGAGTTATGAGACACTACAGTATACAATATTATTATACAACATACAAAAGTCAAAAAGCATACAGTATACAGTAATCGAATAGATAATAGAGGGTGTCTAATTAGATTCAAGATTCAAGACTTTATTTGTTACAGTACATTCCAAATACAGGCACATGTATACAAAGTAAAATGGCTTAGTTTAAGGTGACTTGTTCAGTCTGACTGTGTCTCAGGTGTAAACAGACGTGGTGAGACAAGGAGATTAGTTTCTCTTTTCTGTCTGTGTGTGTCTGGATGATTTAGGGCAGTAGAGCATTCCGTGGCTACCTTCCAAAGCATTCACATGGTGAATATATTCTATTGGGGGCAGCAGGCTAGCCACTAAGTTGTGAATTCTATACCATCAGACCCTGATGAAGACCTATTAAGTCGACACGCGTTGGTCATAATGTTGCCTTGCTCAAAATAAATCTCTAAATATTTTTTCACCAAAGATGGAGTGCCTTGGATTTCTTTTCTTTGCAAGTCTGCAGTCCACACCGCTTGGGAGTCAAGCAGTACTTCTTTGAAAAATCTTTTTTTGTAAAATGGCTTAGGTTTCGGTTCCTCTACGTCAGTCGTTTTTCATGTCAAGGACCCCCACATTGACGCATATTGGCCCGCGGACCCCTACCTGAAAAGATATGCCAAGGACCCCCATTTTTACGGCTCTAGCGGTGATTTTCAACCATTTTAATTTCATGGACCCTCAGTTTGACATGCATTAGGCTACGGACCCCCATTTAATGGCATTTCTATCTCTGGGACCCCAATGTATATTGTAAAATCAATGTTGATGTAACTCTGAGAGTGTACAAATGGAACCAAATGGACCCATCAGGGTCCATTTGGTTCCATTTGTACACTCTCAGAGCTACAGACCCATAAGGGTCAATTTGGTTCCTATTATCATTTAGCTGGGGACCCCCTGGAACTCCCTCAAGGACCCCTGGGGGTCCCTGGACCCCACTTTGAGAACCAATGCTCTACGTTGTGGCATCAAGACAAAATAGCGACCAAAAATGGCAATAAACAGCGATATATAGTTAATAAAAATACCTAAATGATACATTCATGTAAAGTTTATGGTTATGGCCGGTAAGAATGTGGCGGCAAGATTTGGCACGTTCACTTCGTTAAACATAAAGTTCCAGTTCAAGTCAAAGTCAGTGTGGCATTGAGGATATCATAAAACCTCTACATACATTTTAATGAAGGCCAATTTATTTTAATTCCTTTTAATCTTGACCTGGTCCATGTACTGTACTAGGAACGGCTTTTTCATTACGACAGGCTTTCATGCTGAATCTGGAGAATGAGATCATATTCTGATTTGTAGGAGTTCCTGTATAATTACATTTTTATCGCCATGTTCAGTTCTGTACTGTTCTTGTTCAGCATGCTGTATGCCAAACCAGTGCTTCTCAAACTACCACTTTATTTGTGGATTCATAAATCCAAGTACCCCCTTTTCCTGACTACAATATTTTGCTTAGAAAACTACAAGAAAAAAAACATGCTGTCTGTAATCCCACAGGAAGTACTTTGGGGAGAAGGTGGGTCTTTACTTTGCCTGGCTGGGCGTCTACACACAGATGCTGATACCTGCTGCCATCGTTGGTGTCATCGTGTTCCTGTACGGCTGTGCTACTGTTGACGATGACATACCCAGGTACACACGCTCACACACAAACACACAGGAAATATACTCCATTTACAGACGGTAAACACATGTATTTTATTTAAATACACACAGAACAATCATCAGTGTTAATTCATCCATTTGTAACTCTGAAAAGTGTAGAAATGAATTGTCATTTGTACACTAAACACTAAAAAAGGCACCTATCCTCTATACAGTAGGTAACGGCAGGGGTGGTGATTGTCCTTGATGATCTGCTCAGCCTTAATTGGCTACTAGGCACCACTTATATCTTATATATCCAGTAGGGAGGGAGGCTCATCTCAGAACGATCCACTCATGTAATGCTTTGTTGTCGAGGGCGATGCAGTTCCAATACCAGGTGGTGATGTAGCTTGTCAGGAGCATTGTCATTCTACTGTTGAAGAATATCCTGAGGAATGCGGGGACTGAATTTCTTCAGCCGTCTGAGGTAGCTGAGGCATTGTTGAGCCCTTTTCATCGCGTGCATGGTGTGTGTCCCATTCGAGGTCTTTAGCGGTGTGTACGTCGAGTCACTTGAAGTCGCTGACCTTCTCCACCACAACTCCATTGATGTTGATGGGTGTGTGCTCTCTCCTCTGCCTCCTGTAGTCCACGATCATCTCCTTGGCCTTGTTGCCGCTGAGTCCGAGGTTGTTCTCCTGACAACGTTGATGACAACGTCGGACCTGTGCGTAGCCACACCGTGGTGTGTTTACAGGGAGTAGAGGATAGGGCTTAGCCCTCAGCCCTGAGGGGCTCCTGTGTAGATGGTCAGTGAGTCTGATTTAATGCTGCCCAATCTCCCATCCTGGCGACAGCCCAACAGGAAGTCCAGTATCCAGCTGCACATGGTTGGGTGCAGGCCCAGATCTCTGAGCTTTGGTGTCGAGCTTGGCAGTCAGGGCTTAATTTGTACCGGAGCTGGCAGGAGCTCAGCTCCGGTACCTGACTGCTGCGTACCGGGAAATCTAGAAGGTGTTCCGTCACCTCAAATGCACATACAATAAGTTTTTATTTTAGGCTATTCATTATTAATTCAACTTTCACATTTTCCCCTCAGTTTCCCTTCCTGCAATGGAAAAGGACCGTGGATGAAATGAAACCGAGTTACGTTAGTAAAATCGCCAAAATTTAAACACTTTATTATTCGCTGTTCGAAAAATGGTTGCGCCCGTGAGCCAGGTGATCTGACTCCTACGCTCACTACGTTAGTTGCAGAGGACTCCGCAAATAACGCAAAGGCCCCGCCTTCCCCTCATGTCAATGCAGTTGTCAATGTTTACAACTTGAGGAGAGGACATGTGGAAATATTATGGACCCCAAGAGAGAGAGAGGGAGAGAGAGAGAGGAAAAAACACCATGGCGAGTGATCACGTAAACGTGTGTTCACTCTCTCCTTTCCAAGTTTGACTTTTAGGTGGATTAGCTCCGGCACCTAATCCTTTACTGGCTGTAGTCTATGAACAGCATTCATACCCAGCTGTTCCTCACCTCCTCCAGGTGACAGAGGGGCGGTGTGAAGAGCCATGGCAAGTGCATCGTTGATGGATCTGTTTTGATGATATGCAAATTGCCATGGGTCCAGCATGGCAGGCAGCATGGAACAAATGCAAATGTAAAAAAAGTATTTACTGACAGTTGAGGTGAGTCGTTCAGACATGTAACCTTGGAGTGCTTGGAGACGGGCACAATGCATCTTGAAGCCTGCAGGGACCACAGTCTGTGACCCGTTCAGTCTGACTGTCTCAGGTGTAAACAGACATGGCTAGGCATGGAGATTAGTTTCTCCTTTCTGTGTGTGTGTGTGTGTGTGTGTGTGTGTGTGTGTGTGTGTGTGTGTGTGTGTGTGTGTGTGTGTGTGTGTGTGTGTGTGTGTGTGTGTGTGTGTGTGTGTGTGTGTGTGTGTGTGTGTGTGTGTGTGTGTGTGTGTGTGTGTGTGTGTGGTTGATTTAGGGCAGTAGAGCATTCCGCGGCTATCTTCCAAAGCATCCATATGGTGTAACATTCTTCTGGCCAAAACAATACGTTCTATTGGGGGCAGCAGGCGAAGTTGTGAATTCTATACCAGGAAGTTCTCTGTGAGGGAAATCATATGGTTTGCTTTGATTAATTGAGCAGAACAATATGGAGAACCATCTGTTCTCCACAAGTAATCAAATCTATCGTATATTAGGGCTGTCAATGGTAATGCGCTTATAGGCTCGTTCAACAACCGACCGTTGATCTACTTTAATGTGACGTTGCATTGAAGCAATAAGCATGTCATCGTGGATTTAGTATATTATTCTGCCACTGTGTTGGAAATAACTACACTTTTGATGGGTCAATTTGAGATGACGACAGCAACAACTTGGTTACAAAGTTTAGTTTAGTTGTCCACCTGTCCAAAGTTAAACTCTGCAGCAGTTTGTCCACCAAAATCCTGCTGCTCCGTTTGTACGGCGTCAAGTCCTTTTTTAAGGTGTATAAAATAATCACGTTGCTTGAATCGCGGGAATGTGTCTCTTTTTTCAGTCATGTTAGGAACATGTAATGTGTTGGACGATAGGCTGACGTGTCCACACTGGCACGCTGCTTTGGTTGAATTGACATGATAGGGAAAGGGAATGGAAAGGGAGACTCTTGTTAGTCCCACAGGGTAAATTCTGTTTCAGCTTCACCCAGCTGATGGCTGCTCAGATGGTTATGATGAGCGCTCAGGGGGGAGCTAGGGGAAGTTAGAGTGTGTGTGTGTGTGTGTGTGTGTGTGTGTGTGTGTGTGTGTGTGTGTGTGTGTGTGTGTGTGTGTGTGTGTGTGTGTGTGTGTGTGTGTGTGTGTGTGTGTGTGTGTGTGTGTGTGTGTGCGCGCGCGTCAAAGTGAGCCTGAACTCTTTTTAATCACCAGTACTCTTCCTCTACTGTCTCTCTCCGTCTTACCTTCCTTCTCTCCTTGTGTCATTCCCTCTGTCCTCCCTCTCAGCATGGAGATCTGTGACCCCCGGAACAACATCACCATGTGTCCGCTGTGTGACCGCGCGTGCAGCTACTGGAAGCTGGTGACGGCGTGTGGCACGGCGCGGGCCAGCCACCTCTTCGATAACCCCGCCACCGTGTTCTTCTCCATCTTCATGGCTCTCTGGGGTGAGGAGGAACACAGCAGTTACAGTACATGATGTTCCTGACATCAGAACCATCCATTCACAACACAATGTTCATGCACTCTCTCTGGGTTCACTTGGACTTCTGCAAGTCAGCTACTAGTTGTAGCATTATGGGAATTAATTACATGGGAACCTATGTAGCCTAATTCCCAGTGGTGTAAAGTAAATAAGTTTACTCATTTACTCAAGTACTGCACTTAAGTAAAAAGGTTACTTTACTTGAGTATTTCCAATTTTCAATACTTTTACTTCTACTCCACTACATCTCAGAGGCAAATATTATACTTTTACTCCACTACAATTATTTGAAAACTTGAGTTACTAGTTACTTAGTAGATTTTGATTATTATTACAAAACATACATTAACCACTTCAGCCCTATATACATTTCGTCCATTTGAAAATAGCCGATCTACAAGCTCACAATGTGTCGCATCTTGTAGATCGGCTATTTTCAAAATATCTTTATACATTTGAAAACTTGTGAAATGGGACATTCTGCATAACGAGTATACCTTCTTGGTTACTATACCCAATGGAGCGCACTTTCCACTCTATGCTCTTCAATGAGATATGTCTCTGTGCACAGAGACAGATGTGAGACAGATGCTGGCTTCAGACAGCAGGCATAAATGTAACTTTGAACTGCTGGTATTTAACGACTAGGGTTGCCACTGGCCAGGTCTGGGAATATTCTCCTCACGGACTCGTTTTCTGCCTCTAAGCCAAATGAAGCGTACCTGTGAGGTGTGAGTGGAATTGAAATGTTGTGTAAGCAAAGCCAATCGATATTTAAAACACAATGGTGTCCCCGCTGCGTGGGGGAGAAGGTGTTCGAACGTTTGGAGCCCCCGAGGGAAGACGGTGGCCAATGAAATTGCTGGGAAAAAAAGGTACATTTGATCTCAAGGCCGCTTGCGTCGTAGGATCGACTTAATGCCGTCACGCGGCATTAAACACTATAAACCTCATTGACCCGGGGTCCCCCAGGGGTCTATATGTGGGGACCTCTCTTTTTTCCCCCTCTCTCGCCAATATTACACAACCCAAACCTCTACCAAAGTGTCACTGTGCTTTAACCACATTCATCCTGGTGTCCCTATTTTGAGCAAGTCATTATAGGCAACAATATTCAACAATTTTCAAATAAATCAAATCAACAGATGACATGGCTCCACAGTAAATTGAATCATGATGCATTGTGAGCTTGTAGATCAGCTGTGTCCACTATAAGTACTACAGGGCTTAAGTGGTTAAAGGACAACTCCTTGAAACAGTATCTGTCATGCGAGGCAGTGCACCGTGTCCTCTCTCTTGGAGCACGGGCGGGGGAAAAAAATGTCACCCACTTCTTCACACCTGTACAGCTGTGCCGTCACAAATAAAACTGAGTTTGATAATAAATAAAAAAAAACTAAATAAATAAAAGTATATATTTTTGCATTTAAGCTGCTCAGTCTCTCTGCCTAGGGCTGTTTACGTAACCCAGCACCTCTCCAACCTGCACAGTAAAATCCTCACTACACTTTCAGAGTTTTAAGAGTAGCCAATTATTTTTTTGCCCTTTTTCTCCCCAATTTAGTCGTTATGCCAATTAATTCCTCCCCACACACATTTCTTGTCACTGCTGTCGTATCCTACTGACTCACCTGTCAGTGAGGAGCCCCCACCAGGAGGACGTAGAGCCTTCGTCCTACTCCTCCCGCCCAATACTCCCCGCTGACAGGTGCCGCCCCAGCCCGTAGGAGTACGTGCAATGACCGATATTACCCTCCCTCCCCGGCTTCCCTCGCCCGACCGAACACGGGCCAATTGTGTCCGTGTAGACGCTCGACAAAGCCGGATGCACCGCGGTGCATTTGAACCCACAACCTCTGTGGTGGTGGGTTCACTTTACCACTGCGCCACCTTACACTTTCAGAGTTAAAGGTGCGGGTGCCTCATTAGTTGCCCCTTGGCCGTTCTTGAATTTGGCTTTTTAAATGCCACACGCTCGTTAAAACACACACATGCACGCACGCACACACACCCCAGCACAATCTGTCGCGCTACCAGGGCCAATGGCTTTTGGGTTAAAAGTACCAAAGAGGGTGAATACACCCTGTTCCGAACACACGCGCGCGCACGCGCACACACACATAATGTGCATGCACAAACACTTCCCTCCTCCTTCTCTGATGTCCTGCCAGTGCCATCTGTTATCAGCAGAAGGACCAGAGAGAAGAGAGAGATCACAGTCTACAGCTAGCGTCTGTATGTCACCTTTTATACCACTGTCACAATGACCTCTATGAAGGTTTTTAAATTATTATTAGGCTATTATATGAAGCAACACGACATTACAATATGTAGATTTCTAAATATATAAGTATAAATGATGCTTTAGGGAACTATCATATTAGGATGAAGGCAGGAACAGCCGCAGTGTATCTATTATAAACTGGTGCAAAGCGCTACAGTAATGTAGTGTGTAGTGTGTGTGTAGTGTGTAGTGATCAGTTGGGTGTTGCCAGTGGTGGAAGAAGTACTTGCATGTTTTACTTAAGTAAAAGTATCAATACTGCATTGTAGATATACTCTGTTACAAGTAGAAGTCCCGTGTTAAAAATGTACTTGAGTAAAAGTGCAAAAGTATCGGCATTAAAATATACTTAAGGTACCAAAAGTAAAAGTACTCATTGTGGGCCCGGACCGCTGGCCTAGAGGTCCGGACACTTAGGCTCTGAAGTAGCCTGACAGTGCATCGCGTCTATCTCCACTTAATCTATCAATAAAGGCAGGAAAGCCCCCATAAAAATATTTAAAAAAAAGAAAAGTACTCATTGTGCGGAATTTCACAAGTTCAAAATATATAAAGAAATCTTTTGAAAACAGGCGATCTACAAGCATGCACATACTGTATCTGCAAAGACGCACGTGATGTGTATTGTATTATAGCCGGTCATTTTAACGTGTGTGTGTGTGTGTGTGTGTGTGTGTGTGTGTGTGTGTGTGTGTGTGTGTGTGTGTGTGTGTGTGCGTGTGCGTGTGGTGCAGCTGTGATCTTCATGGAACACTGGAAGAGAAGGCAGATGAGACTGAACTACATCTGGGACCTGACGGGCTTCGAGGAGGAGGAGGTGAGACCACACCTACTCGACTCCCTGAACACATGTTGAGCTGAAACGAGATACGACACCCACAAATGATCCATTTTGTATCACTTGCTCAGCCATTGAATACCTGATGAAACACATTTGCACTCGCATGCTTTCACACAGAGCAGAGTTTTTTTTTTAAACATTTGTGATACAATGAAGGTGATCTGACAGTTATTTCTGAAATACTTCAAATGAAGTCAAATCCAATGTGTTAGATGAGTTTAGGATGTGTTGAGTGTACAACTGGATACATGTTTGTCAAAATGTTTCTATATATCCTATATTAAAATTGGATAATGGGAGGGAGGGCTGGCCGGCAGGCAGACCAGGCCACGTCACTCACACATAAACATGAACAAACCTGATATTCCCATATATAGGCATGTCACTATGACTCAGACATAACCGTAAACAAGCCTGATATGCCCATATATAGGCATGTGACTCAGACATAACCGTAAACAAGCCTGATATGCCCATATATATGTAACAGAGTGGTTCACTACCTCAGCCTGATGGCGTGAAACTCTAATATCTCCCCCGAGCGATAGGGATATCCCTTTGGTTTAGCGGTTAAGATGTTGGCTTTCCACGTGGGAGACCCGGGTTCGAATCCCGGGCGTTACATATAGGCATGTCACTATGACTCAGACATAAACATAAACAAACCTGATATTCCCATATATAGGCCTCCCCGACCCGTGCGCACGCGTGCGGTTATTGGGAGTTTTGGGGCGTTTTTTTGTTACTTTATTTCGGTTTTAGGGTTAGGGTTGAGTCAGGTTATTCAATTCTTATTTTTGCCTGATTTTACCGATTTTTTTTTAATCAAAATCGATTGGGTGGGCCAGCTCTCATAGAGAGCTGTCACACTGTCCTTTTACGATTTCTTTGGCTATTCAAAAATAGCAGATCTACAAGCTCATATCGCTGCACCGAGTGCCGCGCTATGAGCTTGTAGATCTGGTTTTTTTTTTAATCTTGGAAAATTTGTGCAAATCTTTGAATATGTATTTTTTAAAGCATTTTTAACTCTGTTACAGCTTAAAAAAAACTGTAGGATTTAGAAGACATTTTGTAGAACAATATTTTCACGACTTTTCAAAAATAGCAGATCTACAAGCTCATGAGCTTGTAGATCTGCTATTTTTTTAATAGCCCAAAGAAATCTAAAAAATGACAGATGCATTCCCGGTCTGAATGGGTTAAACAGCACAGTAGAGAGGGTGTGTGACATCACAACACAATGTTATGACAGGGTTTGTACCTACAACACGTAGTGCACACACAGCCTCCACCATGCAGCACATGTGTCAACATGGATTTTAAACATGGATTTAGTCAAACCTGTCATCATCCAAAACTCACAATATCTCCCCCTTTGCAACTGCAGTTGTGTATAATTACTCTCATCTGCAGCAGAATGCCTCAGTGACACCTGCACTCATATCAACATGTGGGCGTAGTATATTAGGAGCTTCTATAAACTTTTTTTTATTTTTATTGATTTAATACTTTATTAGTCAGAAATGTAAACGGCATGTGGTACAGTCAGTCAAACATTAAGGCTAAAAGGATAAACACACAAAAAGTCTCTCGGAACTTGTTTCCATTGTGGTCCTATGTAATTCAATTCATCAACATAGCATGAAGAAATTAACACAGTAATACATTATGTCCTCAACAAATACAAAACATTGTATTGTATTGGAGAAAAAGAAAAAGCGGGTGAATGACAGTGAATGACACCTCCTTTCGATGGGAATTTATTTTTACCTCCCCTTGTGGTCTCCTGATAGACGTTTTTGTCAGGCCAATTTTGAAAGAAACCACTCTCAACGCCACCGCAAACATCTCTGACTCAAAGGAATCACGATGACACCCCCCCCCCCCCGTATGTCGCATCCACAACGTGTTGTGAGCTTGTAGATCACTGTACACACAACACACATTAGTGTAGCTTTCTATGAAATGATACATTGTAGGGCTGGGTCCATATCATATCATATCGATATTATGATTTGAGACTAGATATCGCTTGTAGATCATGATTTGAGACTAGATATCGCTTGTAGATCATGATTTGAGACTAGATATCGCTTGTAGATCAGCTATTATTAGTTCGTTTGGACCATTTTTGAAAACTTGAAAAGAAAAGTAGTATTATCGTCAGATACCATTGTCACAATATGATATTATCGTCACAACATCGATATTGAGGTATTTTGTTCACAAATATTGTGATGTTTATTTGTGTCCATATCACCCAGTCCCATTCATTGTCTTACTGGGTACACGCTGGCACATTCAGAGCTTACACAAATGCAAGCAAATCACTGAATAGGCATAGATAGCAATGTCTTGATATCTTCTGATTAATAAACTGAATGCTATTGTTCTATTATTTGAGCAGGATGTGAAAATCTGGATAAAACGTCCCAGTTTCTTTTGTGTCTTGAGAATCAAGAGCATTATTTGTAGGCTGGCACACAATAGTTGTTCCAGAGCATTTAGGTTCTGGAGTTGTGGAATCACAGAATGCAATGGTAGATGAAACCTTATGACAGATGTTCAGATGTCCTCCATACAATAATAGAACAATTGGTTTCAGGTTAAAAATCTGCTAAGTGGCCCTTTACGTTTGACCAAAAGAAGACTGTCAAAGTGACAACGCATAAAATGAGCCCGATGTTTGTTTGAAACCCTTGATCATGACCTAAATGAAGAGTTGAATGTGACTGATGTCTTTCCCTTTGTTTTGTTTTTTATGTGTGTGATGTGTCCTGCAGGAGGAACATAAGGTTTGGATCCAGTTTCCTCTTTTTATTGTTAACCTTTTGTTTGGGTTCTTTGAACATAACCTTTCTAGCACCTTCTGCTGCAGACACTGCTCAGTGCTCACTAACACTCACCCTTTGTCTTCAAAGGTCTCAAACCATCAGCCTCAGGTCTGCTGCTCTTGCGTCACGTTCATGGTCTTCATGAACCTCACAACCTCTCTGCTTCACAGTCTGTTTCTATCTCTCTCTCTCTCTCTCTCTCTCTCTCTCTCTCTCTCACTGCTCCATTGTTTCACGTCCCCCACCTGCTCCCTTGATCCTGTCCCAACTCCTTCTTATTGAACGTTTCTTCAACATTCTATACAGTAGCTACTTCAAGTCTGAAACCTCGTGAGCCCCAAGCAGCCTCTGGTACTGATTTCCTGTCCAGAAGGTGGCATGCCCTCGGCAGCAGATTCGTACTGTACGCTCATACTGTTTTTGATTTAGCTTCCGATTCAAATCTGCTGCCAATCAAGTGAAGCTATGGGAAACTGAACCGGAACAGGAAACGGGTATGCCACCGCCTGGAAATCCAAGACTAGTTATGCACAGAGCCTATTGCAGATCCTCCATTCCTCGAGAAATTAGATCTAATAACGCTGAGAAACTATCTTGACAAGGCCGACCTCATTGAGGAGTAATGTTTTCGTCCATGGCACTGAAACAGTCCTTATGAATGATTTGAGGTTGAATATGGATATTAAGAAGGCCTCCGTTCTGCTGTTGGAGCCCAGTGCTTTATTTGACACGGTTGATGTCAGTAATGACCTTGACGGGCTGCAGTAATGCCTTGGTCTCTCTGTCTCTACCTCGTCTGCTATACCTCGCTGGCAGTGAGTACTCAGTGCCCATTGGTGAGCTCTCATCTGCGGAAATTAAATTTTTTTCTGGCGTGCCCACAAGGTTCAGTTCTGGGCCTAATCCTGTTCAAGAGAGATAGTAAACTTTATTGTCCCTGACTGATGGGAAACAGTGCTACAGTCTGTTTTTATCTCAAAAAGAGAAGTGTTGACATCTTAAAACACAAGAGACATTTGATTATACATTTAACATCGACAACACCACAGCGGCAAAAGTAAATTGTAAGAGTTGAAGTCATACTTTTTTTTAATTGAACAAAAGTAATTTTTTATCTAATCTTTCACTGGTATATAGTCATGAGTGCCCCTGACACTCGTGCCAAAATGATGCATGCACCAATGTACCCGATCTTTTCTTATTTATTCATGATCATTCGTTTTTGGAGTGGTACTTCTAAGGCTTTGTTTGCAACTGAATTCTAGGAATTGCAGTTCTAACAGACGCTGTAATGACAACAGAGCTACCAGAGGTGTTGCCAAAAAAGAACACAGTATGACTTTAATATTGACAACACGTCAGCTGAAAAAAGGAAACCGTAAGAATTGCCAAAGTGCTAAAGTTGCTTGCACTAAGATTTATCATTGCTCGACAGAGTCTGGAACAACCGATAGCTTCGAACGGTTTGATTTGCACTTTGACACACAGTGTCGTCTTCCTGATGACAGAGGTTCGTATTCAGAGAAGACGGGATGTTGAGAGTCCGCATTCACAGTGATTTGTCTGGTGTTTGCTTGTTTCATGACTGCCTGCTCATACAAACTCTGTATGGGCGCTTGGTCTTTTTTTAACCTATTACCTTCATAGGTGTTTTGTGCATGCGGGCAAGTTGCTTTTCAGCATGCAGGTTGTCAAACCATGCTGTAATTCCATAACTAATGATGCTCCCTAAAGGCTTGCCCCAAGAGAACATCAGCATGATCTGGCTGCTCACTCCATACAGCCCCTATCACCTTAATAAGTAAAGACTCTGCTGCAGTTTAATGCACATGTTCTCAATGTGTGTTTTCCAGCAAAGAAGGTTGTCTATGTGGGACACCTAAGTATTATACAACTGAGTGATCGTCTGGTTTTGGTCATGGCTAAAATAACATGGTTGTGGATAGAAATGAGTTTTCTCTGGAGGGTGGCTGGCATCTCCCTTAGGAATAGGGTGAGAAGCTCAGCAACCCAGGAGGGATTCGGAGTAGAGCAGTTACTCCTTTAGGTGGAAAGGAGCCAGTTGAGGTGGTTCGGGCATCTAGTACGGATGACTCCTGGACGTCTCCCTAGGGAGGTCTTCGGGGAATGTCCCATTGGGAAGAGCCCACGGGGCAGCCAAAGGACCAGATGGGGGGATTATATCCCCACGCTGGCCTTGGAACGCCTCAGGATTTCCCAGTTAGAAGTAGCTAATGTGGCCCGGTAAAGGGGGAACTGTTACCGCTGTGAACCGATAAGAAGATAAAGTTGGATGGACGGGGAGGTTTCAGTGTCACCCTGATAATACTGTGTAAGCCCCATTGACAAATGAACCTATTGTTTTGATGACATGGATGAATTATAATTCCCTACAAATAAACATTAGCACATGGATGAAGTATATAACTTCCTACTTAATAAACACTAACACGTAGATGAATTATAACTTCCTACAAATAAACATTAGCACATGGATGAATTATTACTCCTTCCAAATAAACAGAAGTACTGGTTGTTGGCACCACATCCCAGAGAGAGCTGCTTAGCAGTCTTCACATCCAGCAATAAAAGCCCACATCAATTTTGTCACCCACGCATCTTTGTGTCATTAAAGAATTGCCAAGTTTCAGCCATTTCACTGCCAAAGTGATGCAGAACGCTTAATGTGTGCTTTTACTACCGGCAGACGTGATTACTGTAATGCTTTCTTGTCTGCTCTGTTCAAGAAAGCCCTGATTAAATGTACAATTTAGGCATTTAGCAGAGCGACTTCAGAGTAAATGACTTGAACCCTAGTCAACAAACGTCAGCAAGCAGGTGTTTATTCATAATGCAACATCTGCTACCAAAGACCAAAACACTGGTTTTAATGTCCCTGCGCTGATTAACATGTCCCACGTGTGGTTTAAATCCAAAGAAAAAATCGGCAATTATGTATACATTTGATCGTCCAGAATTTGGGTAATCCACACAGACAACAAAAACAAGCCAGTCCACTGCCTTGTTGACGTGGTGTCGGATAATGGGAGCACTCGTTTTGTATCACTAAATGTCCCTGCAAACTTCCTCATTGACTAATGCTGCATTCAGTGAGGCTCTGATCAGCGTTGGGCGTGACTTCACTGAGTTGCGTGTCCTGAGTCAAAGCTGTTGTCAGTGAGTGGTAGTCTGAAAACCTGAGTTTAGCAGTAAAACTCTATATGTTTAGGAGCTGTGCAGAGCACAATAAACTGCCAGGATTGTAATGGTAAATGCTTCAAAAAGACATTATCCAAGAAAAAAAACGTGTTTTCTTTTCAAGATCTTTTTATTAAGTTTTAATACTTAAGGCCCAGGGGCGAGTATACAGTACATACATAGCATCTTTTTCATAAATTGTAACACAAAAGGACAAACAAAATGTACCTATACCACATAGCGCGGCACTCGGTGCCGTGCTATGCTTGTATATCTGCTATTTTTGAATAGCCAAAGAAATCTAAAGTGACACAGATGCGTTCCAGGTCTTAATCGGTTAAGGTATATTCCTAACAGGCCCCTCAGATCGTCTGGTACAGCCATCTAAAGCCCGCTTCATACAGTACGTTGTTGCATGGCAGTGTCACTCGTGCATAAATTAGGCATTAGTTGTCCCAAGAGTAAGATCTATCAGCAATGGGGTCTATGGTCACTTTGAAATCCAATCTTAAAACATACCCTTTTAAGCTAGCATATTCTTAAAGGAGCATTTTGACAATTTTCAAACCTTTTCTCCATTATAATTGGTCCCCATTAATACTCCATTATAAGATAGTACCATTTTTGTCGTGTCACGCTGTGTCTCAGAGGAGGGCTGTGGACAGTTCAGAAACCTGCCTACCAGGAGGGGATTCCAAGCTAATAGAAACTACAGCCTCTCTCCTCCTGGAAAAGGAAGCCCTCCACAGCCCTCTGAGACACCTCTGAGTGACTAGACAGAAATGATGCCATCTTATAAGAGCATTAGTGACGACCAATTACATGGAGATAAGGTTGAAAATGTTGCCCCTTAACAGCTATCCTTGCACTTTTATAATGCCATTATTGTCTTTTCCTTCCTTATTCCCTTTGAACTGCAGTATTGCGCGAAGGGTGCTGTTATGTAATGCTTGGTTTCATTTGATCTTTTTTTTACTTGCCTCCCTTCATGTCTTTGTCTCAGTCTGTCGTCATACAGACTAATATAATGCTGATGTCCTTCTAAACCCCATCATTAGCGTGGGCTCTGAACACTTAAACTGTAGCTGCTGTTTGTGGCCGCTGATGACTGCTTGAGTTGACATGAAGGCTGCTTGACTCACAGCCTGCAACTCACGCCTCCTCTCATCTCCTCTCCTCTCCTCTCCTCTCCTCTCCTCTCCTCTCCTCTCCTCTCCTCTCCTCTCCTCTCCTCATGACCAGAAACTCACAGCTGCAATTACAGTTTACTCTTTTCTGTCTGTCTGTTTGTCTGTCTTGTCTGCCATACCATACCATGGATTGCCACCTATTATTTGACCTGGGCAGATGTCTGTCTGCATCCAGGCATGTCTGTCTGTCTGTCTGTCTGTCTGTCTGTCTGTCTGTCTGTCTGTCTGTCAGCTTGACACAGGGATTTCATGTGGAGAAGTGCCCCCCCCCCCAAATATCTCTCTCTTTTGGTCTGTCTGTCTGTCTGTCTGTCTGTCTGTCTGTGTCTCTCTCTCTCTCTCTCTCTCTCTCTGTCTCTCTCTCTCCATCTCTCTCTCTCTCTCGCCAACAGACCAGTGATTTACTCTCACTGACTCAACTTTTAGACTGAAATCCTCTACCACGAGAGAGCCGTCATATCCAATTTATCACCCATGCTCAGTGAATATGATGGAACTTTTTATTTATGTTTTTAAGCTCTCTCAATTCCCCCTGGTCCTGACAGACACACACACACACACATGCACATGCACACGCACACATACTGTATTGGAAATGGTTGCGTGCTCCATTCCACTTCCAACTGCAACCCACTGCGATAGGTCAGCAGTGTGTCACACATCATGTTTTGGTTTGTAGCATAGTGGCTAACGTATGCGTCGCTGTCCCTTCCAGGACCACTACAGAGCCGATTACGAGTTCCGAGTCATGCAGAAGACCCAGAGGCAAGAAGAGCACACCACCGACACGGTAAGAATCAAATCCCACAGTGTGCGTAGCACATGATATATAGGCTCTAATACGGGTTCAAATCCCGAAGACCTTTGCTGCGTGTCCCTTCCCGTCTCTCTCCTCGTTGCCTGTCATTTTCTACTATATATACTATCAATAAAGGCAGAAAAGCCAACATATATATATATATATATATATATATATGTTTTAAGAATCAAATCCCACCCAATTCCATTTCTGCTTTAGGACAATAGTTAATTGAAGTCATTGATTGAATTGTTAAAAAAAAGGAGATATTAATAAAAAATGTTTATATTTAAAAATCATTATATGTGACAAAATAGCACAAAAAAACTACAACTACAAGCTCCTTGTCACATTGTGATGTGTTGTGAGCTTGTAGATGGGCTGTTTTTGCATTTATGCTATATGTGCAACCCTGTTGTACGCCATATTATAAAACGGAACTTAAGTTCTTAAGCAATAATTCGGGGTCGTTTTGTTTATATATATATAAACTTGATTTTCGATTTGTTTGATTAATCAGAAAAAGACAGATTTATCGCTAAGAAAATAATAAAACCTTGCAGCCCCTATACTCTGCTTTATGAGGCAGTGAGACAAGAGAGAGACTGATACATCTACTTCATTATTTAGCCTCTCAAGATGACAAACGGTAGGATTTGCCTCAAGGCTGAATATGTCATGTCAATAGTAATTGATGTTCAGTTAGCCGTGTGTGACGTTCAATCAATAAGTTACCTGACAATAAATGGACAACGATGCACTCAGAAGCTGAAACAATGTGATGATGTCAATTTAACTTCATCAGTCTGCGTGGTGCTGATTGATTTTGTGCACGCTGCTAATAGGCCAACAAGATGGTCTGGGTGGCGCCGGCACATACACCAGGCTCTTTCTGTGTGCTAAGAATATCTGGAAAGATCATCCAACAGAAGAACAGATCTGGTAGCACTTTACTTGGTGAGCTGTCGCTGATAACAACAGTAGCACGTCAACAAGCAATCGTTGCTGGTCACTGCTACCGTGCAAAGGATCAAGTAATGTATCAATCAGATATCCTCCTATGGCGGCCCTCCCAGTCCACTAGACTAGAGCAGTGGTTCCCAAACTTTTTAGCTCAAGACCCAAAAGAGAAATTGGACGTATGCCCGGGACCCAAAATATGTTTTAGTTTCACTACTTCTTAAAGGTTTCTTTTTGAATTATTTATGGGAATGATTTGATTTTATTATTTTATTTATGATTATGAAATACTTTTGAACATTTTTGCAATTGCAGACATCACTTAGTTCTGATTGGTCATCCCGTCCTAATAATATTGTACAGGAACACAGTGGATTATTAAAGTCATATGCTCAGACTCTTACGTCACCAGAGCAGAACAGCGAGGGCCTGCCTCAGTAGCCAACAGCGCTATGAGCATGGTAAGAGTGTCATGGCCATCCGCCGTGAGGACAACAACCCGTGGGAGAGGAGGGCCCCTCTGGCACCACGGCATGTCAAGGAGCTGACCCACGCCGGGCATAAGGTCTTGGTCCAGCCGTCTAACAGAAGGGCTATTCACCAGAGGTATTATGAGAAAGCAGGTGCCATCATTCAAGAGGACATTTCAGAAGCCACATTGATCATTGGTGAGAAAAGACCCCCAGAAGAAAAGGTCTACCCCAAGAAAACATACGTTTTCTTCTCCCACACCATCAAAGCACAGGAGGAGAACATGGGACTCCTGGATGACCTTCTGAAAAAAGAAGTGCGCCTGATCGACTACGAGAAGATGGTTGATGCTAATGGGTTCCGTATCGTAGCGTTTGGCCAGTGGGCTGGTGTTGCAGGAATTATTAATATTCTGCACGGTTTAGGATTGCGCTTCCTCGCACTCGGGCACCACACCCCTTTTATGCATATTGGCATGGCTCACAACTACAGGAATGTCTGCCAGGCCATCCTAGCAGTGAGGGATTGTGGGTACATACGAGATCTCCATGGGACACATGCCAAAATCTATTGGCCCGGTCACGTTTTGTTTTACTGGTGCAGGCAACGTCTCGAAAGGCGCTCAAGACATCATCAACGAGCTCCCTGTTGAATATGTTGAACCTCACGAGTTGAAAGATGTCTCTCAAGCTGGAGTTGGGACTAAAGTGTACACCACAGTCCTGAGTCGTCACCATCACCTCATGAGGAAGAGTGACGGCATCTATGACCCAATAGAATATGAACACCACCCAGAGCGGTACACCTCCAACTTCAGGACCAGCGTGGCGCCGTACACCACATGCCTGATCAACGGGATTTTTTGGGATCCTCCTCACACACCACGACTCCTCCGCCGTCTGGATGCACAAAAACTGATAAGGAGAAAGCCCTCTGCGGCATCGACCGGCGGCTGTCCGGAGCTACCACACAAACTGCTAGCCATTTGTGATATATCTGCAGACACAGGGGGCTCTATTGAGTTCATGACTGAGTGCACCACCATAGACAGACCTTTCTGTATGTACGACGCCGACCAGCACATTGATCACGACAGCGTGGAGGGCAATGGGATCCTCATGTGTTCAATTGATAACTTACCTGCACAGCTTCCCGTTGATGCTAGAGTACTTTGGAGATCGCCTGTTCCCTTATATATGGGAGATGCTGCCATCTGATGTTACCAGGCCCCTGGAAGAAGAGGATTTCAGCCCCCAAGTCAGAGACGCTGTCATCGCTTCCAACGGAAAGCTTACACCGAAGTTTGAATACATTGAGAATCTTCGGGAAAGTAGGGAACGAGCTCAAATCATGAAGAAAAGTGGAATGAAGCGCGTTCTCCTCCTGGGCTCGGGATACGTATCTGGGCCTGTCATCGAGTACCTGACTCGAGATAGAGGGACTCAGGTTACTGTCGCATCGGTGTTGTTGCACCAGGCGGAGGAGCTTGCGGCCAAGTACCCCAACACAATACCTGTCATGCTGGACGTCACCAGTCAAGAGGGACATCTGGACTCTCTGGTCAAAGACCATGACTTGGTCATCAGACTGCTGTACACCTTCCATCCACAAATAGCCAAGCACTGCGCAAGAGGAAGGTCGACATGGTGACAGCCAGCTATCTGGCTCCTGGCTTAAAGGAGCTGCAGCACAGTGCTGAAGAGGCGGGCATCACCATAGTGACCGAGATGGGTTTGGACCCTGGCATCGACCACATTATGCTGGCCATGGAATGCATCGACCAAGGCAAGGCCGACGGGTGCACCGTGGAGTCCTACAGCTCATTCTGTGGTGGTCTTCCTGCCCCCTAGTGTTCAGATAATCCCCTTCGCTACAAGTTTAGCTGGAGTCCATACGGAGTGCTTCTTAACACCATCAGCCCTGCCGTCTTCCTCAAGGACAACGAGGTGCTGAGCATCCCAGCAGGAGGCGCCCTAATGGACTCCTCAGTAGCGATGGACTTCCTGCCTGGTTTGAACCTGGAGGGTTTCCCCAACCGCGACAACACCAAGTATGCAGAGCCGTACGGCATCCAATCTGCACATACATTGGTCAGAGGAACGCTCCGCTTTAAGGGCTTCACCAGCGCCATGAGTGGTTTTGTACAATTGGGCCTAATCAACACGGATCCCAGCTCCTGTCACCTGGAAAGACCTGCTCTGTAAGCAGATCGGCTTGTCCACTTCCACCTCCACTGATGCTTTTGAGGAAGCCGTTTATGATCACATCGGAAGGGACGACTTCAAGATGGACACCCTACGATGGTTTGGGATGTTGAGTAATGAAATGGTACCACATGCTGAGACCATCCTCGCTGCTCTGGCAAAACAACTGGAAGCCAGGCTCTCCTTTGGTGAAGGTGAGAGAGACATGATCATAATGCGAAGCGACGTGGGCCTTCGTCACCCGACCGGAGAGCTGGAGACCAAACACATCAGCCTGGTGGTTTATGGAGACCCCAACGGCTACTCTGCCATGGCCAAGACAGTTGGCTACCCAGCAGCCATTGCTGCACGCATGGTGCTTGATGGGGAAATCTCTACCAAGGTGGTTCCAATGACTAAGGACATTTATGGACCGGCTCTGAAGAGGCTGAAGGAGGAGGGCCTCCACATCATCTCCAAGAGCACCTTGCAGGAGTAAACCAAAAGGAGTGCATGAAACCATCTACGTGTCATCCTTTGAACATTGATATCCTTTGTGTCACATGTTTTGCTTATGGCTGCCAATCTGGAGGCCAATGAAGGCTAGTATTATACAAAGAATATAGCCGATCTACAAGCTCGCAGCAAGTCGCAACGTGACATGTGAGCTTGTAGATCAGCTATTTTTGGCAAATGTTTCCCCCAGGATAGGTGCTGGGGTTCAATGGTTAAATGTCAAGTTATTTTCAATATCACCCAATCTCTAAATTTTTCCTCATGACATATTGTATCTTATATTTTAAAATATACAATATTTATAATATTTCCATTTCTGTTAAGCAGAAAGCTATTTATGCTTCAACTAATTAGATTTACAGAAGGGGGGGGGGAGGACATCCACTTTACAGCATTGAACCGCTTCAACGCTTCCATTGTACCTGTATGGCATTTGAAAACTGTGTGAGGCAACAGTCTGTAACGAGAGAATAGACTGACGGTCGACAGGAGCTGATGCTGTCGTGCGGTGGAGTTAAATCAGGTCTAAAGCACCTTCAGTGCCATCTCTCACTCTGTCTCACACTATTTCTTCCTAACACCTCAGGTCTCATGTTCATTTACAGTTTTCATGCTGGCTAACAAGCACACACACACACACACACACACACACACACACACACACACACACACACACACACACACACACACACACACACACACACACACACACACACACACACACACACACACACACACACACACACAGACCAGTAAACATGTTTGACTGTGTGGGTTTTGCTGACCCAGTTCCCTGTAGGTATGAATGCAATGTGACTGTTAGCTGCTAGGAGGCGTGTGCGTTCATGCTTGTGTACCAGCACAGTGCATGTGTGTGTGCACTGGAGGAGAGACGTCCATGTTTGTCAGCAAAAGCACTTCTGCAGACACATTACAAATGTATATCCTTCTCAATGGTTTATGGGTGTGTGTGTGTGTGTGTGTGTGTGTGTGTGTGTGTGTGTGTGTGTGTGTGTGTGTGTGTGTGTGTGTGTGTGTGTGTTTCAGGGAGAGAAGGTGAAGCTGACATGCACAGACAGATTGCCGGCCTACTTGACCATGGTGGTTATGATGTTGATGATGGTGAGTCACAGACGTTCTTATACTGTTAGCTTATGGTTATATATTGTGTATAGAGAACGTTCACACCATTCAAAGTAATAGGGTGACAGAACATAACATGGCCGCGTCCATTGAGTTCAATTGGAGAAGTGGAGCCATGTTATGTTCCGTTCCACTCTCTATTATATGTTGTGATTCTAAAATAGTTTTCGGTGTTATCTATTAATCTATAGGACCCTGTCCCTAACCCTTTCCTCGTCTATACACCCCCACCCCTTCACGTGCTTTATGTAAGCTACCTCTGACCAGGACCGTTTGCGTGGAAACGCTGCACACATTAACCTCTTGAACCCTAGCGTATGAAATCGATCTGGGAGCACTGTGCTTCTGTGGACAGGAGAACCTGCCTGTAAAGCAGTGGTTCTTGGAGACCCTGTATGACCCTATGACACCCTATATGCAGCAAATTCACTATAAGTGAAAAATAGATAGACATAAATATTCTGGTATTGACTTCCTTGGCTTATTGATATTGACGTGCACATGACATTTGGTGTTGATCTGTCCAGTGGACCACGACTAGTGTGTGTGTGTGGTCTACACACACACACACACACACACACACACACACACACACACACACACACACACACACACACACACACACACACACACACACACACACACACACACACACACACACACACACACACACACACTTCATATAATTAGTCCCCACTAATGCTCCTTATAATGTCACTGATAGGCAGGTTTCTGAACTGTCCACAGCCCTTCTATGACACACTGAGTGAATAGACAAAAATGGTACGATATTGCAATGAGCATTAGTGAGGACCAATTATATGAATAAGTTGAAAATGGGTGATGTGGTCATTATAGCAGAAAATGTATTGTAGATCTGCTATGTTTGAATTATTTTGAAAAATCCAGAGTACTTTTTAACAATATAATGACCCAAAAATGATATGCTAAAACGTTATTCTCACCTCTCACGCCACACTTGCCATTTCACACGCTTTTTTCCCCCTCACAGCAAAAAAAAAAAAAAAAACAGCAACCGGGTGGAAAACGGAACGCTCGTCCTAAAACACACTGCCACATTTTTTTCGCAGACCGTGGCCGCCGGATTAGACCCGGGGTGAGGGTGTTTTAGGTCGACGGTTCCATTTGGGGAGGTGCGCTGCGCGATGGGATGGACTGTAGCCAACTAGCCATGGTTCACATGACGCTCGTCTGTCACAAGCATCATGGAACCGAAAGTTCCTGGTTTTTGATTTCTTTACATTTACAACTCTCACATGTACATAAACGTTCAGATTTCAAATATACAGTGCTTACCCATGAGCCACGGATGTAACAAGTTGATCGACCCACGATAAGTACCCGTATCTCCCGTATTGTTCAATAAAAAGCATTTTAATCCGATTGCCGGCCATTTTCTTCGAAATTTCTCCGATTCTTTCAACTATGCGACACTAATGGTTGGGAGGTGTATTGCACTCTGATACATTACCAAAAAAAAAATTAGAAAATGGCCGGCGATCGCATTAAATTATGCTTTTTATTGAACAATACGGGAAATACGGGTACTTATCGCGGGTCGGATAAACTTGTAACATCCGTGGCTCGTGGGTAAGCACTTTACATTTGAAATCTGAACGTTTATGTACATGTGAGAGTTGTAAATGTCAAAAAATCGAAAACCAGGAACTTTCGGTTCCATGACTGTCATGGTATGACAGTCATGTTTCAGGGCTAGGATGGACTGGAGGATCCGCCATCGTTTCCTTTTTGCTTGATATTGTTTGATGGCGAAACAATCATCATGACTGATACACATGAAAGAAGACCCTTCACTGCTAATAGAGAATTTTACATTTTAAGAATCGGTTTAGAATTGAATGAGTAGGGCTATAGTTAAACGTGAAGCTCTTTCTGCTATAAATATGCATCCATGCGTTTCCTTTTTGCCACACATCTACACTTCATGGAGTAGGCCTACATTCTTTTGTACCGAATTAACCGCCGAATTAACCGAATTCAAGTAATAAAAACCGGAAATAAAAGGGAAAAAAAACACGAAAAAAATAAAAAATATATTTAAAAATGTGTGGCGCGTGTGCATGTGATGACACTAAAGTTTCCTGAAACTTGGCAGCCCTGTTAAAATGTTGGACTACCAAAGGCCCCCAGGTTGGTATACACTGATTTAAATAACTTTGACCTTCTCTTGGACTAGAATTTATAAGTTTCGTGACTAAAATGTCCTTTCCCCAAGAAATGGTTGGTGGGGGAATGTTTCATGTTGCTCTTGTGTAATGGCGTGATAACGTGTCCTCAGAAAGCTGTCACACACAGTGTTTCATCTATATATCTACCGGTAATTTAGGGCAAAGACACTGACATTTCAAACGACGTGACATTTACTGCAGTCACATCAAACGCACAAAGGACACGGTGTGTTCTCTGTAGAGGAAGGTAAACATCATCAACAGCTCTGTAGTGATCGAGCGCCTACAACACTTTGAGCACCGCACGATATCATGCAAATATATCAGCGCTGTCGGGCGGAAACTGGAAACCTTGTATGTCCAAAACCGTTCCTTTTTTATAAACATTTTCACTACTTTCACACTCTTGTATGATAAAGTAGTATTCAGTATTCATTTATGATAAAACAAAACAAAACTGTCATTGCCACCGGAAAATAGCAAGTCATTTATGGAAAAGGAATAAACATAAAAAGTTGAAATATAGAGATACGAGAGATACAAGGTTTCCGCCCGACAGCGACGATATGCTGCAGGCTAACGGGGTGGCCGTAGCCGTGGCTGAGTGGATAGAGTAGGCTGTCTGGAATTGGAAAGTCCCCGTATGGGTCCATTTGGTTCCACTTGTACACTCTCAAGAGTTAGATTAGCAACGTTTTTCTTGGGGCCTGCTTTTTGCTGTATTATTGATTGTTTTTTTCTCTATGTCTCTGAGTGCCACCCCCTCAGTGTACTGTACGTGTAGCACTCTGTTTACACCATAGACTGTAAGAAGAATATGAACACAGCCAGCCCCATTGGTTTCTACAGACCGTTTTAAAGCCTCTTTTTTGGCGAATTGAAATACCCCATATTTGAACTTCCGGTCCTGAAATGCTCCCGGAATCGACTGCTATTGGCTGCAACCGCAGCGAGGGCGGGTCTTCACTCAGTAGAACCGGTAGAAACCCTAGAAACATACTCTACATTATCATTCATTTTAAAATGAATGGGACCATAATTGACTAAACGCATGATTGAAAACATAAAGTGTTTATGAAAATGTTTACTACGGTAATAACTTCAAGTGTAAAGTCCGCCCAAAACCTTTTTCAGTTCTATTGAGAGTATATTGTGTTGCAACCGAAGGTGAAATGGCTAAATCTGCTGGGTTAATAATAGGAACTGCTTGCTGTAAGTGAACCCGGAAGAGAGCTTCATTTCCAGCACAAGGGGGTTTGCCCCTTGGTTTACACACACATTTATGCTGCATTCACACTGGCAGCTACAAAGCATTTTCTTTTCCCCCCACTAACTTTCAACGCCTGCTGCAGACGTGTAGTTACAGACTTCTCGAGTATATTCACAGTATATTCCAGACTGTTTCTTGCGTGAGGCATTTGTAACAATGTACATGTTGTGCACTTAAAGTGCACAACATGTGCATATTTTAGGCTTCCTAATCCACTCCACAATAGAACCAGACAGGGGTAGAGTTGTAAAAGATAGAACATGTCTGCCAGCTATGAGTAGCAACTAACTGTACTGTCAACCATTAATTTTCAATGGGAAACGGTGACATTAAGATACAAACTGATGCCCGACACTTAGCGCGTACAGTAGCTTTTGATGCCCGCTACAAAGCTACAAAGCCACAAAACTACAAAAAGCTTCAACTTGTGGAGCAAGTGTTGTTTAACCATTACCTCTCACCTTCTCTCTCCGCACGATTCCTACTTGTAATGGGGAAAATGTGTTATTTCCATCAGCCTGTTATTTTTATCCCAAGCCTTTAATGTAGGCCTACTTGTAGATCTGCTTGTGATGCTTTTGTGTGACGCTGTAGTATGAACAAGTAGGGCGTTAATTTACGAAAGAACACGAAAAGTTTAAATATGGAGATAGCCCGACAGCATCGATATGCTCATGTACTGTAATTATGATTTTTTTTTCGTCACTAAAAACCTCAATATGGATATTTCAGATCAGCGTGACCTTTGCCATCGTGTTCGGGGTGATCCTGTACCGGATCAGCATCAAGGCGGCGCTGCACATCAGCTCGTACCCGGCGGCACGCTCCAACGTGCGCGCCACCGTCAAGGGCACCGCCGCCGTCATCAACCTCATCGTCATCATCATCCTGGACGAGATCTACGCCGTCATCGCCCGGTGGCTCACCACGCTGGGTCAGCACACACCTCACACCTGCCGTCATTGTTTTTTTCTGTCAATTCATAGGCAAACCAATTCATTGTCCAAAATAGCTAATCTACAAGCTCACCACGTGTCGTGATGCGACACGTTGTGTGAGCCACAGTTGATCGGCTATTTTGAATAGTTAGAGAGAGAGAGAGAGAGAGAGAGAGAGAGAGAGAGAGAGAGAGAGAGAGAGAGAGAGAGGAGAGAGAGAGAGAGAGAGAGAGAGAGAGAGAGAGAGAGAGAGAGAGAGAGAGAGAGAGAGAGACTCACAAATTACAGCTTACAATGATTAATCACTGAATGCCTGGTTTAGCTGGAATAAGTATTATTCATACTTATGGAATAAAACACACTCGAGCCAACTTAATAAACATTTATAGTCACTGGCTGGGTCCTGGATCTTCATAAGATCCAGGACATTTTGAAATACATATTCTTTTCCCATATGTTATTTCAGATGAGCACCCATGTGCAAACCTAGAGAGCAGATGTCCAGACCGTCTCTGAGCTAATTGTCTCCGCTACATTACCCCAACACTCACTACACTTATTCCACATCTCCGTATGACGCCGTCACAGACTGAAAATAGCGGATATATGAGCTCACAACGCATCGCATCTGGGAATTAATAAAACAAATTCCAAGCACAGACTGCAAGCACAGACTGTATACATTTCTGATCTACAAGCTCAAAACGCGTTGTGGGCAGATCTGCTATTGTATGAATGTATGTTTCGTAATAATGTAAATTTACAAAGTAACTTGAAATAAATGTAGCCGAGGAAAAAGTACAGTATTTTATTTTCTGAGATGTAGAGTAGTGGAGTAGAGGTATAAAGAACTAAAGTAAAGTAAAATGACCTCAAAACTGTACTTAAAGGGATACTTCACTCTCCCGACGGGGACACATTTAAAAAAATTATTAAAAATAAATGAAAAAAGTTATGGAAAATTCATGGCCCCCTCACGCATTAGTAGGACACTCTAATGCGTGAGGGGGCCATGAATTTTCCATAACTTTTTTCATTTATTTTTAATATTTTTTTTAAATGTGTCCCCGGCCCGAGAGTGAAGTATCCCTTTAAGTAGGCTACAGTACTTGAGTAAACCACTATAGTTTATGGCCATTATAGTGACTGTCAATAAAACTAAATCCCCTCTTTAACGTGTGTTCTCCCTAAACCTTGTTTTCAGAGGTTCCAAAGACTGACAAGAGCTTTGAGGAGCGTCTGATCTTCAAGACTTTTGTGCTGAAGTTTGTCAACGCCTTCACTCCCATCGTGTACCTGGCCTTCTTCAGGGGCAGGTATGTGTGTCCAAAAGCCTCATTTATGCTCCATCGCGCGATGGTGTCGCTCACAGAAAATGGCTGAAAATAGCAGATCTACAAGCTCACAACGCGACGCATCCGCGACTCATTGTGACCCATCGGAGCATGTCATCATAGGCAAACATTTTAATAAATGTTGAGATTTTAAACTTGATGGAATAGTGAAAATAGCAGATGTACAAGCTCACAATGTGTCACACAACGCTGCTGTCATAGTATCAAGTATAGTGTCAAAGTATAAAATACAGCATTCTTTTTTTTTTAAGATTAAAAGAAGGAATATGGAAATACAAGGTAGGTAGATAATATGTAGATAGACAGACAGACACATTTTTTATTGCATTCAACAATACGTAAAATGCACAATTTAGATAATGAAGTTTAAAATACTACAGAAATAGTATTTAAAACTTCATTAGGTGTCTGCCTGACAGCAACTATATACAGTCAATAAAAATATTGATATAATAATAAATCTAAATAATTGTTCTGAGCCTAACGGATGTGAGAAATGCCCCAGAGCTGCATGGACTCCATGAGCCGTCAAACAAGTCATTAAGAAGCCATCAAGCAAATTATCACTTTTCAAGTCTAATAAAAAGAAACCACCCTTTAAATTCAACACGCTGAACAGTGAAACATTACCCGCTGTCGGGTTACCTTATATAGCCAAACCCTTTACTTTTCAGGAAATGGAAAAAAGAACCGGTATCCCAATGGCTCCAATGTAGTTATTTATTCACAAGCTCTAGTCACAAGCTCTTGTTAATATGTTTATTGGTTAAATATTATAACCCACAGAAAGACTTAGCGTCTTTCACTTTTTGAGCGAAAATATCCGATCTACAAGCTCACAGCCTCTAAGCTCACAGCTACAAGATCTACACGTTGTGAGCTTGTAGATCTGCTACTTTTGTGCGACACTCTTGTACGACAAAGTAGGGCATTCATTTACGATTTCTACGTTTCTGCCCAACAGTATTGATTAGCTGTGTAACTAGAGAGCTTTGGCTTTGGACTGGGATGATTCTGCTCGCTCTCCATTAGGATTGCAACAGTTAATTGACACAATTGATTTAGGGTCATTCTCAATTAATTGGATTGCATAAATGGATCATGAAGTCCAATAGTGCTGCAACAGTTAACCACTTTCAACCTGGCGTCTGTGTTTTGGGCATGTCATTATAGGCAAAAAAGTGCAATTTGTTTTGTAATAGTGAAACTAGCAGATCTGCAAGCTCACAGTGCACCGTTGTGAGCTTGTAGGTCGGCTGTAGGTCACATGACAGCGTTGTAGGATGAAGTATAAAATAGGGCTTAAGTAGCTCATCAGAAGAATCGATTATAAAAGATATATTTGAATGTCTTTGTGTTGATTTGTTGATATGGTATAACAAAATAATAGTAATAATAATGAAATGTGCTTCTGGATTATTTGAAGGTGGTGTAAGTGATATTATGTGGTTAAAATAAGTGTTATTTAGCTCTATATTATGATAGTAATCATTGTTCAGTAATAACGGGTCTCTCCAGCTCTTTAATAAAGAGAAAATACATTTTCAGGTTGGGATACCTGTTTCATCCAATCAGGAGAGAACCCATACAGGATACAGGATAAGCAAGTGCAATTGGGAGTGATTAAACAAATAAATGAGCAGATTTTTTTTTAACTGGAACACTATAAAATTGAAGCTGATAAATGGGTGTCCCACCTGTATTTTCTGTTTATTAAAGAGCAGGAGAGATGGGGGGGGGACCTCTGTTACTGAACAAACACAGATTACTGATCAGAATATAAAGCTTTAACCTTGTATACAAAAAGCATTTAGTTTTATTCAAACAAACCACTTACAGCACCATTAATAGTAAGAGCACTTCACAGAATAATCGCTTATAAAATAATAATAAAATAATGGACTGACAGTGGTGGTTGTGTTTGGTGTACATCTGATGGACTGTGGTGGTTGTGTTTGTTCTCCAGACTGGTGGGCCGTCCAGGAAGCTACCTGTACGTTGTTGGATCATACAGGATGGAAGAGGTAAGTACTTTGCACCACAATTCTATGGTTCGACACTAAAGATCCTTACACACCCAGATAATGTGATTAATTCACATTAATTTAAACTGCTGCATGACTACATCCACACAGAACACACATATTACATGGTTATGAAGCGATTGCTGTTTGAAACAAGGTTTTCAACACTAATAAATGCCTCAACCTACAGTATATGATGAATGAGGTATCACCAAATTAATAGTTTGATGGGAAATGTTTCATTCATCACATTCCCGCTGTGTACGGACCTTTACACTTAGCAATGTGTTCTGTGTCCTGCTGCGTAGAACAACATGGTAGAGCATGTTCCACTTAGGCTAGCCTTGGAGAGTGAGCTGTCGACTCATGATGTGAAAGGTGTTAAGTCACATTTTCACAGTGATGGACAAAGGTACTCAACCCCAGTACTTTACTCACTTGCAAGTGAAAGTTGCTCTGTCAAATTTGTACTTGAGTTAAAGTACAGGAGTACTTGCTTTAAAAAAGAGTATTCAAAAGTGCAAAAAAAGTACATTTTGATTTTGATATAAATACATTGCTGTATTGAATTGTAAACATTTTCCAAAACAATTCAAACATTTTCCAGAAATCTTCAGCAAATTCAAATTCAACAAGATTAAAATAAAAAAAATGGCAAACATATCATCATATATAGCGCCGCGTTTCGAGCTTGCAGATCTGCTACTTTCGATGCTTTTGTGTGATGCTGCAGAATGATCAAGTAGGGCGTTAAAAAAGTTAGAATATGGAAAGGTTTCTGCCCTTTCAGCAAGTAAATGTACTTAATCGTTGGCACATGAGTCCCTATTCTGGGGCGAACACCCTGTCATCACAATAGTGACAGGTGTCCTAGTGGTACTTCCATCCATCCATACAAATAGAACGCACCTGTTTGCCAAGTATAGAACACTGAGGACGGCCGTCGGCCGTCTTGCAAGAAATGTTAAGTGCGGCAATATACTTTTATCCTTTGCCTTGCTATGCTATTTAAGCTAGTGTTTCTCAACCTGAGGCTAGGTACCCAAGACAAGTTCTTTAAATTAAGAATAGTGTTATTTAATATACTTCGTATTGACTTCATGAACAACAGGTTATATTTGTCGAGCGACACAAATGCAAAGAAACACAAGTACTTTCACTGCAGGGCTACATTACAGTATTGGTTGATTGAATACTTTAATAGTCAGAAATGTAAAGAGCACGTTTGGCCAACAGAGTTGAACAGACCAAATCACCTTTTGGCTAAATTTCAAATGGCAATTTCCGTCCGTTAATTTTTCTCGTTCTAGGATGGGAGGTGATGTTTAAGACCGGAGGGAGAGCCCTATTTGAAGCAAATTCACAATAATTGAAAAACAGATAATATTCTGGGATTCACTTCCTTGGCTTATTGGTTGCATGCACAAGACATTTGGTGTTCGGTCCAGTGGTTCACGAGATTAGCTGCGGACAGACAGACACACAAACGCAAACACACACACTCACTCACTCACGCACGCACGCACGCACGCACGCACGCACGCACGCACGCACGCACGCACGCACACACACACACACACACACACACACACACACACACACACACACACACACACACACACACACACACACACACACACACACACACACACACACACACACACACACACACACACACACACACACACAAACGCAAACACACAGAGACGCTCTTCTGGACGGCTAGTGTAAATGAAGTTAATTGGCCTTTGTGAATATGCTGTCAGACTGTGAGTAAATGCTATGACAGTCTGTGCTAAACTGGTTTTACTGTATGTTCTATGTACAGCACGGAGGAAGTGTGTACAAAGCATTTGTGCTGCAATAAACGAACGTATTCTTAACACATACTAGTTGTCACTGAATCATTCCCTTGCTATTGCAGGACGCATGAGAGTTATTTAAGATAGTGTCTGTCAACCAGAGGGCCAGACGTTCTGAAAGGCTCATGGATAAACATTAACACACTGTGTCTTCTTGTCTTCAAAACTGTTCAGAACCAAAGGGCATCTTGACACAAAAGTTTGTGCGACCAAAAAAGAGTGGTCCTGGACTTGTATTTATTCAATCTTATGAAGATCCAGCACCCAGCCAGTGACTATAAATGTTTATTAAGTTGGCTGGAGTGTGTTTTATTTCCTAAGTATGAATAATACTTAATTTATTTAATTGTGTCAACTGAAATGTTCCAGCTAAACCAGGCATTCAGTGATTAATCATTGTAAGCTGTAATTTGTGAGACTAGACTCTCTTTCCTTCCTGTCATCACTCACCCTCCATCATCTCTCTCTCTCTCTCTCTCTCTCTCATCATCTCTCTCTCTCTCTCTCTCTCTCTCTCTCTCTCTCTCTCTCTCTCTCTCTCTCTCTCTCTCTCTCTCTCTCTCTCTCTCTCTCTCTCTCTCTCTGCAGTGTGCCCATGCTGGGTGTCTTATGGAGTTATGCATCCAGCTTTGTATCACCATGCTGGGCAAGCAGCTCATCCAAAACAACCTATTTGAGATCGGAATACCGTGAGTACACAGACCACACACACAATGCCTATTTCCAAGTTTACATCTGCAAGGGATTCCTTCTCTGTCAAGTGTCTCTGTGTCTCACAGTCTGTCACGTGCACGCTCTTGTCTCAGTTTCTGTCATGTGCACGATCATGTCAAGTACACGCTCTGAGAAAGAGAGTGCAGCTTCAATCCATCCTCTGTCATCCTCTGGCATCGCTTCATCTCTCTTTGTGCGTGTGTGTTTGTATTACTATACTTGTGAGGACCAAACGTTCTCACAAGTATAGTAGAATTTGAGGAATAGACATTTTCCTGGTCCTCACAAGAGAAATGGTCGTTTTATGGTAGATTTTTCTTTTAGAGATATGTTTACAATTAGAAAAGGATTCAGGTTGGGGTTAACATTGGGATCAGACATTTAGAGGTTAGGTTTAGGGGTTGGGTTGTAGATTTTTCCCATTTTATACTTAGCTGTGCGGCGATGGCACACACCGTAAAATGGCCGATCTACAAGCTCACAAGACGTTGTGAGCTTGTAGATCTGCCATTTTTCGGCTTTAGACTTCCGGTTAAAAATGTCCCAAAGAAATCATAAATCAATCATAAAATCGGCTTCCTAAAATGTTGATGTCCTCACAATTATAGTAATACAAACGTGTGTGTTTGTGTGTGTGTACTGTACATACGTGCATGCAATGTGTCAAACACCTCAACACCCATGTTGCATGATGTGACTGTCCTTGTAGGAAGTTGAAGAAACTGCTGAGGAAGAGGAAGTCAGCGAAGGACGCAGAGCAGGATGAGGAACAGTTCAAGAGCCTGCAGCGTCATGAGAAGGATCACTTCCTGAACCCCTTCATCGGCCTCAGCCCTGAGTACATGGAGATGAGTGAGTCCCACCCCCTAACAAACACACAAACACAGCACTATACTGTACGTACTGTACGTATGCACATGATGGGCATGTGAGCTCTGTAATAATATAACTTTATTTCTATTGGAACTTTCATACATAAAATACCCTCTGCGTTTGCCCATCCTAACTATTAAGAGCAGTGGGTGCTGTTAATACAGTGCCCGCCCGGGTAGTAGTTAAGTGTCTTGCTCAGAGACACTTCGACACACATAGACTGGGTGGGAGTCGAACAGGCGACCTTCCCATTCCCTGACAGCCTCTCTACCAAGCCTCCATAACCGAGAGGGAAAAGTGAAGCTTGAGTCTCCTGGTGGCCGACTCTGGAAGTGCAGCTGGGGCCCTATGCATGAACGAGCAAAAATGGTTTCCACCATTGGGCTCAACTTACGAGCTTGCGCACGAGGTTGCGCACGTAGGCGACACTACTGTGCATGCGAGACATAACTCTATAGCGCGAAAAGTTGCGGAAGGGCTCCGTGGCATAATCGTCCCCAAACACGGAAGTAGGGGGGGAGGGAGTATGCGCTGGGCGAGCAACTTCAGAGAAGTGAATGGGCGGGGATTTCCGGTTACCACTCTAGTTCTTTTATAATCTCTCTATCCATTCAGCTACAGCAGTGGTTCTCAAACATTTTAATGTCTAGGACCCCAAAACGTATATGAATTTGGCGAAGTCCCCCATTTAAAAAGATGATGTGCTAGGGAACCCCATAAGAGAAGATTTGTCAACATTTTTTGAAAAGTGTTTAAATTGTGAGAGACACCTATGGGCACAACACCAGAGGGAGCTCCTCTGACCTTGTTCCCCACTAAGTAAGTAAGTAAGTATAGGTCGGAGTAGCTCAACGGAAGGAGCCCTGTGTGAGTGCCCTCCTTGTGTTATCCTTTTAAGCATAGTGTTGTTACTGTACCGCTGTACCGCCTGTTTTCAAACAGGTTTTCAAACAGGTGGACCCCTACTTTGAGAACCACTGGGTTCCCCCCCCCCCCCCCCATATGACCCAGAGGGAATGTCTTTGAAGTGATCGAAGCGTTCCACATTTGATTCTATTATCGTCTCATTACTCTCCCAGTAAAGAGTCACTAATTCACTTAGAGGTCGAATTCTCTACGCTCAGATTTATTAGTGCAGAGGAGAGCACAGGGTAATTTATGCCCGTACTGTTGCACACGCAACACACGTCATGATGCAATGAACACAATTAAACAAAAAATGTTCATATTCTTGGAATGGGGAGTTTGTTCTAAAAAGTTACATTTCTTGTGAGTTGGCGCTAAGCCTCGAGGGTTCCTCCAGTTATGTCACTAACGAACGTTAAAACGTTAAAATGTTAAAATGTCTCCTCATTAGGAACAAGTGCAACTCAGTGCAACAGGAAGCCACTGTCCCTTTACCCCAACCACCTTCTATCATTTACATCATTGGTTCTCAAAGTAGGGTCCGGGGACCCCCAGGGGTCCTTGGGGATGTTCCAGGGGGTCCCCAGCAAAAGTAGTTAATTTAGCATCATATATATATATATGTCACAGGGAAAATGGCATTCCAGGGAAATTGACAGGGGAGCGCTTGTTTTATAGGCACGGGGTGGTGCTGCGAGGCGGGGCTTTGATGCGAGGACGACGACCACAACAACAACATACTAACCAGGAAGCTACGCTAGGGAAACGCTGAAAATAAAATGGATAATATGAGAGAAATACTCAAGTAAAGTACGAATACCTCAAAATTGTACTTGAGTAAATCTACTTTGTTACTTGCACCACTAGTACAAGCCTCAGTGGCGCACTTCGATAATCATTGGACTCCCCACCCACTACCACTGGGAGCCGGGGTTTGACTCCAGCTTGGGACATTACTTTTTCAAACAACCGCGGACTACTTTTTTTTCGCTGATAAAGTATAGTTTTGGACCATGACGGAAGGCGCTCCGACTTAGCAGACCTTGAGGCAGAGGAGTCGCGCCCGAGCGCCTCCAGGCGCGAGTGCCCGCGACGACCTGCCGATGGTCTGCTAGTCGACTTAAGCGCCGTCCGAGTTATGTACCGATAGGCACAGAATCGTAAATGATGTTGTGTGGGGACTGCGTTTGCCCCAAGTGCCACTCACTGCACTAACATAGCCCGCCAGGCCCGCCCCCTGGAGAGTGTGTGTGTGTGTGTGTGTGTGTGTGTGTGTGTGTGTATGTGTGTACACGCGCGCGTGTGCGCATGCGTGTGTGCGTGCTGGTTTGTGCATGCGTGCGTGTGTGGTGTGGGGCTCATGTCTGGCTTGCATTGCCCTCTAGCGTTGATTCTACAGAATTGCATGAGGGGCATGAAAACAAGCGTACCCCTTTCAATTTCCCTGGAATGCCATTTTCCCTGTAACATATATATATCTATATCTATCTCTAAAATGGAACAAGGTAAAACATGCACTCATTAAAACATTTCATTAGATTAGTGTGAATGTTTCGATCCTTGTGGACTGGATGCTCATTAGAGTGAATTTGAGTCCTTGTAATTAATCTCGCTCCTATTTAAATTAACCCTATAGCATTCTTATTCTGGGGGCGAACCTACGACAAAAAAATGCCTTTTTACAAGCTCACACGGCTATTTTTGACAAAGAGATTAGGTGTAGAGGGAAATACTAGTGGACCTAGTATAGAGCCCTGGGGGACCCCGATCAACTAGGGTTTAAGTGGTTAACCTGCTAATCCTTTGCAGTGGCGAGGAGGAATTCTGAGGTTGCCCCTAATGAGCGGAACACAGTAACGTTGTTGCAAAATATGATCTCATGAATGTTATTCTATGTTCGGGTAAATCCATGTAATTTCTCATCATACAGTACAGTACAGTAAATGTTGCCTGTATAAAGTACTGCAGATATCAGCGTCCTACACTTACCAATCTAACATGCATCGCCGCTACTGGAAGTAGACTAATCCCCTCTTGGACTTCCATCATGCTGTCCTTTGATGTCTTAATCCACTCCAAGAATTAGCCAGATCCCAGTTAACCGCCGTCGGGGAATCCTTGATGTGGAGACCTTAGTCGCTTTATTAGTTTTATTTGAATTTGCGATGTCTGTTCATGCATGTTAGTGTGACCTATTAAGATAATTGGATTGCTGGAACACATGGAGTTGGATAATAATTGGACTGGAACATGTTTTTCATGTCAATGCTCGGAGGATCTGTTCTATGGCGACAGTGCGGATAATGAATTCCAAACAATCCGTGTAGTATGTCCCCTGAGGGCTTTTACACAAGAGAGCTTCTCAAGACCTCAATGACATAACCAGGACCTTGAGTGTGACTTCTTTTATACAAGCACTTATTTTTATACCTCCATTTTATTTAACATATTGGGTCCCTGACCTCATGTCAGTTGTGAACCGCTGTTCTTAACAGCATACATACTGTAATATGTTAGTACAAATGTGTATCATGAAACCTGCTGCATTTCATTATGGTTGATGCTCAGTAAAGGAGATGAATAACCTTCATAGTTGTATAATCCCATGGTCCTGCCTGTTTAAATTCTGTCCCACCACAGACTGATGTAATAGAGCAGTGGTTCCTAAACGTTCTCAGCGTGAGGCCCAAAAGAGAAAGTTGGTGTCTCCTTGGGACCCTAACTTACAAAACGACATTATGAATTAATCACTGAAGCTTTATTTGGATCCTGCTGTGTGGTCTCTATTTAGATCCTACCAACATCCCAGAGGCATCAAGTTGAACACACGTGCATGCCATATGTTAATCCATGCGCCATATCGCCATGCGATCCCCCTGCAAATCAGTACAGCGGCGTAGCTTCAGTCGCTTCACTGTATTCATAGTTTGTTCTGTTCACAGTACAGTGGCTGTAGTGGAGCGTTCATCCTTAACAAGTTCAACATATGGACACTGTAGACATAAAACATTCATGGCGATACAAATAGCTGCTCTCCTTTCATCTCCATGTGACGGCAGCAGGCAGAGTTGGGACACCAGAACCGCTGAGGGAGCAGAGATTGTAAGATTGACTTCCGCAGGTTGTGCATAAAGGCTTTTTGGTGCTAAACGGAGGTGGCCCACTAGTAGCTCCGGGCAGCAAAACCTATTTAACCGACACGTCACGCAGTCATGCCCCGAAGGCAGACCCAAGCGGGTCGAAAGCGCTCGGCCTCGTTAGACCTGGCTTGTATATGCCCTGAGACATTAAGGCCTTTTTAATCATATCCTTGCTCGTTCCGGAGTGCGCTTGGAGTTAGCCTGAGGGCTTCCTTTTTCATCTATAACCATGTTCAACCCCTTGACATCCCTGTTTTAGAAAGGTTCATCCAGGTTCACCGCCAGTTTAGTTCCCTCCAGCTCGCTCTCACGAGCTCTGTCCTGATTCCCCGACACCGATCTTCAAATAAAAAACACTGACTTATTATTAGACTTCCAAAAAGTGCAAAAAACTAAAAAGACTCCAAACAGAATAATCTGTGTCTTCTGAAGCCAATTAAAAAATAAAGCAAGATCCAATCACTCAAGAGGAGAAAAATCGTATAGATCAAGTAAGCCTTTATTCAAACATGGCTATAGGAGCCAGATCTTCCTTCCTTTTTTTATTTAGTACTTTCCCATTGATCCAGGAGCACCATTAACACTTTTTGCCTACACTAAGCTACTTTGATTTCCGCTGAGCACCTGTTTTTCTTTCTTCCTCTGTATATATGCTTTTATTTAGTGCACACTCTACTCACTGAGAACATGAAAGACACTTCCCGTGTTTACACACCCGAAGTCTGGCTGTTATATTAAAAAAAGAGTGCTGTAAACATAGGCCTTTTCCATAGTGCCATCATTTTGCTTCAGAAGATTCTGATGGAATTACTGTATGGGATTCTTTTTATTGTGGCCTTTTTGGAACTCTAAAATGCCACAATAAAAGGTAAAAGGTTTCTTCTACTCCAGTTGTTCTTTATGTGTGTGTTATGTACACTGTATTTCATCTGGTTCCAGGGTGAGTAGATATTGACAGAATTCCTGACAGAATTACAGTGGAGTTTTAAGTCGTACTACATCATCAATTTCATATTGTTCACATTACTTCCTAGACAAATAACAGCTATTACAGGCTGTGTGCACTAGAGCCTGACAAATATTTGAAACCTTTGACATTTTCCCCCTACCGTAGCCTATAATGACGGGTTGAAAGTGGTAAAACATCGGGACACATATTTTGCATAAACGCTGATCAAAAAAAGTCAAATAATGGCCGATATATCTGCTCTAATATGTGTGCAATTGCTTTGGCTTTTTGTCCAGTTTCACACAACAGGAGACATGCACTAACTGTCCTATGTTTTGTTCATGCAGTCATCCAGTTTGGGATGGTGACTCTCTTCGTGGCGTCCTTCCCTCTGGCTCCGCTCTTCGCCCTGCTCAACAACATCATCGAGATCCGCCTGGACGCCAAGAAATTTGTCACGGAGCTACGCAGACCCATCGCTGCCCGGGCCAAGGACATCGGTAGGAGTCACGCACCTCATTGCGTCGCCGTCGGGCAGGAACCTTGTATCTCGTTTACATAAAATAATGCCGTACTTTGTCATCAGCGGTGTAAAGTAACTAAGTACATTTACTCAAGTGCTGTACTTAAGTACCATTTTGAGATATTTGTACTTTACTGGAGTATTTCCAATTTTCGGTACTTTTACTTCTACTCCACTACATCTCAAAGGCATTTGAAAACTTGAGTTACTAGTTACTTTGTATATTTGTGGGTTTTAGAAATATTGAACCAGTTAAAAGTATTAACAAGAGCTTGGGGCTAAATAATAACTACATTGGATCCATTGGACCACAGGTTCTTTTTTCCATTTCCTGAAAAGTAACGGTTTTGGACATGTTAAAGTTTCCACCCGACAGCAACGATATAGAAGACCATCCAGCATGTTCAAAACTGATAGTTTTGAACATGCTGTAGCCAGTGACATATGTACTGTATGTGCAGACTGTACTTCTGCAATATTATTTATTGGTGGTTCTATTCAAAGGAAAGTTATTTAAAGGATTTACCCTCAATAAGGATAATTGACTTACTTTTATCAGCTCTAATATTTCAACTATATATATATATTAGACTTGGACTGAAATGGAGCCAACAGCCAAGCCACTTTTGAATACGTTTAACTAAATTATCCTGTTATTTTCTGTTGTGCAAAAGGTTATTTAGATATCATGGGTTTCTCATTTAAGCTCAGTCTGTCTCTCAGTATATCATCTTTTGTTCAACTGATGGTGATTACATTTCACATGATTAAGGCTAAAAGGGAAAACTACAGTATGTGGTTCGTTGTGGTTAAATATTATGAGACATTGTAAACTAAATAATTGTCTGGCCTGTAGTTGCACATTGCAATTTGTAACACATACTTGTTACGGCATGACACACAGACCGACCCTCTTATAGACAATAAGACTATCTGTGTGTCTGTCTGTTTTGTTATCAAACTAAATCACTTAAGGCCTATTTTGTACTTTGTTGTACAGTGGTGTCATGCCAAAAAAAAAGCCAATCTACAAGATCACAACCTGTCGCTGCACTACTCTTTATGAGCTTGTAGATCGTAAAGTGATTATTTTATTTTAAATATAATTTTTTTATAGTTTGATTAACTGTTGCACTCCTACACTTATTACCATACATTATGGATAGATCAACCGAATCTCTCATCCAGACTCTTTAGATCTTAGTTCACCAACAATAAGCAGCACCACCATGCCATAGTATAGTGTTCACACTGTGCGTGCGAGTTCAAAACGCAGCACATCTCTTGCCCATGCTGTTGTTGCCATCTGGTGGTGGCACGTGTGTACTTTCAAGTGTAACGCTGGACTTCCATCTCAGATAAATCATCACACATTGACAGATTGCCATTGTTTTGTTCTTATCTGTTTGCAGGTATCTGGTACAACCTGTTGAGAGGCCTCAGCAAAGTAGCAGTCATTGTTAACGTGAGTTTTGTTTCTGCCTGATTGCCGAGGCACCCATGTTGCCAGACCATGTGACAGAATGCTCTATGAAAAGATAGTAGATGACGGCATTTGCTAATGCAGTGCAGAGTGAATGGACTTGAAAGACCCTCACCATCCAGTTAATGCACAATTAAGTTGTATTGCTATATGTATCTCCAAATATTATTGAGATATCTTCACTAGTTGCTCTGTAAAAAATAACACAATCCAATAAAGTCTCCTCGTTGACTTGCATTACACAGTGAAACAGGTCTCAAAGTGAGACTTTTGGCACAACAAATGCAAGCAAAGTGGATTCTGGCAATGGATTAACATTTTAAAACCTTATAGGGGAGTGAAACCCAGGCCATTAATGCGTTAGCCTGGTAAACCATCCCGGTTGCGGAATTCACATTTCATGCTCTGCAGAAGACACATGTAATGTGAATTCCGAGGACTACAAACATGGCCTAGGTCAGTGGTTCTCAAAGTGGGGTCCTCGGACTCTCAGGGTTCCTAGAGAGGGTTCTAAATAGATCCTTACAAGTATGTAACTCTGACAGTATACAAATGGAACCAAATGGACCCGTTAGGGTCCATTTGGTTCCATTTGTATACTGTCAGAGACAGAGTTAAGGTGGGGTCTTTGAAATGTAAACGTTTTTGATAACCACCGTCCATCTCTTCTCGATGACTCAATGTGTTCATGCCCCCCCCACCCCCCCCAGGCGTTTGTCATCTCCTTCACGTCGGACTTCATTCCTCGGCTGGTCTACCAGTACACCTACAGCCCTGATGGCTCCATGCACGGCTTCATCAACCACACCCTCTCCTACTTCAACGTCAGCAACTTCCAAGCCAACACGGAGCCTCTGCAGCCCATGCATCTGGGCTATAGGGTGGAAACGTGCAGGTGAGTCCATGCATCTGGGCTATAAGGTGGAAACTTGCAGGTGACTCCATGCACCTGGGACATACGGTGGACGGACATTATGCAAGGTGTCCACATGTGTCCCATGACAACTGGTGGCGATGTGTGCTTACGCTGACGTCAAAGACGAGCCATGTTGTATTGATAACCAATCCTCTGTGCATTTGATTATTTAAACAATTATTTCAACGAAATCAGTGAAATGATTATTAACGGATACAATACTGAGTAAATACTCTTTTTCTCTCTCTTTCTCTCTTGCACCCCCTCCCCCCCCCCTTGCACTCTCCATTTCCATCTCCTCTCTCTCTGTCTCAGATATAAAGACTACAGAGAACCACCATGGTCCAACTCGCCGTATGAACTCTCCAAGGAATTCTGGGCCATCCTGGCTGCTCGTCTGGCCTTCGTCATCGTCTTTCAGGTTTGAATGAACACACATCGCGTTGAGATGAATGCACACATACTGCATGTTGAAATGAATGCACACATACTGCATGTTGAAATGAATGCACACATACTGCATGTTGAAATGAATGCACACATACTGCATGTTGCTTACATCGCTGGCATCCACATGCTGACGAGCAGACATGACATGACGCACAATGTTTGCGTTCATATTTGATGTACTGTATGTGAAAGCACTTCCATGCTACCTCCCTTTATAAAACAAGCAAACAACCAAGTTCTTCATATTTAATTGATGTATGGCCATAGAGTGGTCATACATCAATTCATCATGCATTTTTCAGAAAAAAAACAAGACATGCCCACTGGCTCAAACACGACACAGTTCAAAGTGTCTGAAGGCACAGTATGGTGCAGGGATATATGTATAGGAGCTGAGATCTGATTAGTAGTAACTACATCACATTTATCTGCAGACATAATTCAGTGATAAGGGATATTGAAACACAATTCTGTGTTTGTGTATTTTTTTCGTTTTCCTGTGACATTTTCTAAATGTCACAGACACTGTGTAATGAATGTCATTAGTGCTGCATGCCATTGTATAAAATGTATTATGTGTCAAATGTAACTGTGTTTACATGCACACGATTACTGAGAATAATCAGGTTATGGCAATAAGATTACGTTTTAAAAGGTGGCCTCATTATACCAGATAAAAACATGACAGGTGAAACTAATTGAAAATAATGATAACCAGTGGTGTAAAGTAACTAAGTACATTTACTCAAGTACTAACATTTTGAGCCACTTTTACTTAACTGGAGTATTTCCAATTGTCTATACTTTTACTTCTACTCCACTACATCCCGGAGGCAAATATTGAACTTTTACTCGACTACCAGTTACTAGTTACTTTGCATATATACATTTTTACATTATAAAACATAAATTAACCAATTTTAGCTCTGTTTTATACCTAGGCTATTTGAAAATAGCCGATCTACAAGCTCACAACTTGTGAGCTTGTAGATCTACTATTTTCAAAAAAAAATTACTTTAAGTACATGTTGATACCAATACTTTTGTGCTTTTACTCAAGTAAATTTAGAATTTCTGACTTTTACTTGTAGCGGAGTACTTCTACATTGCAGTATTAATACTTTTACTTAAGTAAAACATTTGAGCACCTTTTCCACCACTGATGATAACACAAAATAAGATGATATTAAATTACAGACATTTGTATACATCATGAATGAGAGATACAGTACTGTTGGTACCCATGCCATAGGCTGTAGAAATAAAACAAGGAAGCCTCTTTAGAGAAAAGAGAAAAACATTACAGAAAATATGAAGTCTGTATCCTCATTGAAACCAGGATAGTTTCATGTTGATGGATCTAGTCGAAACACCTTCTTCCATTTTGGTACATTTTATGTATTCTGTCCCCCCCTGAGCAGATGTTTAATGAGTTCAGTGCTCTCCGTGTGCAATAAAGAATCATTAGCGTTGTGAAATTCACTAAAGGTTTTAGCCATGAAATAATGATGAACTCCTAATTCTAATGGCATATTTATGCTTGGCAATGCGATCCCCTGGGCATCTTTTACCATATGTAAAAGATGTTGACTTGGCTCTATGAGGTTTTATAGCCTTTATTTTACTTATATTTTGGAGCGTCTGGATTGCGTTTCTGCTTATCATGTTTGTTTCCCCCTTTCCCAACAGCACCCCATACATTTTTCATTCATGGTTGAGTTATATAGCAATTAGTTAACACAACTAACAGAAATAGCTGATCTACAAGCTCACAATGCATCATGATGATGCAACGTAATTTGAAGCTCACAATGCATCATGATGATGCAACGTAATTTGAGCTTGTAGATAAGCTATTCAGTCATTTAAATGTATTTGGGTAAATGTGTACATTTTAAAGTGGTTAAGAGTGTCTGTGTGGGTTTTACAAATATGTAACCAATGAAAATGATTAAAAAGAGCTTGTGACTAAATAATAAGTACATTGGATCCATTGGACGACAGGAAAAGTAACAGTTTTGAATATACAAGGTTTCTGCCTGATAACCACGATAAGATAATCAAATATCACAATATTTTTCACCAAATCCCTCTTTCGATTGTTGTGACGATAACATTAATTCTTATCGACGTAAATGCGACAGATTGTGAGCTTGTAGGCCGGCTATTTTAGCTATTTCTGAACATTTATGAAAGCATAAAATGGGCTGATTAAAACCAGGAAAAGACAACACTTATATCATATCACGATAAGATGATATCTAAAATCCTAGATGATATCTAGTCATCTATATCTGCTCATATCACAATATTGATATATCATTGATATCATCTCTGTCGGGTGGAAACCTCATATGTCCAAAACTGTTACTTTTCAGGATTCAAATTCAAAAATGGCAAAAGTAGCAGATCGACAAGTTCGAAACACGTCGCTTCGCGTCACGTTTCGATTGTGCAGAGCTGTTACTTTTGATGCTTTTGTGAGACGCTGTAGTATATGATCAAGTAGGGCATTAATTTACGAAAAAAAACACAAAAAGTTAGAATATGGAGATAAGAGGTTTCTCCCCGACAGCAACGATATATTGCCCAGCCCTATGGTCGATAAACTCTTGGTCTTGGAAGTGGACATGTGACCCTCAGTCTGCTCTGACTCTGTTCCATGTCTGCTGCAGAACATGGTGGTGGTACTTAGGCCCTATTTTAAACCCATCTGTTTTGCACGACAATAACCAATCTACAAGCTCAAGATCTACAAGATCTGTGTTGCCGATCTACAAACTTGCGATGCGTTGTGAGCTTGTAGATCGGCTATAATTACATGCTCAAAATAGGGATGCCAGGTTGAAAGTGTTTAACTGTCGCAGCGCTATTGGTCCATTTATGCCACTCCAATTTATCGATTACTTTTCATAATCGGTTAAATTGATTAAATCAATTAACGGCTGCACCCCTAATGTGTTCCGCGTGTGTCCTGCAGAACGTGGTGATGCTGATGAGTGACTTTGTGGACTGGCTCATCCCAGACATCCCCAAGGACATCAGCCTGCAGATCCACAAGGAGAAGATCATGATGGTGGAGCTCTTCATGAAGGAGGAGCAAGGGAAGAGGCAGCAGGCGGGCCGAGACAACCACAACCAAGACAACTACACCTCCTCTCCATCGACCAACCGGAGCCCTGCGCCGCAACCTCGGTCGCGCCCCGTCTCTCACGTCAACACCGCTAACTGCTAACCACCTGGCACGTTGCAAACAGGAGCTGTTGAACATTTTAGCTAACAGCTCAGGGCCGATGGCTTAGACGGCTAGGTGTTAGCAGTGTTAATTGCTCACATGCTTAGCTGTTGTAGCTGATGGCTCGCCGCCAACCATTCTCAAAATCGAGCGTTGTATCAGAGACAGAGCTCTATCCGTCCATCCAGTTGGGTCCTGCCTTCCAGAACCTCCTCTTTCTGGGGTCAGGGTATGTCTACTAGCGAATCAAAACATGTCCTTCCTAATTTATTCTCCTGTCAGCAAAGAGTCGGAGCAAGTGAGTTACTGAGAGAGTCACTCAGTGAGTCACTCAGTGAGTCACTCAGTGAGTCACTCAGTGAGTCATTCAGAGAGTCATTCAGAGAGTCATTCAGAGAGTCATTCAGAGAGTCACTCAGAGAGTCATTCAGAGAGTCATACAGTGAGTCATTCAAAGTTACTCAGTGAGTTGTTCAGAGAGTCATTACGATAAGTACTCAGTCACTTAGCGAGTCGCTCAGTGAGTCATTCAGAGACTTACTCACAGTTATACAGTATAGAGAGTCATTCAGAGACTTACTCAGTGAGTCACTCCTGGGAGAAATCATCAGTTCTCTGCCACCCACCACCATCTAATTTAGACTCGGATGAAGGAGAATGAATACAATATTTATAGCTGTACATTTTCTCAGTGCTGGCAGACTAATTATACCATGTATCTATCCTTTCATACTGTTGATGTCCGTAGGTGACAAGCCAACTTGGAGAACTGAACGTTGTATAATATTATGTACACACGACTAACCCATGATGGAACAAACACATGTTGAGTTCTCAAGAACCTTTGTACAAACACACACTGACTAACCTTGTCTGACTTATACTAAGTCTTTTCTTTTCTTTTATTAATGGTCCCTGATATGAGAAACGGTTTATGATGGTAGATGATTAGGTGCACCATCTAGGACCAGCTGGGACTCCCTTCACCTCCAGAACCTCCAGAACTTTCTGAGATCTTCAGGGCTTCATGTCACAAACATTCCACAGATAGAAACTCATGCTGACTAATGTCATTGGCCTGGTTGTGTACCATTTGTCCTCGTCGTTTATTGCCCACAGGATGATGGTAAATGGATGGATGTTGTTTTTGTTGCACTCTTAATAAAAAAAATCACTGTTGAATTGAAAAACCCTGAAACGGCAGCTACAACTGGGACACATTTACATACGCCAGGGACTCCCATAAGAGAACATTTAAAAGATTTCAAAATTATTATTATTAGATTTTTCAAAATCTTTGAAAAGAAATAGCCGATCTACAAGCATGTTGTGAGCCTTTAGATTGGCTACTTATTAAAGTTGTTCAACTGATTTAGATGCTATATCAACTCATTTTGGTGGGGACCCCCTGCAACCTCCTCAAGGACCCTGGGGGGTCCCCAGACTCCACTTTGAGAACCACTGCGATATGCAACACAGTCAATTTCCTGTCATCCCAACGATGACCTCGCCATTGATCTCAACAAGAGCCTAATGCTTGATTTGCCCTCCGTCGTACGATGGCTTCACTCGCCGAAAATAGATCTACAAACTCGAGCTTGTGGGCCTGTAGATCTGCTATTTTTGGGGGGCGACACCATGGTACGAGTACAAATCAGTCTCGTGGAGACAGAATGGGATGGTGTACCTAATGGACTGGATGAGTGTCACATTCAGATGGGCCTTTTTCATTTCTTATTTGCACAATTAAATGCAAAGCAGGAGTTTATCTACAGTACGTACAATTGTTTTGAATATGCAATGTTGTCGAGCTAATAATGCTTTTTCATTGTTTATCTTTAATCTACTTTGTTATGAGAGACTGAACAGCGATGGAACAGTGTTGTTCTGTTCGTACCACGTCAAGCTGCCTGTTGCTATATGTCCTGTCATACTGTATGTTCTGTATATAGAAGTATAGACAGATTCCAACTAAACCCACTGTCTTGTTACAAATGACAAATGTCTTTAGATTTGAAGTTAAGAGGGCTTCCGTTCTGTCCAAGCAGCACAAGTCACACTAATGTGACTACTGGTGTCATGAACTGGAATGGTTAACTCTGTGTTTTATAAAAGCATGTCATCATCCATGTGGGATGCAGAGAAGGTCTTGTTTTCAGCACTGCTCTGTGTCACGTCCAGTTCAGGACAAAACCACAGCACTGGACAACAAACCACCACTATTTTAGACCAGTGATTCTCAAAATGTTTCATTTCAAGGTTTAAACCCCCAGTTTGGTATGCATTAGGCCACGGACCCCCATAACACAGAGTTACAGACCTGTAAGGATCCATTGGTTCTAAGTATCAGTCAATTAGCTGGGGGCCCTCCTCAAGGACGCCAGGGGGCGCTCCGGACTGCATTTTTAGAACCACTGCTTTAGCCAACTCCTCCAACCTAACCTGCCTTATTCACTTAACGCTGTAATCCATAAGTTTTATGTCCTACCCGGGTACTGAACCCAGGTGTACCCCGCGCAAAGTGCCAACATTTCTACTTCTGAGCTAATACAGAAACCTATTCATGCAATACCCCTTTCATCCAGTAGGTGTCCTACCTGACCACAGGGTCTAATGAAGAGCTGGTAGACCAACTACCAACTGTTAGTTATATTGTATTAATGTACTCTACCATACAGAATGTTTTATTCACTAAAAACTAAACTTATGGATTGCAGATTTAAGTTTGTTATTGTTACAAAGTTGTGCATTTTAAAATATTCAAGCACCAAGTCTCAGACATATTCCACAGCTCAGTAGCAGTAGCAGTAGATGAGTATGTGATGTAATACTGTAAAGTGCAACAGTTTATTAAACTAATTGATTTAAAGCCAACCTTCAAGCTCACAAAGTTGCAACAAATATAAAAAACTCACTTCTAGATTATTCAATTAATCAAAACGTTTATTGATAGAATAATCCCTAAGAAGATAATAGATAGTTGTAGTCCTAAACTACAGCCATTGTTCAAAGAATGAAAGTTAACATCTTGAGCTACAAAGACTCATCCTAACTGTAAATATGGAATGACATATGAGAGACTTTGAATGTATTATTAAATATGACCACATTGTTTTCAAACCTATGTAAACTATATCTTACTGTTCTGCATTTTAATTCATACATCTATTGGATGGAAACATACCATATGGACCTGAAGCACGTCTGGGAAAAGATCTTATATTTTACTGCCTACCAAGATATTTTGTTATTTAGTCGAGATTCACAGAATATTTTACGTCTTACAGGGATATTATGACTTGCTCTTGTCTTTTAGAATAATAAAAAAAAATGCACATTTTGTTTTAGAGACTTTCTTTTTCAGCCATGATTTCTAACACTGTTAATACTGTAAGTATTTGATGTTAATATGTGATCATATACCACATGTTTTAATGAGGACATTTCTCTTAAAAGGTCAGAATCTGCAGCCATTTCATTTAAGGTGGTGTAAGTGATTTTTATTTGGTCAAACTAAAGGTTTTTGTTAAAAAGACAAAGCTCTATATTCTGATGGTAATCATTGCTATAGAGTGTTTGTTCGGTAACAGTGGTTTCCTCATCTCTTCAGCTCTTTAGGAAACAGAAAATACATTTTCAGGTGGGACACCAATTTAGTTTAGTTTAGTTTATTTCAGTAATCTTTTGTGGTAACATTACGGTGATGGGTAATAAAAATTAAAAATAAACAAGTTTATCAAGAAAAGATAACCACATTTCTGACCAAAAAGGTATAGGCTGAAGCCATTGCTTATTACGCCTAAACTTTTAATTTTAATTTAACATCCAATCTGGAGAGAGAACCCATTTATCAGCTTCAATTTTATAGTATTCTATTTAGAACTAAATGTGTCTACTCATGCTGTTGAAAATGTTTTTGTTTACTAAAGAGCTGAAGAGACCAGGAAAAGACTCTATAGCATTTATAACTATCAGAATATAGAGCTATTTAACACTTATTTTAACAAAAGAATATCACTTGCGCCATAATGACCCTTATGATATGTCGTTATCCATTATTAGGTTATTTTTTTACCACATGAGCCCTTAGCATCCCTGTTCTGGACATGTCATAATAGGACAACTTAGGGTGAAAATAGCTACTCTACAAGCTTGTAGATGCATGGAATATTTAGAGCTAAGAGATTTGGTGTAGAGGGAGGGAAGAAGGAGGAGACTTAGTATAGACCCCTGGGGGACCTCGGTCAACAGGGTTTAAATGGTGAATTACAGTAAAAGAGTCTTTTATCTTCTGCGGTATAAAAATGGTGACATGTAAAAGACCCCACACACATGCACCGCAATGTATTCTTTTCTTATTTTCTCCTCAAAACAATGTTTTTGTTTTTATTTTTATTTTTATGTAATTACAAGTGAATGGATATAGATAAATAAATATAGACCTACATTTGGTGTAGGCACAGATATTGCTTTTAGAGATTCATCTAAATAAAATGAAATACTTCAAGCACCTGGTGAAGATACATGATTTCTGTCATTTCAAAGTACAGTAAGTAGACATTAACCAAATGAACATTTGGCAAAAATAGCAGATCTACAAGCTCACAGCAGGTTGCAACGTGTTGCGAACTTGTAATCACTGTGACGGGCCTCACATCCCTGTCACAGAAGGGCCTGTTACACTGTGTGACAGGGCTGTCAACCCTTTCAAAGACCCCTGGCGGTCCCCACTTTGAGAACCACTAACTTACAGCACATTTAGCCATGTGCTTCATACGCGTCTTTGGTGAACTTTGACCAGGTGTTAACCAATAGGATTTTTCGTCTTATTTCAGGCCTGTATTTATTTATATTTAAAACTGCACTTTGTAACTTTCCTCTTCCAACGTGGATTTGAACCTGGTGTCCTGCGCAAGTGCTGAAATCTTTACCATTGAGCTAATAGAGCCTACCTGCTTGCTCAGGGGATAAATTGAATCTTGACCATCAGGTCAAAATTCATGTCAGATCCTGTCTAGGTGAGACATGACCTTTGACTCGATCTAAATGTCTCAATAGAGGAGCAAGGAGACAAAATACAACCACCCCAATTGTATAAGTTATATTGTAATAACTACTCAACCATACAGATTGGACAAAATAAAAAATTATTCATTAAAAAAGGTTACATAGTGCTGCTTTAAGTATTTTTTTAAAGCAACTCAAGTACAACTTTGCCTGAGCAACTTTCACTTATAGTGGAGTAATATTTGACCAGGACTATCTAAGTTTACTCAAGTCAATAAAACATCTCCTGATCATGAGTGTTGTTTCCTGGAGTTACTGGGTGTTTCGGTTCTTGCAACAGACACCCTCCTCCAGGCGACCCGACCGAGGCTGATCAGACCCCGGCCTGTGTCCAAGTGGCATGCTACTGCCCCCACTGTCTCTTAGAGGGGAAGTTAGAGACAGTGCTAATTGCATGCTACATTTACAACCTGCAACATGCATGGATCCACGCCATCAGTCCGACCAATGCCAGGCCAGGAAAGTAGAGATGTAGCAGCTGTTGGCGGGTATTGAGTACTTTGTCCACCACTGCTCACAGGCTCACTGTCACACGCCTTCAGCCTGTTGTGGATATAATACTAATCAGCATGAATATCAAAGGCGTTCTTACACAGTGACCAACCGGCTTCACGGATTGGCAAAGCTTCATATGAGATTTATGCCGTTGTACCAAAATATATATAGTAGCGCTCACAACAGAGCTCCATATTCTGCTGTTAAGCACAGCGGTGCTACCTGCTGAGATGTTGTGCTGGACGGTGCACCTGGAAGGAGGTCCACAGAGAGACTATTATGCTGCAGTGGCCATCAGCAGCCAGGTGTACTCCTTTGGAGGGTACTGTTACAGGGAGAACTACACGAGCAGCATGGGTCAGGTTGAGGTGCACATCTTCAACACAGTGTCCCTGCGCTGGATGAAGCTGCCACCGGTGACAACTGAAAGGGGAAAACGTCCCCTCGAGGTTCCCTATATGCGCTGGGGCCACACAGCTGTGCTGATTGAAAATGTGATCTACATCTGGGGAGGCTTTAAGTACACCGGAGAGTTATGCAACGTGCTGTATGCATTTGATGTCGACACCCACAGATGGTTCAAGTCCAAGGTTTCTGGAACTGTTCCAGGGGAGAGGTGCGGCCACTCAGCCTGCGCCTTGGGGAAGGTCATGTATGTGTTTGGAGGATTCAGTGTGCTGAGTGGATGCACTAACGACATCTACAAGTTGGACACCACCACAATGGACTGGGCTTTGATTAACACCAGAGGCACCTTGGCACCTGCTTCATCGTGTCACTCCGCCACTATCCTCGGGACAAAGATGTTTGTATTTGGGGGCCATCGGGACCAGAACAACAACGTCAGAGTGTTTGACACAGACACCAACTGCTGGCTGAGCACACCTACACAGTGTCTTCCAGAAGGACGTGAGGGTCATTCAGCCTTTGTCTACAATGAAGAGCTGTTCATATTTGGTGGCCACAGCTTCCGTATGGACCGGACCTTCAATGACATGTGGAAATTTAACCCAAAGACCTTCTCCTGGAGGAGGGTCGAACCCAAGGGAATAGGCCCATGTTCATGGATGTCTAGGATGTGCTGTTGCATGGTGGGAGATCGCGTCATCCTCTTTGGAGGATACAAATACACATCAGTTCCAGGGGATGTTAAAGATCCTGGAAACGGAAATGACACTGAAGTGTCTGAACTGTACATCTTAGACTCAAGTCCTAGTCTGAAGACATTATGCAAGCTAGCGGTTATTCAATACGGTCTGGAGCAGGCAGACCTCCCACACGACATCAGGTGGGAGCTGACAGCCATGAATGCCAACAACAGAAGAAGCAACACGAGTGTTCCCTCTGCGAGACAGCTGTGTCCGAGCAAATGCTCACAATTCACAAGCTCCCGCACTCTGACACCCCGTCCTGTCATCACAGTTTGTACATGACTCAGGAAATAAGTGACTGCTGCCCAAAACAACATGTTTCACATGTTGCTGCCGCTCACCAGACCCCCCTGCAGGAAAGGTCTCCCAATCCAGAAGCATCTTCCTCCAACACACAGCACACAGAGACAGATTGTCGTGACCATGCTTTTACATTCATAAAGCATGAGATCAAGGCCTGTTGAAGCAAGGAACTCTACCATCCCAGTTAAGTAGACAACCGGCGGTTATGAGTGATACCCACCAGAAACAGCATCATACAGGAGAAAAGCAGCATCATACAGGAGAATAGAGCAGTGGTTCTCATACATTTTAATTTCAAGGACCCTCATAACTCAGAGTTACAGACCTGTAAGGGTCCATTTGGAACCTAGGAAAGGGTCTGTCTGTGTGTGTTTGTGTGTCTGTGTGTGCCTGGGCCTAATCTCGCAAACCACTGGACCAATCAATGCCAGATGTTTTGGTGCACGCTGCCAGTAGGTCATAATGTGAATATTATTGTGAATATATTGTGAATATTTAGTCACTACCTTCTCACTGGAAGTCAATGTTTTGACCGTTTTTACTTCTGGACACATTTTATTCCTTTTGCTTTATAAAGTTAGTTCTCTTTCTTTTTTATCTCTTCCTTTTCCCAATGTAAAGAGACCTTGAGTACTTAGAAAATCAGTATGCGCATACATCTGAGGTATTATTATTACTAGTCTTGCTCGGTGAGACCCCCACCAGGACCTAAGCATCATCAAACAGGAGAACAGAGAACTCTACTACCAACTGAACTGCACCACACACATGATGGTGGAACATCTCTAAAAACTGAAACTTCCACCCAGTTGATCTCCATCAGGAAACTTCTCTATGCCCAGTTGATCTCCATCAGGAATGAATGTAGAGATACTTTGTAAAACACAGGAGCACACAAGTTATGGAAGAGGACTTGGATAAACTGATGTTTGTATCTGCTAATCTCACAAACCGATGGAATGATCAGTGCCACATTTCTTGTGCATGCTGCCATAGGCCAACTTTACACCTCCACACATTTTTTGTTTGCCAGACCCAGGGGGTCAGGCCTACATGAGGCTTTGTCGGTCCCCTTTTGCTATCGTTTTCGTCCATATATGGACGAAAACATTTTCTTACATGTCCCTCTTTTTGATTGGCCAAGCTTAGCATGAAGTAGTTTAGAAACCATTCAGATTTCCGGCCATTCAGATTTCAACCACTAGGGGTCTGGCAGTACCAGGTCCCCTGGTTCCCTTGTTTCCCCCATATGTTTTATATTTTTTTATATAATTAACTTTGATCTCATGGGGTTCAGATCGGGCTGAAACCTTGCCCACATTAGGAGTCATATGTCATATGTGTCATAGATGACAGACATCATAGATGACTGATATCACAGGCTGGTCACATGAAGTCCAACATCCACATTGGAGCCACACTGTTCCCATGTAGATCCCTAGATCCACATAGGCTAATCTTTTTTTAACCTTGTTTTTATCATTATAATTATACTTAATAATCTTTCTTTTTTTTTACTCTTGAAGCTTAGCTGTATCTCTCTTACCTGTAGGCCTATCTGTCCCTCTTCCCCCAGTTTAGCTGGGTGGGTAGAGAAGCTGTCTGGGAATCAACGAGTTTGATCCTTGGTTCGCTCAGTGCATGATGTACAGTATCAAAGTCTCCATGAGCAAGACCCCTAAATGCTCCTCGGGCACTGTACAAAGTGGCAGACTGGGTTATTCTAAACATCATTTTGTTGCTGTATCTGTATGAGTAACTAATAAACCTTTTTGATTCTTGACCATTCTGCTGTCTGTCTCTCTGCTCTGTTGTCAACGTGTGGATAAACGGTGTGTGTGTGTGTGTGTGTGTGTGTGTGTGTGTGTGTGTGTGTGTGTGTGTGTGTGTGTGTGTGTGTGTGTGTGTGTGTGTGTGTGTGTGTGTGTGTGTGTGTGTGTGTGTGTGTGTGTGTGTGTGTGTGTGTGAGAGAGAGACTTAATAAAGTCACTAGTGACCAGTATGTAGAACAATCTTTGTCTTATATTGCCATCTCCTGGGCTACTGGTGGTATTGCTACATGAGGTGACTAAAAAACAACAAAAACCTAAACAAATTGTACAATGCAATGTGAGCTAGCTGACTTAGTTTAAGTTACACACCTTAGTCATCTTCACAAGGGATTGTATATGTATTTTATCAGAATTATTTCCAACAAGTCAAGTCAAACTGTTTCAGGAGCATTTTACAGACAAGGAAAAATACTCATGAAAATACAGCAGAAGCTGGTTCAGGCCAGGAGTGTTTGGAGAAATAATGAAAGAAAAAAAACTCACTTTAAACAAGTGCTTTATGAGTTATCCAGTTTAGTAGACCTTGTATTGTGAATTGGTACTTCCATGTATTGTTTCTCATGATGTCTCACTAAATAAAGTACATTAATCAATCATCAAAACACACACACACACACACACACACACACACACACACACACACACACACACACACACACACACACACACACACACACACACACACACACACACACACACACACACACACACACACACACACACACACACACCTCCATGAGAAAATCCCACCAGAAGCACATCCAGCCAGAACACAGCGCTATTGTCATCAGTAAAGAAGCCAAGTTTTATTTAATTCACTTTTATTTGAGTATATGTTTATACGGTCATGTATTATTGATGCCTCAACTGTCCCTATGCAACTGTCTGTCACTTTTACATATTTGTTTTGCATACATTCTATTCTAGTTAGTCGTATTAGTGCTTCTGTTATAGTATTTTATTTTGAAGTGCCAAGAAACAGGAAGGATGATTTTCGCAGTTTTTTCATTCGCGGGTCTTTAGCGCGCGTCTTTATGAACTGTGGTCTATGCACAGCTGTCAGCTGAATGAATGAGAGAGCGCGTCTATTCACGGACCTACATGTTAAATTTCCTGGCTAAGAAACACAAGGTACGTTTTCATTCTACAGTACGTTGTGTTCAATTCATTGCATGTTGTCACCAACTTAATAGGTCTGGCTACTTTGATCGTCTTTCTACCGATCTAGTAGCCCTATTTGGAACCTCTCCCGCTCCGAGATGAGGTTCTACATTACACAAGGTGCCTGTAGGGCGGGAGGCCGGCGAATATTTTCCTCTATGCATGATTCTTACCCTTTCCCCCTCATCGTATCCAAAAAGTAAAGGTCGACCCCCTGCTCTTAGATGTTTTAACTTTTAGCGCTCAAGAAAAACTAACCGACGGGTTGAAACAAGCGTTTAAATCGCTTATTTAGTCAGGCTGTGGCCAGTCAACCCCCGTTCGTATGCGCAGTGCTGCTCTCGTAAGATTGCATTGGGAATAACATGCTACAGGCTGACTAAAAAAGCCATTTAAACGCTTGTTTCAACGCGTCGGTTAGATTTTCTTGAGCGCTAAACGTTAAAACATCTGATAGCAGGAGGGACGACCTTTACTTTTTGGATACGATGTGTGGAAAAGGGTAAGAATATGATTCGCCGGTGCCCCCCCCCCCTACAGGCACCTAGTAATGTGAGACCTCATCTCGGAGCTATACAGCGGAGGGAGAGGTTCCAAATGTGGGTACCGATCAAGGAACCTCGGCAACTTGAGTAGATAACGTGGGACTAGGACTACTACTACTAGCTCTCTGGTCCATAGCGTTAAAAGGACTTCTCCTTAACGCTGTGTTACTTTTCAGCCGTTGCTCGAACACCCCCTCGGTAGAGAACTCCTTCTAGAAGGCTATAGAATAGACCACCAGAGCTACATCGGTAGCACAGGCTGCGCAGCCTCTCAACTGTAGTAAAAAAAAAAATACACTTTTCGCTACTCCCCAAAACAAAGCCTACTTCCTTAATGGAAACACTCTGAACCCACCTCACGTCTAAAATACACTTTTTGACCAAAATGTTAAATAATCCACCGGATGAAAAAAAAATGTTTTGGTTACTCCACTGCGCCCTCTACAGATCCGGTCAATGGAGATTTTCTATTTACAAGATCTGTAGGGGGCGCAGTGGAGTAACTAAAATATTTTTTATTTTACATTTTGGTCAAAAAGTGTATTTTACATGTGAGGTGGGGGGTTTGAGTGTTCCCATTAAAGAAAGTAGGCTTTCAGCATCAAGTGGTACATTATGGTACATTGATTAAAACGTAATCTACATTTCACGTTTATTAATAAGGTACATTTCATTAGTGTTTGTTCTTTGAGAATATTCTTAAAAAAAAAGTAATTGTCATTCACTGTGATTAAGTCTAGCCTTGGATCAAGACTCCAAGGCTAAGTAAACGGTTGATCATTTAACCATTTAACATGAGATTGTCATTTGTTCAAACAATTCATGTTGAGTAATTATTGTACCTCACAGGCCTACTGTATTGATGTATTAGTCATTTTATTTCTTATAGAGCTTTATTATAGTATTGTTTTTGTCAGATAATAACATGTTTAGCCTTTTAAGGTGTGTTTTGGAATACACTTTTCATAACCATCAGTTAAGAGACCATCCTTGATCGGGATGCTTTACAGTTATGGGGATCTTTGTGTGTGTCTTCGGATGCTGTCAATGTACTGAATGGGACATTCACGTTTAATCAGACTATTGATGAGTCTAAGTTAGTGAGATACTGACCTACCGCCGGGCTCAGTAGGTGTTTTGTCGTTATTCTGTGGGTTGATGAAAGTTGGGGCAAATGCTCAACCCAAAACATGATTTACTCAAGCAAATTTCGCACCGTTCGGCACGGCAACTCGCACGCTTCAGCTCGCTCGGTGGTGCCTCTCATGGCTCAAGTTCGCTTGAGACAGCGTGCCTCCGTCGCGGTCCAAAACTATACTTTATACAAAACACCTACTGAGCCCCGTCGATAAGTCAGTATCTCACCTACTTAGACTAGGGCTGTTAACATTCCTCAGAAAGTAAATTTGAATATTGGTCTTAACAATTGGCAGATATTCAAATATTATTATTATACTTTTTTTATGTTTATTTGACAGGGACATTACAATGCAATATATCAATATATCATTCAGGGTCGCCGATATTTATAAGCTCTAGTGGGTGCGCAACCTGGCACACATGCACGCTCGCGCAGCGGGTTTTGGCCGGATAATTTACTTTTTGGGGGGGGGGGGTTTGTAACTTTATTTCGGTTAATTCGGTTTATTCAGTGGCGATCTGAACCAGGCGATCTAATAATAATATATTATTATTATTATTATTATTATTATTTTTATTTTTTTGACCAGCACCCAGTGGGTGCTCCTCATTTCACCATGGGTGCTTTAGCCCCGAGGCACCCACAGTATCGGCGTCATTTTTATATTCGCATATAATGTTTTTCTCCATATTCGAGGAATATCAAATATTAATTTACCAGCCCTAACTTAGACCAATCAATAGTCTGATTAAACGTAATAATGTCCCATTCAGTGCATTGACATCATCCGGAATGGGTGCACAAAGCAGGAGCAAGTGTGATTTTGATGCATGGGATGTAGACAAAATGTTCATGTTTGGTCGTAATTCGCAGTAGACTTAACTCTCTGTTGTACTCTCTGGTCTTTCTACAGCTACAGGAGGGAATACTGACCCAGACTACTTGAATCTGCTGCTGAATGGACTTGAACAAGAACTAGGATTCACAGTGAAAGTAAACTTCAGTGAACATTCTACTAGGAGTGTTCTCAGAGCTTCATTCAGAGACTAAATGGCTTCCACATCGTCTTTTTCAGAAGAAGATTTTTCCTGCGCTGTGTGTCATGACATCTTTAAAGATCCAGTTGTCCTGGCATGTAGCCACAGCTTCTGCAAAGCCTGTCTGCAGGAATGGTGGACACATAAGGGAACAAATGAATGTCCAGTTTGTAAGAAAATAAACAAAAGAAAAGCTCCACCCTGTAACCTGGTTCTGAAGAACTTGTGTGCGACCTTCATACAGGAGAGACATCAGAGACCTTCAAAACGTCAGAGAACTTCATCTGGGCCTGAGGATCTCTGCAGTCTGCACACTGAGAAACACAAGCTCTTCTGTCTGGAATGTCAGCAGCCAGCGTGTGTTGTGTGTCGAGATTCTAAAAAACACACCAACCACAGTTTCAGACCCATCGATGAAGTTGCACTGGACCACAAGGAGGAAGTCCAGAAATCACTGAAGCCTTTACAGGAGAAACTGAAGGTATTTAATAAAGATAAAACTTCATTAGAGCTAAGAGCAAAACACATCAAGGCCCAGCTCCAGTCAACAGAGATTAAGATCAAGGAACAGTTTAAAAGGCTCCATCAGTTTCTACACAAGGAAAAGAAGGCCAGAATCGCGGCACTGAGAGAGGAAGAGCAGCAGAAGAGTCAGCTGATGAATGAGAAGATTGATGCTCTGAACAGAGAGATATCAACCCTTTCACACACAATCAGAGCCATAGAGGAGGATCTGAAAGCTGAAGACGTCTCATTCCTGCAGAACTACAAGACCACAGTGGAAAGAGCCCAGCTCACACTGCAGGACCCACACATCCCACAGTTGGTCTCAGGAACACTGATCGATGTGACCAAACACATGGGAAACCTGACCTTCAGAGTCTGGGACAAAATGAAGGACATTGTCTCTTACACTCCTGTCATTCTCGACCCCAACCATGGCTCCAAATGCATCCTGTCTGATAATCTGACCAGTGTAAGACGTAGAGAAGAACTGCAGCTTACTGACAACCAATTCTCCGTTGCCTTTATCCGGGGTTCTGAGGGCTTTAACTCAGGGACTCACAGCTGGGATGTTGAGGTTGGAGACAATACATACTGGCTCATGGGAGTGATGGAAATATCTGCCCCCAAAACAAATTGGGGTTTAAGTTTACACAAAGGTAAATACAATATAATATACAGAGCACAAAGTCCAGCCACTGAGCTTGTATTGAAGCAGAAACCCCAGAGGATCAGAGTGCAGCTGGACTGGAATAAAGGAAAGGTGTCCTTCTCTGATCCTGATACTAACACACACATACACACCTTCATAGACACTTTCACTGACACACTCGTTCCATTCTTTGCCACTGAAACTCTCCCTCTGAAGATCTTACCAAGGAAGTTCAGTGTAACCTTGGAGTAAGAACATGATTGATGATAATGATGTTGATTGATGATTATGACAATACTGTATTGATTCTGATACTGTATTCATTTTACGTATAGTCTATGTGTGGAGGGCCAGGCAGGTGTTTTCTGTTCTGTAGTAACATGGTTTGCATTTTTATTACCCATAGCTATATCTCCCTTTTCTGTATCAGCCTTGTATCTCTTACTGCTGTACAGCCGCTGGCAAGTGAAATAAATGTCTAAATATCTATTATGTTATTGACATTGAGTTGTTAATATTACTCAGTTTTATAGAATGGAGATGATTTGAGTTGTGGTCTAGGTAGGATAATCAACATTATTAAGTGTCTCCTAAAGCGGCACTCAAAATGAGGAGTGACCCACAGAGTGGCCCACTTAATATGCATATGCATATATTAATAATATGCTAAACTTAACCACACCAGAACTGAGGGAGTTCCAGGGGTCGCCCAGCTAAACGATTGATCCTTGGAAACCAAATGGACCCCTTGTGGGTCTGAAATTCCAGCAGTGCTCAAATGCAACCAAATGGACCAATTGTACACTCTGATGGAGGTCCATCGTCTAATGCATACCAAACTGGGGGTCCTTGAAATGAATCAAATCAATAGACTAATTACAAATCATGCACAACATAATATAATGAGTTAAAAAATTGTTAAGATGTTAATTTTAGTTTGTCTTAGGACAAATTGTGAAACTGTCTTATGTTATGTTAACCACAGACTTTATTTTCCGTATAAAAATCCTATGGGGAGAAAGCAGTAGAAATCTGGGGACCTTATGTGTGAACTCACTTTGGGTTTTACACAGTGAAACATAATATGTTTCACTGTGTAAAATTAATATGTGTGTATTATTAGGGCTGTAGTACTCGAGACCGGTCTCGGTCTCGAGACCGGTCTCGAGACCGCTTTTTGATTTACTCGGTCTTGTCTCGGTCTCGCCCATAATTTGACTCGGTCTTGTCTCGGTCTCGCCCATAATTTCACTCGGTCTTGACTCGGACTCGGACTAAGGGACTCGGGACTCTGCCCCCACCGAGTCCACTCGAGTCCAAGACCAAGTCACTACAATGCAATGAAATAATTTTATTATACCCATATTATGAGGAGCCTATTCACATTAACATTCTAAGAGAGCTGTCTGGCGCTTATGGACAGCTGTCTTGGAGCGCATCATCTCGTGGTTGACAGCGCAGCAGCAGCAGCAGCAGAACACACTCTGCCATGTCCCTCTAGTTTATATTATTTTTAAATTATTTCCACTAACAGCGCAAGCTTTCCAGCTGTTTATTTATTTATTTATTGTGTGTTCACTGTGTAGCCTGTGGTTGTTTTAATAAACGAGATTCTCTAAAGATGATTAGAGACGGCTTTCAGTAAGGTTTCCTTGCGCACATTATTGATTGCCAGTGGCTGACAGCGCGTGTGCGCATCTAATCACAAAACCCGAGGCTTGATCAACAGAAAAATATAGATTAATACATTTGACAAAATACAGCGAAATCCCAAAATTATTAGTCTTAATATCCAGTAAGCAATAGAAATGAACTGCAAACAAATTCAAAGTTATAGGCTATCAATATCACACAAAAGTAGAGAGAAGCTGTGATCTCACCTCACAAACAAATGGACAAGAAATAAATAATCCTTTTGCAAACAACATCCATGTTCTGTTTGTTTGTCAACAATGATCTAAATGGAAAGTTTATTTCAGCTATGTGACAGTTTGACATAGTTTGAGCAATTTTTGCTGTGCAGTACAGTCCTTGTTTAAGTTCATTGCCTTCACCTGTTGTTCTGCTGTGCGCAACAGGGCATATCTCCGCCAGGCCAGGTTTACCTACCCAGGCCATGAAATTCATAGGCAGTCATCGTAGCCAATTAGAATGAAATATGCTAAAACTGACTCATGTACTGATACAGAACCGTCGCTGTTGGGTGGAAACCTTGTATGTTCCTTTTTTTTATTATTATTTAAAAACTGGTGAAAATAGCCAATCTACAAGCTTCAATTATTAATAATTAAGAAATATTATATTTTAAATAGTGCAAAATCAACTAAAGTCATTGTTAGTGCAAGTTCAATCACATTTAATTTGAATGAAAATAATTTGTGGGGAAAATACATAAAATCTGTGAATCTAATGTGATTCATATGACCCCTACTTCAGTCAGTGAAGTCCAGGGCTGAATGTGACAAATATTGAGACCAATATAACTTAGTACACATATTGGTCATTTGCCAATATGGGTTATATTACACAGATAGTTATACTATTCTTGTACTATATTAAAATAAAATCATCCTTAACCTTCAAATTAAATTCATTATGTCCGTGGACTTTAAAAAAAATGCCCTGGCATTTGGCCTTTGTGCCCTAGAAAATGACAAAAGGCCAAGTGGCCTTGCCCCTGGTCTAAAATGATGAAATTCCAGGCCTGGTCACAATGCGTCATGGGACGCATTGTGAGCTTGTAGATCTGCTTTTAAAAAATATATATATATAACTACTGTAGCCTGTTATGACGTTTACATATTTTAAAACTGAAGATGCAAACGCATATTGAATGACAGTGCGTTTAAATCGAATGTCTCACCAGTGTTTGAAACACTGATTCATTGCTGGGGTGTGAGACTTGGTTGGTCAATAACTTTACCATTCACATGTAATTCAGTCATTAAAGTAGCACATATCGATGTGCTATGTAATGATGGCTCCTTGTCATTAAAGGAGAGTAGTTTTCATTGTTCTGTCTGTAAGGAACATTAATGTGTAATGATGATAATGGCTCATTGGTCAATTTGGTCATTGTTGTTTGGTCTTGGTTTACCATTGAGATGTAATTAATTCAGTAAAAATTACTAAATAGCTAATTGCTCTGCCATTCATTAAAAGATGCAAAGAATGTTTTAAATGTCAAAATAAAAACAAAACAAAACTAGAAAAAGTGCTCCTCGGAGCACAGGTCTCCGCCAGGTCAGGTAGGTTATTGTTGCTTCCTGGTGGCACTATAACAGGCCAATGTGAAAAGGGCGGCATTTCTTCCTCTCTAGTGGGAATGTGTGTGGAAAATTTAACGGAAATCGCATGCTGCGTTCATGATTTGAGGCATTTTGTTCCAAACTGATCTATCCTGCAAACTTTGGAATCTAATGTTAGCAAATTAGGATGCAATATGAAATATCGGACACATCCGTCTTGATCACATGACTATAGAGATACTGTGTACTGATTTGCGTGATTTTTGGATAGAATCTGAAGGAGCAACAAATTTGTTTTACAAAAGTCAGCCTCCTGGTGGCGCTCTAACAGGCAGATGTGAAAAATGCAGGGCAAGGGTTTTTCCTTGGCCTCTAGGGAGTGTGCAAAGTTTCCTGTGGCCTGTCATAGCGCCACCATGAGGCTGATTTGAACATTTTCTATAAAAATAATAAAAAAAATTAAAAAAATCTGGTCTCGGTCTCGACTCGGTCTCGTCTCCGGTCGGTCTCGGCCTCGACTCGGTCTCGCCTCCCGTCGGACTCGGTCTTGACTCGGACTCGACCCCCTCCCTGGCCTCTCGGACTCGGTCTTGACTCGGACTCGCCCCCCCTCGGACTTGGTACTGACTTGGACTCGCTTTAGGTGGTCTCGACTACAGCCCTATGTATTATGGACATGTTACTGTGTACTTGCATAGTTATCCCTCTACAATGCACCTGTTTGAAACTCAGCCACAACAGCTGCAAACATGTCAACGTTGTGAATTATACCTGCCAACGATTTCAACAATAACAGTTTTTCTTCTGCATATTTTTGTGCAGTAACATTTGTCTGAAGGGCAGTTCAGTGAAGTATAAATTAAGCTTAAATGTGTCCTGATGTGAGTCAGTATATATGTTACAGTATGATTGGAGAACCAGTACGATTGAAGAATGCGCGCTCGTTTTTACCACCCACCCAGCACTAGAGGGAGCCACAAGCCAGGCTTGTGCACAAACATATATGGCCACACACACACACACACACACACACACAGTCACACACACACAAACACACACGCGCACACACACGCGCACGCGCTCATGCTTTTTTTGGTTTATTGAAAGCAGGACTGTTTAGATACTTTTATTGTGTTCTGGCTTTTGTTTTACTTTCTCCCTGACACACACACACACACACACACACACACACACAGTGATCCATGAAAAGAACTATTCTGTCCCTATCGGTTTACAAATCAAACGGCGCTGAGTCGACTAGTGGAGCGTCGGCCGGTCACCGCGGGCACTCGCGCCTGGAGGCGCGAGGGCGCGCTTCCTCGGCCTCAAGCTCCACTAAGTCGGCGCGCCGTGCGTGTGAACGCGTGTTCAGCGTTCCCCTCATAGATATTATGGTTCCCCTAGCGTAGCTTCCTGGTTGCTATGTGGGGGGGAACAACAAAAGACAGGTCTCCGTCGGCGCATCAAAGCCCCGCCTCTCCGCGCTCTCCTTCTCCTCCTCGGAGGAGGAGAAGGAGAGAAGGAGAGGACGGGACGGTTTAAAACGTGAGGAGGAGGAGGAGGAGGAGGCTCCTCTTCCTCGCGAGCCTCGCGTAATAACCCCCCGCCTCGCAGCGCCGTCCTCCTCCTCCTCCTCGCGAGCCTCGCTAATAAACCCTGTCTCGAAAAGCCCCGCCTCGCCCCGAAGGAGCCCCGTGCCTAAAAACGAGCGCTCTGTCTTCAATCGTACTGGTTCTCCAAACGTACTGTGACATATACACTTACTGTGTATGATAGTCTTTATTATAAATGTCAATTTAAGCACTGTTTTATATAAGAAAGTGTCACCAGAAGACAACTAGCCAGAAGACAGAAGCCAGAAGACAACTAACTGTCATCAGTAAAGAAGCAGTTGGACTTATAACATAAAATACCAATACTGTGGACTTTTCTTGCCAAGTTTTATTTCATTCACTTTAATTTGAGTTATTTGTTATTTGTTTATATAGTCATGTTATGCATTATTGATGCCTCAACTGTCACGTTTACATTGTTTTTCTTTAAAGATAATTGTAGCCTATTCATTCTAGTTCATTTTGTATTGGTTAGTATAACTTTTATTTTGAACTGCCAAGAAACAGAAAGAGAATGGTGTAGATCCGGTCTGCATATGAACTCTATTATAAAGGCTTTATTCGCAGATGATCTGTACACATTGTAAGCAACGTAACGAGAGCGCATCCATCCATGTACCTACAATCTTCAAACAAGTTTTTATTTTTGTTTAAACACCTGGAAGAGAACAAGGTACGTTTTCATTCTACAGTATGTCGCGTTCTGTATGTGTTACGTTGTGTTCTATATATGTTCCAAGTTAATAGGCTACTTTGAACATAGCTCACATGATGCTCGCCTGTCAAGCGTCATGGCGGAAGTTCAACCTGGTTTTGGCACTTTCTCCATTTACAACCCTACCCTACCTACACCTACATAAACGTTCAGATTTCAAATATAAAGTGCTTACCCCATGGCCACAGATGTAAACAAGTTGAAACGGGTGGGTCTAAGTACCCGTATCATCCGTATTGTTCAATAAAAAGCCTTTTAATCCGATCGGTGGCCATTTTCTCCGTTTTTTCGCAATGTGCTTTCAACCGCGCGACCCTATCGGTTGGGAGGGTATTGTTGCACTCTGATACATTATAACTCTATGAGAAAATGGCCACCGATCGGATTAAAATGCTTTTTATTGAACATTACGGAAGATACGGGTACTTAACCCCACCCGTTTCAACGTTTTACATCTATGGCCGTGGGGTAAGCACTTTATATTTGAAATATGAACGTTTATGTAGATGTACGGGTTGAAATGGAGAAAGTGCCAAAACCAGGTTGAAGTTCTGCCATGACAGTCATGTTTCAGGGCTACTTTGATCAGAGTCCAGGGCGTAGCAAAAAATCCTTAAGGGGGCTTCAACATGTGTCACTTGGTAGCGGGGGCCAGGTTGTGGGTCAGAGAGTACACTGACGTGGAACTTCTACACATTGAAAATACTCTGTCACAACTAAGTTACAAGTAAAAGGCCTGTGTTCGAAATGTTACTTGAGTAAAAGTACAAAAGTATTGGTATCAAAATATACTTAAAGTAAAAGTACTAAAATGTTTGAAAATAGCAGCTCTACAAGCTCACAAGGCCCACCACCAAGTCCTCAAAGAAAAACAAAATGACCCCTCCCAAAAAGTCTACATTCTAAAAGGCTTCCGTATGTTAATGGTTTTGAGATTGTTTTATTTAACTCGACTCCAATTAATAGTAATTAATATTTACCATTTGAGTACATACCTGGATTCCTTCTTCCATGTACTCAAATGTTTTGTGTTTATAATGTAACAGTGAAACAGTCAACCTTGAGTCCATATTTATAACATGTTGCAATGTGTTGTATCAGTGACCTATGGAGTGGTGCATATCAGATAAGATGCTGTATACATTTATAGGCTAATTTAAAAGTTGATACAGCATTGACGTGGATTGTTTTATGCAAGTAATCTTTGTATTGTAAGGCCAGAGTACACCAGAGTGATACAGTACAGTAAAGTTGTAAAAAAAAAGAATTAACTGAACAATTTTCAGTTACAACGTTTTGTAACTGAAAATTCTTGTTGTGAAAGCAAGGACCTTAACGTAAAGTAGACTTGCATCTCTACCAAAGTTTTAACATAATTCAGCACTATGTGTTTCAAGTTTCAATTCAATTGTACAATATGTGGCCCTCCTTCACTCACTTTATCAAAGTCAGTATGGCCCTTTGGAAAAAAACGTGCCTACCCCTGGTATAGATAGACGGAATGTAGACGGCATCCGGGAGCAGTTTGGGTTGGCGCCCCAGTCTGTGTCTTCCGTGAGGAAGAAGCCCAACAAATCCACGGTGAGGCCTTTAGGAGGGCCATTCAAGCAAGCCGCAAAGGGAGCCTGCAGTACCACCACGGGCCAAGACACCATCACACCAGAATGAAATGTTTGGAGCGGGGGAGTCTGGTGCAACGCTCAGGTCCTGGACCTGGTAAGACGGAGGAGGAGCCCGGCCAGGAGGCCATCCACAGAGCCTAGCCCCTCCACGTACCAGAGCCTTCCTCTCCCCCATTCCTGGCAGAGTAGTTTCGGACAAGCGTACTGAGTGGCCCTGTCTTTCCCTATTTAGGACTGACCGTGGGTAGCTACCTGGGACGTAAGTCGGGGCTTGATCAACCCTGGCTGGGTCACCTGGGCGAGGGTGTATGTTGCGAGACCCGAAACATTCTATGACCCCAGGCCACAACACTGATGATACGTCCCAGGTGTATCCATGTGATGTTTTTTCGTTATAGACATTTTTTTCTTTTTTTCATTTTAATTTCACTGTCAAGCTAAATGTAACTGTTGAAAGGAAATTATGCCTAATTTACAAAGATAATGTTCTTTCTTGTACTATAAAGTACTGAGACATGATGATTATTATATAATGAAGGACAGGGTAAAAAACTAAGAACAAAAAGTAGAAACAACTAGACGCGTCGCAATTCTGGGAAATTGCCAAGTGTGGTTGCGCCGACGGCAGTCGCGGGTCGCGGCCGTTGGGACGCGAGGAATACGCCGGGAGGAGTACCGTCGGAAGTTTCGCGACGTGCGTTTCGAATTCGGTGCGATCGGATTCCGCGTTAGCGATACGGCACGTGTCGCTAACGGCACGTATCGCTAACGGCACGTATTGATTTTAGGAAATAGGCCCCTCCCATTTTTGTGAGATTTTGATAAAATATGTGGGAGGAGGAGCTAAAAGTATGTTTTGAAGAAAATTCAAAATGGCGGAAAATCTATCCAGACGCAAATGGGCAATTCTTTTTATTCTACCACCTACGATTCAAGAGTTATAGGCCAAAACGTAAAGGGGGCTGTTATAGCGCCACCATGAGGCAATTATTTTTGGGCGGTGAAACCGCCCCTATATGTGAGGTTTGGACATCGACCACCCATTGCACCCCCCAACCCTGCGCTGTGATTGGCCACCAGTGTACCCCCCTAACCCTGCACCGTGATTGGCCAATCACAGTCTATTCAGGACTGTGATTGGCTAGTGAAACATGACACATGTGCATAGCCCTATAAATAGGACTATGCACTTAAAAAAAACACATTTATGGTTTTTTTTAGGTTAGGGGTGTACAATGGTTGGTCCACAATATTACTTTTCTTTAAGTGAACTTCCATCACTGTGATGACCACTGTGACCACACCGCCCACTTCACACTGGGTGTGATTTTTTATAATAATTTCGGACTAAACTATGAACCTCCCTTCCAAGTCTTGTAACTCTAGCCCTTACGGTTTCTGAGATAAAAAATACTTGAATGGGCGTTTTTTCATTTTCCCATTAAAGTGGATGAGGAAATTTAATGCACTAATAAATCAATATCAATTAAACTATGAAACCAACGTCTTAGCAAAATGATAGTGCACGATTCCCGGTGAAGCCGGTCATTTTGACATATGGCACGAAATTGGGGAAAAAAAACTGGGAGGAGTAGCGTGCCAAAATAAAGTTTATCTAGAAAGAAAGAATAAATAAAGTAGAGTACTATAGTCTGGTTGCCCTGTTAGGGCAACCACACTAACTAAGAATCCTAAGCAGCTGCTCAAAATGTTACTTGCATAGTCAAGTGTTTTGATGTATGTATGTATGTGCTTCTTTGGACGTTTGCCACTGCTGCTAAATATATACAGTATAATGCCTTCTTCTCTTGCACACATTTGACACTGCTGCTAAAATGTATTGTACCTTTCTGAAGAGGTTTATCATACTATTGTCTGTGTATCATTAATGTTATGTTTATCTTGTGATAGCACAGTCTCTACGGAACATGTCACTCAACATGTCACTGCTTGCATGGATAGGACAAATAAAACCTTATTGATTCTGCTTGACTATACATTAATGTGCTTATAAGGTTAGGATTAGGAATTTTGACCACATCATACACTGTATATTGTCATCCACCATCATTCTCTAAGTGCGTCTTTATGTACTCTCTGACCCACAACATGGCTGTGGCTATTACGCTACGCGCCACGCCCCTCCTTGCTGACGACACGTTGCCACGCACAAGGAAAGCTGTCCTTCTTTGATCCTGATGCTAACACACACATACACACCTTCACACACACTTTCACTGGTACACTCTTTCCATACTTTTACACGAATTCTCTCCTTCTGAAGATCTTACCAAGGAAGTTCAGTGAAGTTCAGTGTAACTCTGGAGTAACAGGGACACACGCATTCAGCCTTGAATGGGTTAATGTTTTGTTTATTTTGTTTGTTGTTTTTCCATCTAGCCCTTAAGATGTGTTTTGGAATAAACTTTTCATAACCATCAGTTTGAGAGACCATCCTCGATCAGCTGGGGATGCTTACAGTTATGGGGATCTTTGTGTCACTGTGTGAGGACCAAAACGGGACCAAGTGTGATTTTGACACATGGGATGTAGACAAAATGTTCATGTTTGGTTGTAATTAGCTGTAGACTTAACTCTCTATGTATTCTAGTCTTTCTACAGCTACAGGAGGGAATACTGACCCAGACTACTTGAATCTGCTGCTGAATGGACTTGAACAAGAACCAGGTTTCACAGTGAAAGTAAATGTCAGGGAACATTCTACTAGAAGGAGTGTTCTCAGAGCTTCATTCAGACTAAATGACTTCCACATCGTCTTTTTCAGAAGAGGATTTTTCCTGCTCTGTGTGTCATGACGTCTTTAAAGATCCTGTTGTCCTGGCATGTAGCCACAGCTTCTGCAAAGCCTGTCTGCAGGAATGGTGGACACATAAGGGAACAGATGAATGTCCATGTTGTAAGAAAATAAACAAAATAAAACCACCCTGTAACCTGGCTCTGAAGAACTTGTGTGAGACCTTCATACAGGAGAGACATCAGAGACTTTCAAAACGTCAGAGAACTTCATCAGGGCCTGAGGATCTCTGCAGTCTGCACGCTGAGAAACAAACACAAGCTCTTCTGTCTGGAATGTCAACAGCCAGCGTGTGTTGTGTGTCGAGATTCTAAAAAACACACCAACCACAGTTTCAGACCCATCGATGAAGCTGCACTGGACCACAAGGAGGAAGTCCAGAAATCGCTGAAGCCTTTACAGGAGAAACTGAAGGTATTTAATAAAGCTAAAACTTCATTAGAGATAAGAGCAAAACACATCAAGGCCCAGCTCCAGTCAACAGAGATTAAGATCAAGGAACAGTTTAAAAAGCTCCATCAGTTTCTACAAAAGGAAGAGGAGGCAGAGATCACTGCACTGAGAGAGGAAGAGCAGCAGAAGAGTCAGGTTATGAAGGAGAAGATTGATGCTCTGAACAGAGAGATATCAACCCTTTCACACACGATCAGAGCCATAGAGGAGGATCTGAAAGCTGAAGACCTCTCATTCATGCAGAACTACAAGACCACAGTGGAAAGAGCCCAGCTCACACTGCAGGACCCACACATCCCACAGTTGGTCTCAGGAACACTGCTAGATGTGGCCAAACACCTGGGAAACCTGACCTTCAGAGTCTGGCACAGAATGAAGGACATTGTCTCTTACACTCCTGTCATTCTGGACCCCAACTATGGCTCAAAATTCACCCTGTCTGATAATCTGACCAGGATGGTCAGAAAGAAAGAAGAACTGCAGCGTACTGACAACCAAGGCTCTGTTGCCTCTATCCAGGGTTCTGAGGGCTTTAACTCAGGGACTCACAGCTGGGATGTTGAGGTTGGAGACAATACACACTGGCACATGGGAGTGATGGAAATGTCTGCCAAAACAATTTGGGTTATAAAGTTACAGAATGGTAGATACAGTGTACAAAACAGGGGTTTCTGCTTCATTCATGTATTGAAGCAGAAACCCCAGAGGATCAGAGTGCAGCTGGACTGGAATAAAGGAAAGGTGTCATTCTTTGATCCTGATACTAACACACACATACACACCTTCACACACACTTTCACTGAGGCACTCGTTCCATACTTTGGCACTGAAACTCTCCCTCTGAAGATCTTACCAAGGAAGGTCAGTGTAACTCTGGAGTAACAACATGATTGATGATGATAATGACGTTGATTGATGATTATGACAATACTGTACTGATCTGATACTGTATTTTTTTCTTACTGTATATTGTGTGGATACTGTATTGATACTGTCTTTGTCCTTGATCTAATTGGCGGTTATCTGCATTAGTTGCCGTCCTAACGTCCATTTTCATGACAATACTGTGCTGATGCTGTATTTTTGTTTTGTTTTGTTGTGATACTGTATATTTTACCACATTGACTCTTCTACTGTACATACATATAGTATGTACAGTCTACTGTACATACAATGTGTGAAGGGCCAGGCAGGTGTTTTTTTGTTCTGTAGTAACATGGTGTCTGTTACTCTATAGTCCCAGTATGTTGCTACCTGTTGGCCTTTTCTTTTTTTTTCTTTTTTTTGTACCTTTTTGCATTTTTATTACTACTAGTATTGTTGTTGCTACCCATAGCTTTATCTCCCTTTTCTGTATCAGCCTTGTATCTCTCACTGCTGTACAGCCGTTGGCAAGTGAAATAAATGTCTAAATATCTATTATGTTATTGACATTGAGTTTTTAATATTACTCAGTTTTATAGAATGGAGATGATTTGAGTTGTGGTCTAGGTAGGATAATCAACATTATTAAGTGTCTCCTAAAGCAGCACTCAAAATGAGGAGTGACCCACACAGAGGCTATTAGCACATAGCTCTACATATGCATATGGTAATATGCTGAACTTGACCACAACTGAAATACTTTTGTAATGTGTTTAACCCTGAGGGGGTACCAGGGGGGTCCCCAGCTAAATTACTGATAATTGGAACCAAATGAACACTTACGAGTCTGTAACTCCAGCAGGGGTCTTATGGGGGTCCATCGTCTAATGCACACCAAACAGGGTTCCTCGATATTTATTTTTATTATTTAAAAGCTTGAGAATGTATATGACAATTGCAGTTTTCCCAGACATTACACTGCCAACAATACACCATGTTTCCACCCTCTGAGTCTTATAGACCCACAGAGTGGTCCATTAGCTGAAGGGCCCTTAATATACATATGCATAATGCATATGCATTAATAATATGTTGAACTTAACCATACCAGAACTGAGGGAGTTCCAGGGGACCCCCAGCTAAACGATTGATACTTGGAAACCAAATGGACCCTGGGTGGACCTGAAACTCCAGCAGTGCACAAATGCAACCAAATGGACCAATTGTACACTCTGTTGGAGGTCCATCGTCTAATGCATTGCATACCAAACTGGGGGTCCTTGAAATGAATCAAATCAATAGACTAATTACAAATCATGCACAACATTGGAAACAAGTCCGCAAGGACTTTCATGAACGGACCTGTTAGACAAAGTATTTTAAATGTAATTGTGCTGTTTTACATGTTTTGCCTAATAAAATATTCAATCAATCAACATAATAAAATATAATAAAAACAAGAACATTCTAAATTGATGGTTAAGATGTTAATTTTAGTTTGTCTTAGGACAAATTGTGAAACTGTCTTATGTTATGTTAACCACAGACTTTATTTTCCGTATAAATAAAAATCCTATGGGGAGAAAGCAGTAGAAATCTGGGGACCTTATTTGTGAACTCACTTTGGGTTTTACACAATGAAACATATTATGGACATGTTACTATGTACTTGCATAGTGTAAATCCCTCTACAATGAACCTGTTTGAAACTCAGCCACAACAGCTGCAAACATGTCAACGTTGTGAAATTATACATGCCAACGATTTCAACAATAACAGTTTTCCTTCTGCATATTTTTGTGCAGTAACATTTGTCTGAAGGGCAGTTTAGTGAAGTATATAAATTAAGCTTAAATATGTCCTGATGTGAGTCAGTATATACACTTACTGTGTATGATAGAGTCTTTATCATAAATGTCAATTTAAGCACTTTTATGTAAGAAAGTGTCACCAGATGTAAGCATTATTTTCCGTTAAAAAATCCACCAGATGCACCTCCAGCCAGAAGACAACTAACTGTCATCAGTAAAGAAGCAGTTGGACTTACAACATAAAATACCAATACTGTGGACTTTTTTTGCCAAGTTTTATTTCATTCACTTTAATTTTAGTTATTTGTTTATAAGGTCATGTTAGGTGTAACCCGGTGGATGTTTTATATGGTGGAACTGTGTTAGATTTGGTCTCATATACTGGTGCTTTTATTTTGAAATGTATCTGTCTGTATTTTGGGGCAAAGCTGAAAAGCATACAAATGAATGATGTCATTATTAGTGCAATGATTACTTAGCTTGATGTGTGATTGATGGATGTGGGGGATGGGTGGTTTCATGGGCCAGATTGAGTGAGTGGACAGGTGAATGGGATTCCAAATCAAGGAGAGATGAGTGAGTGACAGGTGTCCAGGGTTCCCAATCAAGCGAGAGGAGGAGAAGGAGACAGGAGCACAGAAGCTGTGTCAGTTTGCTGTGTGATCCAAAGTTTGTCATATTATGATTTTATAAGTTTAACTGAAATTTCTGTGTGTGTCTGCACGACAACTACAGTGAAGTTGCAGTAATTATTTGTGGAAGTGGACTGAACGTCAGAAAGACGTTTAAACCAGGATATTCTACAAGTGAAGTGATTCAGTGCTGCTTGCTAAACCAGCGAGGGCTAAGTGACTGTTTAGCTTCAGTCTCACTAGTATAGAGAGGCATAGTGGAGCTAAACGCCGTCAAGAAAGCCTTTACAGTCTCTGCTGCGTCGGGATTGTGGAGAAGAGGCGTTTACTGCGGTGAGCTGTCGGCTCGTGGCTACGTATACGTTCTTCTGCTGTTCTCAACGTTGGGAGGTCGGGACCGAGGTGCGCTGCTGGAGAGGGGCTCTGAACTATTGCATTCACCCACAGACACTCATCACACGAAAGGTACCGTTTTATTTTCCTGGCTCAGGAGAGTGAAGGGGCCACCTGTTTTGGTCACAACGTACCCAAGCGTCGATACAGGCCTGCAACAAGGGGTTTTAAATTATTGGGTTTAATTACTTATTGCTGCTTGCTATTGTGTGAAAGGTTGTGGGCCCACATTTATTGATTTCATTTGGGATTGAAATATTGTTCTTTGAACAAAGTGTTTTGAGTTAATGAGGTAATCCACCGGGTTTAGGTTATAAACTAAATAGGGTTAATTTAGTATAGGCCAAATTCAAAAGGGTATTTTTATTTAGTCTAATTAGAATATAAATAGTGTTAATTTAGGTAGGCTAAAACAAGAAGGTATACTTTGGTTTAATCTAAGTGATAACATTTAAAGGGTATATTTGTTGTTTGGAAATAATACAACAGAGGTATATTTCTGGTTGGTGTTTTTGTGACAACTGAGGTTGTGAATATTATTTGTTTTCTATTTGAAAAAAGCCAATTCATGTTATTGTCTGTTTTTATGTGTTTGTCTAAGTAAAGATTATTATTTTATTATAACTACCTGAATGGAAATTGGTTTCTGGGTATTTGAATAATAGAATATTTTACTTATACTCACCTGTTGACCTGAAAAGTTAAAATACTTACCTTAAAGGATAATTACCTGGTAAAAAGAAAAGAGGTTGATTATTTACAGTAGAAAGGGGGCTGTGAAATAAATTCAAACTACTTACCGGCATACGCCTGAAACACAAGAAACTAAACGTAATTGTAAAATAACAAAAAGAATTCAGGGCCCTGCCTTTGTCCATAATTAGAGGGGCAGGAGCGCTACATATGCATTATTGATGCCTCAACTGTGACGTTTACTTTGTTTTGCTTTAAAGATAATTATAGCCTATTCAAGTGGGGGTCCTCAACTACAAATCTTGAGGGTCCACAAATCATTTTTTGAATAAGGCAAAGGTCCGTTTATTTAAGTCGGTCAATCGAGCTTAGCTTATCAAATCGGATCCCCTCCCAACCAACCAACTTAATAAAACTGGGGTGCAGAGCAGTGGCGCAAATCTGGGTTGAGGCTAAAGGGGGTCCCCCGAGCGCGAAGCGCGCGCGCCCAAATTTTGAGGTTTTCTTTTTTTTAATTTCCTCTAATCTAGCTAATAGCCTATGTTTAAGATGTAGTGAAGTAGAAGTAAAAGTATTGAAAATTGGAAATACTCCAGTAAAGTAAAAATACCTCAACATTGTACTCAAGTACAGTACTTGAGTAAATGTACTTAGTTACTTTACGCCACTGGTTAAATATGCAAGTGATTGAGTATGCAGGGAAACTCGCAGATACTAGGCCTAATAAGGGAATTACTCTTTCAATTCCTATGCGAAATACTGTAAACTTGACAGTAAAATTCATACACAAACTTAAAACTTTTAGTGTAAGTGATTTACTTTGGTTAAAATAAGTGTTAAATAGCTCTATATTCTGATAGTACTCATTGCCTGTAGGAGCAACGGAAGCCAGTGGATTATAGATGTCATTATGACCTTATGACCTATGTCATGACACTGTTTTAGTCTGCTCACTGCTCTGACACTGCAACAGTGTGGACCTTATGCAGGCTCTCAGTGTGTGGACCTTATGCAGGCTCAGAGTGGACCTTATGCAGGCTCAGAGTGGACCTTATGCAGGCTCAGAGTGAACCTTATGCAGGCTCAGTGTGTGAACCTTATGCAGGTACTCATTGCTATAGAGTGTTTGTTCAGTAAAAGGAGTCTCCCATGTCTCTCCAGTTCTTAAACAGAAAATGCATTTTCAGTGCTCTCTCCTGATTGGCTTACATTTTGTCACCTACCTGAAAATGTATTATATTCTGTTTAATAAAGAGCTGGAGAGACCCCTGTGACCGAACACACGCTCTGAAGCAGTGACTATTATCAGAATATAGTACTTTAACCTTTTTAACAAAACAAAAAAAATTACCAAAAAATATCACTTACCCTACCTTTAAATGGTATAGATAGACAATTATTTATTTTAATTTTATTATTAGGGTTAAATTCATTTTCATTTTACTGTAAAGCAAAATGTAACTGTTGAAAGGAAATTATGCCTAATTTACAAAGATAATGTTCTTTCCTCTATTATAAAGTACTGAGACATGATAATTATTATATTATGAAGGACAGGGTAAAAAAAAAAGAGAGAGAACCAAAAATAGAAACAACTGAGAATCCTAAGCAGCTGCTCAAAGTGTTACTTGCATAGTCAAGTGTTTTGATGTGTGTATGTATGTATGTGCTTCTTGGGACGCGTTTGCCACTGCTGCTAAAGATATACAGTATAATGCCGCCTTCTCTTGCACACATTTGACACTGCTGCTAAAATGTATTGTACCTGTCTAAAGAGGTTTATCATACTGTTGTCTGTGTATCATTAATGTTATGTTTATCTTGTGATTGCACAGTCTCTGCGGAACACTCAACATGTCACTGCTTGCATGAATAGGACAAATAAAACCTTATTGATTCTGCTTGACCATACATTAATTTGCTTATTAAGGTTAGGAATTTTATTTTTGACCACATTCTATATTGTCACCATCATTCTCTAGTGTAAAGCGCGTCTTTATGTACTCTCTGACCCACAACATGGCTGTGGCTATTACGCTACGCGCCACGCCCCACCCCCCCTGCTGACGACACGTTGCCACGCACAAGGAAAGCTGTCCTTCTTTGATCCTGATGCTAACACACACATGCACACCTTCACACACACTTTCACTGGTACACTCTTTCCATACTTTTACACTAATTCTAATGCTTACAGTTATGGGGATCTTTGTGTGTGTCACTGTGTGAGGACCAAAACGGGACCAAATGTGATTTTGACACATGGGATGTAGACTAAATGTTCATATTTGGTTGGAGTTTGCAGACTTAACTCTCCATTGTATTCTGGTTTTTCTACAGCTACAGGAGGGAATACTGACCCAGACCACTTGAATCTGCTGCTGAATGGACTTGAACAAGAACCAGGTTTCACAGTGAAAGGAAACTTCAGGGAACATTCTACTAGAAGGAGTGTTCTCAGAGCTTCATTCAGAGACTAAATGGCTTCCTCGTCGTCTCTTTCAGAAGAGGATTTTTCCTGCTCTGTGTGTCGTGACATCTTTAAAGATCCTGTTGTCCTGGCATGTAGCCACATCTGCAAAGCCTGTCTGCAGGAATGGTGGACACATAAGGGAACAAATGAATGTCCAGTTTGTAAGAAAATAAACAAAAGAAAATCTCCACCCTGTAACCTGGCTCTAAAGAACTTGTGCGAGGCCTTCATACAGGAGAGACATCAGAGACCTTCAAAACGTCAGAGAACTTCATCAGGGCCTGAGGATCTCTGCAGTCTGCACGCTGAGAAACACAAGCTCTTCTGTCTGGAATGTCAAGAGCCAGCGTGTGTTGTGTGTCGAGATTCTAAAAAACACACCAACCACAGTTTCAGACCCATCGATGAAGCTGCACTGGACCACAAGGAGGAAGTCCAGAAATCACTGAAGCCTTTACAGGAGAAACTGAAGGTATTTAATAAAGATAAAACTTTATTTGAGCAAATAGCAAAACACATCAAGGCCCAGCTCCAGTCAACAGAGATTAAGATCAAGGAACAGTTTAAAAAGCTCCATCAGTTTCTACAAGAGGAAGAGGAGGTTGGGATCACTGCACTGAGAGAGGAAGAGCAGCAGAAGAGTCAGGTGATGAAGGAGAAGATTGATGCTCTGAACAGAGAGATATCAACCCTTTCACACACAATCAGAGCCATAGAGGAGGATCTGAAAGCTGAAGACGTCTCATTCCTGCAGAACTACAAGAAAGAGCCCAGCTCACACTGCAGGACCCACACATCCCACAGTTGGCCTCAGAAACACTGCTAGATGTGGCCAAACACCTGGGAAACCTGACCTTCAGAGTCTGGGACAAAATGAAGGACATTGTCTCTTACACTCCTGTCATTCTCGACCCCAACCATGGTCCAAAATGCATCCTGTCTGATAATCTGACCAGTTTAAGACGTAGAGAAGAACTGCAGCTTACTGACAACCAAGGCTCTCTTGCCTCTATCTGGGGTTCTGAGGGCTTTAACTCAGGGACTCACAGCTGGGATGTTGAGGTTGGAGACAATACACACTGGCACATGGGAGTGGTGGAAATGTCTGCCAAAACCTATTGGTTTATAAAGTTACACAATGGTACATACAGTGTGCAAAACAGGGGGTTCTGCTTCATTCTTGTATTGAAGCAGAAACCCCAGAAGATCAGAGTGCAGCTGGACTGGAATAAAGGAAAGCTGTCCTTCTTTGATGCTGATACTAACACACACATACACACCTTCACACACACTTTCACTGACACACTCGTTCCATACTTTGCCACTGAAACTCTCCCTCTGAAGATCTTACCAAGGAAGTTCAGTGTAACCCTGGAGTAACCTCATGATTGATGATGATAATGACGTTGATTGATGATTATGACAATACTGTACTGATCTGATACTGTATTTTTGTTTTACTGTATATTGTGTGGATACTGTATTGATACTGTCTTTGTCCTTGATCTAATTGACCGTTGGCTGCATTTGTTGCCGTCCTAACATCCATTTTCATGACAATACTGTGCTGTGTGATACTGTATATTTGACTGCATTGACTCTTCTACTGTACATACATATAGTCCATGTCCAAGGGCCAGGCAGGTGTTTTTTTGTTCTGTAGTAACATGGTGTCTGTTACTCTATAGTCCCAGTATGTTGCTACCTGTTGGCCTTTTCTTTTTTTTCTTTTTTTTTGTACCACTTTGCATTTGTATTACTACTAGTATTGTTGTTAATACCCATAGCTTTATCTCCCTTTTCTGTATCAGCCTTGTATCTCTCACTGCTCTACAGCTGTTGGCAAGTGAAATGAATGTCTAAATATCTATTTATGTTATTGACATTGAGTTTTTAATAATGGTTTTATAGAATGGAGATGATTTGAGTTGATTTGAGTTGTGGTCTAGGTAGGATAATCAACATTATTAAGTGTCTCCTAAAGCAGCACTCAAAATGAGGAGTGACCCCACATATGCATATGCTAATATGCTGAACTTGACCACAACTGAAATGCTTTTGTAATGTGTTTAACCCTGAGGGGGTACCCGCAGGGGGTTCACTCCCCAGCTAAATGACTGATAATTAGGAACCAAATGAACCCTCAGGAGTCTGTAACTCCAGCAGGGGTCTTATGGGGGTCCATCGCCTAATGCACACCAAACAGGGGTCCTCAATATTGATATTTAATATTTAAAAGCTTGAGAATGTATATGACAATTGCAGTTTTCCCAGACATCACACTGCCAACAATACACCATGTTTCCACCCTCTGATAATGATTACAAAGGCTAAACTGGTTGCATTTAATCACAATAGAGAATAGACATATTAATAATATGTTTCATTCAAAGCAACAACAAAATAAAGAAACCCTTTATTCAGGATTTTAACAATGAATAAACTTCTAAATTGACGGTTATGTAAACGACAAACTTGTTTTTCTGCACAAATTAAAATCCTATGGTGAGAAAGCACAAGAAATCTGGGAACCGTGAACTCACTTCTGGGTCTTAAGGCTGTCTTTACACAGTGAAACATACTATGGACATGACATATACTTTGTATTTGAGTTCCATAATGTGAATCCCTCTACAATGCACTTGTTTGAAACTCAGCCACAACAGCTGCAAACATTTCAACTATTGTGAAAACATAACTGCCAATTAAAATGCTGATAATGTATGATATAATTTGAAGTGATTGATTTCGACTTGATCATTTAAACCAAACGGACAAGAATGTTAGCAATAGCTAAATGATTTAAATCAGTTTAACCCTATTTTGGACTTTATTCAAAAATAGCAGATCTACAAGCTCACGTTACTGCGTGTTGTGAGCTTGTAGATCTGCTATTTTGGAAAGATTTATAAAAGTCGTGGACATAATCGTTAACACAAATCTTCTCCACGGTCCTTTTGGAAGTCCGCGGCCAAAATACATATCAATCTGGGGGTCCTCGACATGAACCACTGCTCCAAATGACCAAAGATCATATCTGTGCTAATGTCTGTCTGTGTGTCACATCAACGATGTAGACCAGTGGATCGTAAACGTGTCCATGTCAACGACCCCCAAATGAATATGTAAGTGGCCGCGGACCCCTACCTGAAAATATTTTGTCCCAGGGACCCCCATATAAATATTCACAAACGTATTCATGCTTCTAAATCTATTTTCAAATATAGTCGATGTATATAGGGTTAAAGTGGTTACAGATATTTTTATGCTATATTAACTCATTTTGCTGGGGAACCCCTTCAAGGACCCCGGGGTCCCCGGACTCCACTTTGAGAACCACTGATGCAGACCACCATAATGATAGCTCTCATCCTATTTTCTATGATGAAACAAGTAGCTAGTGTCAAAACTAAATGATATACTAGGCTACTGACACATATGAAATGAATCATGATGTCTTCCATTGATAAAACAATACATAGAAAAAACTGCAACATGTGTAGCTACAATGACACGTTTCAGATTATGGGGAGAACTGGGCACTATTTTGGGAAGAACTGGGCACTATTTTGGGAAGAACTGGGCACTATTTTGGGAAGAACTTGGCATTTTGAACCCATGGGTTTAAACCTCCATTGGTTGATAACTTTGACAACACAGTGACATCTAGCGGCCAAACACGTGCACACATTTGAGAATGTTTGTTTTGCGTTCTATGGTGTTCAGTGGTGGAAAAAGTACTCGCCTTTTTTATTTAAGTAAAAGTAGCAATACTGCAATGTAAGACTAGACTACTCTGTTACAAGCAAAAGTCCGGAATTCAAAATTTACTTGAGTAAAAGTATAAAAGTATTGGAATCAAATTTACTTAAAGTACTAGAAAGTACTAAATGCAGAATGTCCCATTTCACAAGTTTTCAAATGTATTGTATAAAATGTATAACAATCTTTTAAAAATAGCCGATCTACAAGCTCACAATGCGTTCGGCTATTTTCAAATGGCCAAATTGTATAGGGCTGAAGTGGGAAATGTATGTTTTGTAATAATAATCAAAACTAACTAGTAACAAATGTTTTCAAATAATTGTAGTGGAGTAAAAGTATAATATTTGCCTCTGGCTCTGAGATGTAGTGGAGTAGAAGTAAAAGTACTGAAAATTGGAAATACTCCAGTGAAGTAAAAAATACGACGTGGCATGGTAATAATAATAGACTATCTGAAGAATGGACAGACAGACAGACAGACAGACAGAAGGGGGGGGGGTTCCACGTGGAATCTGTCTCCCACCAAAACACAGTGGTGTTCGCGTGGCACCAGTGCGCGCGCGTGCCGTTGCGCAGTGCAGCACACCGGATATGTTGCACCGAAACTTGTGACCTGTCGAATTCTGTCATTCCAGACAGAGTTGTTATAGCTGCTGCCTGATGTCGCTCCTCAGGCAGGCTAATTATAATCAGTGGTGGAAAGTAACTAAGTACATTTACTCAAGTACTGTACATATTTTGAGGTATTGTTTAACTTTACTGGAGTATTTCCAATTTTCAGTACTTTTACTTCTACTCCGCCTAGAGGCAAATATTATACTTTTACTGCACTACAAATATTTGAAAACTTTAGTTACTATTACTTTGTAGATTTGAATTATTATTACAAAACAAACTGACAAGAATGACAAATATTTTTTCCAGGCTAACCCTTTTTAAAATAAATATAGATACAGAGATACTTTTCCTCAGCATTGTGTTCAGTTCTGCTATAAAGTGGTACAGGATAGGTGGGCACTAGAGACATCTGGGCACCTCGATGTAAAATTGGCTATTTAAGTTAAGTAAAGTTTACATGAATAGAACATGATTAAACATTCGACAATTGAGGTCTTATATTTCTCCAATTGCTACAAATTGCAACCACACCTGTATATCCAGTCATTTTGGGGCATAAACAAGAAGTTGAAGGATATTAAATTAAGTCTGATAATGATGTACCATACATGTTCACATCATGCATACTTTACTTTACTTAGGACCATTTTTCTAATATATATATATATATATATATATATATATATATATATATATATATATATATATATATATATATATATATATATATATATAATTAATATTGTTTTAACATTTTGGGCAAAATAGCCAATTTGACATCTAGGTGCCCAGATGTCCATAGTGCCCACAGCCCAGCTATCCTGTATCCATAAGTCAGTTACTTTGCAGTAGAAAATATTCTTCATAGACCATTGGTTCTCAAAGTGGGGTCCGGGGACCCCCAGGGGTCCTTGAGGGAGTTCCAGGGGGTCCCCAGCTAAATGATGGATAGTTAGGAACTAAATGGACCCTTATGGGTCTGTAACTCTGAGAGTGTACAAATGGAACCAAATGTACCCTAACGGGTCCATTTGTACACTCTCAGAGTTACATTAACATTGATTTTACAATACAAATCGGGGTCCCAGAGATATAAATGCCATTAAATGGGGGTCCGTAGCCTCTAATGCATGTCAAACTGGGGGTCCTTGAAATTAAAATGGTTGCTGCTATAGAGCCAGAAAAAATATCCCTTGTGGGAGTCCCCTGGCATAATTATCTTTTCAAATAGGGGTCAGCGGGATAATAAGTGTCAATTTGGGGGTCCTTGACATGAAAAAGTTTGAGAACCACTGTCATAGACTGTCTGGAAGAAGAAAACAATTCTCTTATCACGTCTTTGCCCTGAACAGCCTATGACGCAATCAAATGTAACGAGAACCAGTTCATATTTGATTACAATCAAACACCACCTGTTGCCTTGTTTGACCCGCTGTAGTGTCGAGATAAGAAGCAGTGGTGGAAAGTAACTAAGTACATTTACTCAAGTACTGTAGGCTGGCTTACTTAAGTACAATTTTGAGGTATTTTTTTCTTTACAGGAATATTTCCAATTGTCAGTACTTTTACTTCTACTCCATTACATCTCAGAGGCAAATATTATACTTTTTATATTGCACTACAATTATTTGGCAACTTTAGTTACTTTGTAGATTTTGATTGTTATTACAAAACACTTCAACCCTATTATACATTTCGGCCATTTGAAAATAGCCCTGATTTTTTCATTACTTTTTTATAAACATATATATTTTATAATGTTTATTTTATTTGAAAGTGAAATATCCAAGGCTTTAATTACATTTTGATGCCAATACTTTTGTACTTTTAATCAACTACATTTTGAATTGTGGACTTCTACTTGTAACAGAGTATTTCTACATTGCAGTATTGATACTTTTACTTAAGTTAAAAAAAAAAGTGAGTAGGCTACTTTTCCCGCCACCCCTGATAAGAAGAAGCAAACAAACAGGACCAGAGAGAGAGGCACTGAATTCAATAGGTCACCGATACGGTTGTAACAGCAGACAGAGCGTGCAGGGCAGTCGGGGAGAAGTCCTGCTATGCCTCCAAATGTTCAAAGCTCACATCGGTGCTACAATGCGTCTGGCTCTGATCACATCAGTGATGTTGTCGACAGGTAGGCAATTCACCCTTAAAGGTGTTCATTTAACTCCGATCACTGGGATCAGCACACAAATGCAACCGTTTTGTTGCATTTGTGCACTGATCGGAGTTCTAAATGGTTTATAACGCTATCATTCACACACTATTGTAAATATAGCCTACCCTAGAAAGCCTCTCCCTACTACGCTGTAACGCTGCTACATTGACTGATCTGTTGTTGTATAGGAATAGTATATTTGACTTGATCGCATGTATGTTCAAAATGTATATTATCTCCTATTATCTCCTATTTAACCGACATTATAACAGCAACTTTTAACAGGTTCAGCATTTACAAATGGAGAGGTTACACAGTTGTATCTGAACAGTGTTATCTAGGCTAGCCTACTGGGAATAGAATTGAACAGAGTTGAATAACTAGCATGCATTAATATGATAGTTAGCCAGTTAACCCCCCTTGCATTAATTATGGGAGCCATCATCATTAGCATCATCATTAGTGTTTGTGGTGAGGAAGCATTCTGTCAGCCGTATCTATTGAGTTCTGTCTTCAACATTCAATACAAAATTACAAAACACACACACACACACACACACACACACACACACACACACACACACACACACACACACACACACACACACACACACACACACACACACAACACAGACAGACAGACAGACAGACAGACAGACAGACAGACAATGCAGAAAACAAACATTATAACTGCAATGTCCTTTTGCATGATTATTATAACATCATATTTGACTTTTTGGATTGATTCGTACTGTAAAACCAATATTCTTGTACAACCTTTATGCAACATATAGTGTAATCAACATGTAATAGCCTTGGGAACCAATGGTTCCCGAGCCATGAGGCCCATAGGGCCAGGAGCCTACTGTATCTCCTGTTTCTGTAGTGTGAGACAGCTTGATGTGAATGCACACCCCCTGGACATGATGCTAGTACGTCACATGATGTACAAGTACACCCCCTGGACATGACATGTCTCAAGTACTTACCCCCAGTCCAACCCTGATCCTGAGTGCCAAGCAGGGAGGCTTTGAGTGCCATTTTTATAGTCTTTGGTCTGACTCGGCCAGGGATTGAACACTGACTTACCAGTCTCAGGGCAGACTCTCTACCCACAAGGCCAGACACACAGGTGCATAGTAATTAGTAGGTACCTATACATTAATGATACTGTAAACACACAGTACACAGCACCCGATTCAAGCATGAGAAAATGTGCTATGAATGAAAGTATGTACACGTTGCTATTTTTCTTTAACTTCTACTTACTATTGTTGTCGCTATTCTTAATGATCTCTTTGTTATTGTTGTTATTGCTGGTACAATGTTGAGCAACCAGAACCAAAGCATTTGACTCTTGTGTACTCATATACTGTATGAGATATATATACTGTAACAATACAAATGTAGAATTGAATGTCTTCTTGTAGGTGTGACATCAGCATCCAGCAGGTTGTTCCTTGGTGTCCTGTGTGTCTCTACGCTCATCCAGCTCTGTGTGCCGGCCAGAGTACCAGATGTCACTGCTCCAGGTGAAGCAGAGATACAAAGGTACCCCCTCCGTCCATAAACAATAGCAAAAATATCAGAGCTGGCTCTTTTGGCTATTTATGCATGATTTTGTTTAGATTACATTACACTTATATCACACGATCCATCATAAATAATGTAATAATTTAATTTTATCAACTTAAATTCAAAAATGTCTTCTATTGTCCCGCAGGGATGAGTCAGCTGACGCCCCGCCCTCTTCCACAGTGCTAGCCAATCCCTTTGGCTCTAGGGAGGAGGACCGCAAGTGAGTGGCTGAGTTATAATTGAATAAATTGATTAGTTCTATTAACCGATGCACCCCTAAAACATAAGCAGCTGCTATCAGGATTATGTACTGTACTACAGTAGATAAGATTATGTTTACATGAACTCTACTTTGTTGTGAAACGTTGCAAAAAACTGTTGGACTAACGGCTCATAAAGAGTTTGTCATTGTGATTAAGCTAACCTTTATTTTAGATTAACATCACGGCTCACGTCTGTGTAAATGGACCTTTTTCAGGCAGCCATATTGACATAAATAGTATAAATAGTGTAGTTGTGTAATCTTACATCCTGATCCTTGGAAAGACTCTGCTACGCTAAATGGAACATAAGTATTAGTATCATTGGTAACACCTGTGTACAGGATGTAACATTATTATGCAGTGGCCACTTTCCACTCCAGGTCTAATTTACTGGGTCATATATGAGAAACACGCTAACGGTGGACTTTGACCGACGTAGTGTTGGTGGAAGTGTTAGCGGCTGTGGCTGCTGGCCTGATAAGATTATGAGCACTTGAACACCAACTTATGAAACTATGGGAAAAGGAAGATGTTTTCCCTGTTGTGTTGAATTACAGTGGTTAGAAAGGACTGAAAATGCCTTCAAATCACAAAACATATGGAATGGCTAGAATTAACAGGAATAGAAGGGCAGACCTACTGTACCATGTAGTGCACAATAATAATACCCTCCTTCACATCACTGTCAGAGGATGAATGGAATAGTGACATTATGTTTAATGACTATGACTTCCCATATATTATTTGCCTATAATATAGGCAGAACTTCTTTACCATAGTACTGCATAGTACTCTTGCATAGCCAGATGATATTTCCACCTACTGATATCACCTATCTATTTCCACCTATCTTGATCATTATTTAAATAGAAATTGAGTTAACCGATGTAATATTGTAGAACAAAACATGAAACTCTAGGTTTATGTTAATCACAGACCGCGTGAATTGGAAAAAAAATCGTTGGAAATCTACTGCCAAATCCATCAAAGAAATCCTTTGTAGCCTTGAAACAGTCAAGATGTAATGGTGTTCACATTGTCTTTAGAATACCTTGTCATGGTCTATTGATGAAGCAGATGAATGTTAGTATATTGAAGTGCATTGTGTGTGTGTGTGTGTGTGTGTGTGTGTGTGTGTGTGTGTGTGTGTGTGTGTGTGTGTGTGTGTGTGTGTGTGTGTGTGTGTGTGTGTGTGTGTGTGTGTGTGTGTGTGTGTGTGTGTGTGTGTGTGTGTGTGTGTGGCAGGCTGCTACAGAGTTACATCCAAGCCAAGCTGAAGGACACTGCAGGAGGTCCAGATATCAGCACCTGGGAGCAAGGTAAACATTGAACTTCAAGCTGTGCAGCTCCTTTTATTGGAACAAGCTAACAGCTCCCCCTACTGGAGCAAAGCAAAGCAAACAATTCAATTCAATTCAATTCAATTCAATTCAATTCAATTCAATTCAATTCAATTCAATTCAATTCAATTCAATTCAATTCAATTCAATTCAATTCAATTCAATTCAGTTTTATGGGCTTTGACCCACCAGTTGAGAGAAACACTGTTTTAATATACTGTCAGCCAGCCGGCTTGGCTGGAGACTCCAACAAATATAAAAAGCTTTATTATAATCTGTATTCTGTATAAATTTCACCAATATGAACAACTGTACTTCAAAAGAACAGTGTTGGTGTAACTAAGAGGTTTGCTGATTTTTTTTTGTTTTACATGCATAGATTGTTAACCAGGATGCAGGTTTGGGGATGTGGTACTCCACAGTTTGGAGCCTATACACCAGCTTGCACCCAGGCTTATTTCTGCCATGCTACATAGGGTCTGATGCCTGATGAGTCCCCGGCTCTACTCCCGGGTGGACCATTTGCTGCATATTACACTCTCTCTCCCAGTTTCATGTCTCTCTCTCTCAATGACTATCTAAAAAGACCCAAGAATATCTTTAAACAAAAAAAATAAAATAATGTAGACCGATTTGAAACAGGCCCTTAGCCTGCTGACAGCGTGCACAAGAAATATGACGCTGATCGGCCTAGTAGTTTAGTTTGTGAGAGTAGCTGCGGACAGACGCACAGACTGCACACATACACACACAGACACAACCGAAAATAGAATCTCCACCAGTAGGATGGAGATAAAAAAAACAAAAAACGATGCAGTATACATGTACAATAATACAGCTTCCTAGTATCTACTGGTTATTTATTTTAATAACATCGTTATACATGCTATTAATATTATGAATAATACATCAATCTCTTCCTGTTTCCTCTCAGAGGTGTTCTTCCTGTTTGGCCTGTATGATTTCGACCGCAGTGGTCACATGGACGGACTGGAGATGATGCAACTGCTTTCGGACTTCAACTCCCGTGATGCACCTGGAGCGCGAGCCAATGACCCGGTGAGGAAACCAGTGTGTGTGTGTGTGTCAGCAGCGTCTAACTTTGTTTTTGAGTGGGGGGGCAGACTTTGAGGGTAAACATAAGCAATGGTTTTTTTTACCCCTGCGCTCATTCAGTCTGTCCCTAATCAGCGCACCACCTCACATCAAAGTCATTGTGCATTCCAAATTAACGTTAAATCCAATCAATAACTGCCGAGTCGGACAGTCACTTTTTTCATACATAACATATCCATACCTCAGTGGTGTTTTCTAGATTTTTTTGGAGGGTACACTATAACTATTCCCTCCCTAGTTCCTCCCACACGCACGGCACGCTCGTGCGTATATAATTAATTAATGTAAAAAAATTGCCTGCGCTCCGTGCGCGTTTCTGTCCCGGACTAACTCGCCCAGGCCCACTCAGGCCCAGTTTCACAGTAACACTGAGTACAATTACAATATGCTTTGTACTGATTTTCTACTGTTTCTAATGTTAATCACCCTGTAACTCAACCACTTCGGAGCTGCTTTTAGCCTAGATGCATTTTCAATGCAAAGCATGGATTATTACCATGGAAGAGTGCAAGGATTGTTATAAATAAATGCTGGTTAGGCTTATCAGATATAATAGCAGTGTTAACGGCGAGCATTCCTGTATCTATTACAGAATAGTATTAACTTGGCATTGAAGACACAAACTGTATTGAAGATTCAAGATTTTGCTGTGCTGTATCGCGCAATTTGAATACTAATGAAGTACTCAATTCAGTGACCTACGTTCAATGAAGTGAATGGCAGGTCGTTGAGTTAATGTGTGAATTCCGTCGCCAGCAGCCATTAATTATCACCTGAAGAACAATAGCCACACACATGATAAGCCATCAACTCAGAGTTAGACTAGTCAGACCACATTCTTGCTGTTTGTATTGCTGCACCCCCCAGCCCAGCCACTCCTGGGTGCATCATATCAGATGCGTATCAACGTATCAGATACGCCGTTTCGAACTGTTTTTGGATGTATACGGTGGCGACTAAAAAAATCTGCAGGCCATACAGCGTATACAGCGTACCACGGTAGAACACACCACTGCCATACCTACCACATAACAACACTCAGATAACAGGCCTACTTTATTTAAACCTTACCCAGCAAGCACAATGACGTCATGATGACGTTATGATGACGCCCGGTCATCACCCCGGTGACGTTCAGGACTAGGCCAGATCACAGCCCATATGGGGATGATCTTTACGTCATTTACAGGACGTCATCACCGGGACATCATATGGACATTTGGACAGCAATTTTGGGTGATGAGAAATGTGTTTAGATGACGTCCTGAAAGTGACGTTTTTGTGGTCAGGATTAATTTGGGTTGAAATCAGGTGATATTCTGGGCCAGATCTGACTTGTCTTGGTTTGACTTGATCTAGCCCCAATCGAGACGTCACTGATTGGTCCGGGTCCTGACTGTGCTTGCTGGGTTACCTACAAGTATATAAAGCAAAACAAATCCTCCACTCGTGCATTAGATGCCAGTCTGGAGGAATCAAGCAGGCTGGACTGTCCGACTGACAGCCAATTCCTCACATTCCTGCCTGTTCCTCCAGCATGTCATGTTGTATAGATGCTGCTGTATTTCTCATATATGAGCTGTTTGACATGCATTCTAGCCCACTCCATGCACAACAAAGAGCACGATTGTATAAGTAAAGATCAACCCATTATTTAATGTGTTGCTTCAGTAGCTTTGATCACTGTATGATATACAGTATATATATCATACAGTGATCAAACTATGATATATATATATCATACAGAATATACATTCAGAATGATGTATATAAATGCAGTTCAGAATCTCTGCAGTTTAATCAAGAGGGACACTTTCACTCTCAACCCGTTCAACGCATGCAGGCACTTTATGTTCACTTTTTAGGATATGAGCATGCAGATCAATGTTTCATCGGCTCTAGAATATCCCATTGAAGTGTGTGTGTGTGTGTGTGTGTGTGTGTGTGTGTGTGTGTGTGTGTGTGTGTGTGTGTGTGTGTGTGTGTGTGTGTGTGTGTGTGTGTGTGTGTGTGTCTCAGGTGGTCATCATGGTGGATTTCTTTCTTCAGACTCAAGACTTAAACCAGGATGGTCTGCTTGCACCTTCTGAGCTGTTATCACCTCCTCTACCTCTCACACAGGTACACACGCACGCACTTATGCACGCACACACACATGCACACGCGCACACACACACACACACACACACACACACACACACACACACACACACACACACACACACACACACACACACACACACACACACACACACACACACACACACACACACACACACACACACACACACACACACACACACACACACACACACACACACACACACACACACTAGGGGTGAGGTAGAGTCTGAAGTGATTTCAGACTGCAGTGGAAAATGGGGAGTGAGTCTGCGGTCCTGACTGAGGGGGGAGGTCATTCCACAGCTTGGGAGCCAGGAGGGAAAAGGGTCTTTAGACCTTTTATTGTGAATGTGTACTTCCATGTACTGTTGTTCTCATGTCTTACTAAATAAAGTACATCAATCAATCAAGTCTAGGAGGCTTGGAGCGGTGGCCAGGGTGTCAGAAGGGAGGGACAGACCTCCTGTGTTTAAAGGTAGCTCTCCACCGCCGGCGGCCGTAAGTGTTCGAAAGCGTCTGTTGCCGAAAATCTGCTGTTAAATGGGCGGTGGGTACACTGTCGGGTTTGGTCGCAAGTTGTAGGGAAGCGTCGAAAGCCCGCCACCGTCAGATAGCAGCGGGCTTGTTGCTGAAAAAGACATCAAGCCATGGGCTATTTTTAGCACCATAGTAGCCGTCTGTCTGTGTCGGCTCTCAGGGGCATTCAGCTACTTTTTTGGAGAGCTACATTTTGCTGATCTAAGTGTGAGGTGAGAGGATGCCATGTCTTATAGGTCATCACCAGTGTTTTAAATTGGATGCGGGCAGCAACCGGAAGCCAGTGAAGGGCACGCAGAAGAGGGGAGATGTGGGAAAATATGGAGGCTAAAGACAAGGCTTGCTGTGGCATTCTGGATCAGTTGTAAGGGTTTGAGTGAGCATGGCTGCAGACCAGCAAGGAGGGAGTTGCAATAGTCAAGTTTGGAGATGAGATGAGCTCAGGCCTGGATAAAGGAGCTGGACAGACTTCTTGGTGAGGAAGGGTCTGATCCAAATGTTGTACAGTGTAAAACTGCAGCATGGAGTGATCAGTCCGATGTGTGTCTTGAAGGACAGCTGACTGTCCAGGACCACTCCCAGCCAGGTTCTTGGTATTTGGAACAGAAGTCACCAGGGTGTTGTCGGTGAAAATAGACAAGTTAAACTAGAAAGGTGTGCTCACATGGGCTTGAACTGGCATCTCACTCACTGTGTCTCTGGCTCTCTCTCCCTCTCTGTCCGATATACTCCCTCTCTCCCTCTCTCCCTCTCTCGCTATCTGTCGTTGGGTGTTGTCGGTATAAATAGAAAGACCTTCCTGGGAAGAAGGGAAGCTCACTCTCTTTTGAACTTGAGGTGGTGGGAAGACATTGACACTGTTAGATGTCAGCCAGGCATGCAGAAGTGCGGAGGATAAGCATAATATTATAGGTTCATAGTTTCAGGATTTGTAGTGCGCCCCCCCATCCACTTATTACGCTGGCCTGGGGCGCCGTCCAAAGAAAGAGACAATAGGGGAAAAAAATAGGACAAGACAAAGAAGACTAGACAAGGACAACAAGAACTCTGTCACACTGTCAGTCAGTCACAACAGGAGGGAGTAGAAACTAAACAGCAATGTTTACACGCACGCACGCACGCACGCACGCACACACGCACACACAACACAAACAAAATAATCTTAAAAGTCACTATGCTTCACTGGGAGCCAGAGAAGAGAGACAAGGACCGGTGAGATGTGCTCTCTTAGCTTGATAGCAGATTTTGTGAGCAAAGATGACAGAGCCAAGGCATTTGGTGTCGAGAGGAACAAGTGAAGACAGGCAGACAGAAGCAGTCCTATAGGAAAATCAAACACACAAGAATTATCTAAGGCTGGCAACACTAAGGAAATGATGACCAGAAACACACTCTGTCTATTTCTCTCTCCTTCTAAGATATTTTCTCTCCCTTTATTCCTCATCCATGTATTTACAGATCATATACAGTTAACGCCCTAATACCTTGCCCTATATACTTTGCCCTATGACAAATAGCAAAAATTGCAGATCTACAAGTTTGCAGATCTGCTATTTCCGCTATACATAGATAGACACAGCCTATTTCAGCATCAGCTTCAGTTAACAGGAAACGTATCTTTGCTTCAACACAGGAGTCCAACAACGTCGACCCATCTCAGCAAGAACAGGACGCGACGGCGCAGGACAAGACAGGAGTGAAGGAACCCCAAGAAGAAGAGGTGAAGAAAGCAGAGGGAATAGAGCTGCTTCAACAGGAAGAGGAAAAGCCAGCCCTACAGGAAGTACATATACAGGAAGAGGAGCAGAATGGACTACAAGACCCAGAAGCACCTGTAGTAGAACAGAGACATGATGACATATGAGCGCGTGCAAACACACACACACACACACACACACACACACACACACACACACACACACACACACACACACACACACACACACACACACACACACACACACACACACACACACACACACACACACACACACGTTCTGACTGACTGACTGACTGACTGACTGACTGGCTGGGTCATGGCTGTGGAAGTGGTGTGGTTGGTCTAGTTCAAGGGTCTTCAACAGGGGGTCCGCCGGGACCCCTAGTTACTGCAGGGGGCCACCAAATATAAATGAATTACATTAACCACTTGAACCCTAGCATCCCTATTCTGAGGGAAACATTAGCCGCCAAAGAGGTTTGGTGTAGGGGAGAAAAAAATAGCAGACCACAACGCTAGTCTATGAAGCTGTATGAAAAAGTTTAATCTGCAACACAAGTTTATACAATGTGTAGTGGGGGGTCCCTCCTGAAGTGACATCATCATTAGAGTCTGACCGACGCCAGATGTTTCGGTCCGATGGCAATACCGATTTTGTAGAATCTTAGACCACTGAATACTGATCAATATTTTGTCAAAATGTGAAGACAAAAAAAAAAATGTTCTAGTCAATTTAAAAAAAGAAAGAGGGGTTTCACCCACAATGACATGGCCAAAGTAGAGATGCCGGTTCCCAAAATAGGGAAACATCAGCTGCACAGTTGCCGCTACGATAGTCTCGCGTAGCCAGACAACTATTCCACAATCTCTGAATGCTATATAGAGTCTGGAACTACAACTCCCAGAATCCGAGAGAGGAAACTGGCACTTCCGTTCACGAAAATATATTTTAAAATATCACAGCAAGCTATGTATACTTAGATGATTTGTATTTATATTAGGATAAATTTGCGCGACTGTAAAGATGAAACGGAAATGGAGAGGAGGCTCCACATCCGGTTTATATTCTAATCATGATCAGAGCTTCCGAGTCCCAGACTGAATGACCGGAAACATTTGAAAATTGTGGGAGGCAACAGTCTGGTAACGCGAGACTACCGCTACGATGTCTAAAAAGTTTCATATTGGCCGATATCGGTCAAGCTCTAATCATCACGGACCTCATCAGTATGGTTGACAGGTGCACTAGGTCAGTGGCTCAAACTTTTTCATGTCAAGGACTCCCAAATTGATATATATTAGGCCGCGGACCCCCATCTGAAAAGGTTTTGTGCCAGGGACCCCCAGAGGAGAAGATTTATGTTATTTATTATTTTTTTTAAATCAAAGATTTTTCAAAAATAGCAGATGTACAAGCCTGTAGATCTGCTATTTTTGAATAGCCAACGTATAAATGGATAAAGTGCTTACAATGATTGTGATGCTATGTTAACTACTTTTGCTGAAATCCCCCCCAAGGACCCCTGGGTGTCCCCAGACCCCACTTTGAGAACCAATGCACTAGGATGGTAGGTTAATTAAAAAGATACCATGACGTTTAATATATTTATGTTTAAGCTCGGTTTTCTTCTACAGTCATTTGTCACCAACTGTTATTTGCACTTTGATGAGATGAAAAATGAATTCTTCCTCACCACTAGATGGCACTTTAAGCTTGTATGTTATCCCATGACAGCCATCTGTTTTCAGAATCATGAGTCTCTTATAAAAACTGAATGCTTGCATTGACTTTGGAATCTACAGGGGTTTATCACACACAAGCACACACACACACACACACACACACACACACACACACACACACACACACACACACACACACACACACACACACTTCTGTTGCAGCCATAAGATTCACTCCAGTTCACTTGCATGGTGTTCACCCATGCACATTCTCGAGGGTCTTTACAGATGGACCATTCTAACCATGCATTTGATATCATTTTATGTGTGGTGGGGTGTGGGTTCACGTGACCGGGTACCTTTATGACCCCTCTCGAACTCTCCACTAACCTCTGTGTCACTCTGTGTGTAGCCCTCTGAACATGACATGGTATTGTATCCATACCATAGCCTACCATACTGTACCAGACCAAGCTTTCATGAAAACAATTTGCTATGTGATATGTTTTGGTTGACACAAAAAGTTTTTTATTAAAATGTTAAAGCTCTATATTCTGATAGTAATGATTGCTATATACAAAGTGTTTGTTCGGTAATGGGTCTCCCTGTCTCTCCAGCTCTTTAGTAAACAGAAAATATTTTTTTAAGGCAGGTTACACAATGCATCCAAACGCCACAAAGATCAAATGACCAGCTTGTGTTCCAGTTCCAACTTTGTCTGCTCATTTCTTTATGTCATCACTTCCAATTGCACTTGTTGCTATGGGAATATAGAGCTATTTAACACTTATTTTAACAAGACAATATCACTTACAACACCTTTAATGTAAAACATATATGGCTATTGTCATTACTACATTATGTAAATACGCTGTACTATCCCACATAGGCCAACTTATGATACAAATGACCACATACATGGTGTTCTATATCAAACAAACATTTCTGTTTTCTTGATTTTGATATTTCATGAACATTTTTATAGACTGTCTGGCTGTATTCAAACATTTACACACTTAATCTCACTTGAATCTCTCTCTCTCTCTCTCTCACACACACACACACACACACACACACACACACACACACACACACACACACACACAATATATAATATATATATATATTTATATATATATATATATATATATACATACACACGATATCTTAAATAATAATTATGGTGTATTACATGGTGTATTACATTGACTAATTATAATGTGGGGGGGGGGGGGGGGGGGTGAGCGGATGAAGAGTGTGTTTCCGCAACACGCATGCGCAATCCCACTCGGACAGTGTCGCAAACGCCTCAGTGTGTGTCGTAAAGCCAGTGTTGACGTGTTGGTTGGATATATCCATATATATCTATGGTTGTGAAGATCAGGGGAAGATGTGTGACAGCGGTGGTGGTCCCCATGGTGGTCCTCCAGCAGTGAGGAGATCCGTGTCCTCAGTGAGCATGGACACCATCTCTGCTCTGACAGAGCTGGACGATCTGGAGAGAGTCTACCAGCAGCTCTGTGATCAGGAGGTAAATGACGTGAACACAGAACACAGCACAACTTTCATCCGTCGTCGTTGTAAATAAAACACCGTATAGTTGTACATGAATGACTATGATTCATAGCTATGAGTATCATGGGGGCCAACAATGCGGAAGCCAACCAGGCGACATATCGGGCAGAAAACAAACACAATAAAGCCTTATAGTCTTTATATGACGGTGTCGTGTTGTTAGATTTGTCCTTTTTTTTGGCAAGCGACAACCAACCGCAAGCAACTCTCAGATCCTATTGTTAATATCTCGAATCTAGAGTTGCAATACCAACCCTTAACAGCCCATACAAACAGAAAAGTCTGATCTGATTGTATTAAACGACTTAAAGTTCTTAAACTCACCAACATTGCAGCTGTATGGAAAGCTCATTCTATCTGCAAAGTTTTTGTTTCATTAAAATCCACCATAGACATGTTTAGCCCTGAAACATGACTGTCATACAAGCGTCATGTGAACCATGGCTAAGACATGTTATGAGCTACTATCTGTCAATACATTCCATGCAGGTGATTATTTGCATTCAGTGTTCAAGTATGGATCCAGCAGGCTCTCTACCCGCATATGGTGCACCCATAGCGACGCTGAGCTTTTGGGTACAACACTTGATAATACATCTAGCTAATGTTAAGTAAGCCCATAGGGCAGGAGCCTGTAGCGTGAGGCAGCTTGATATACAAGTGCAACCTCTGGACATGACTCTGTCACAGGGTATTTACCCCCCAATCCAACCGTACTGAGTGCCAAGCAGGGAGGTATGGGGTCCCAATTTTATAGTCTTTGGTATGACCCAGCTGAGGATCGAACTCCGACCTCCCAGTCTCAGGGCGGACACTCTAGGCACAAGGCCACTGAACTGGTGATTTTTATGATTGACAAAAACGTCTAAAAGAAGTGATTGGAATGAAATGAAGTGATTGGTCCATGTGATTGGTCCATAACATGGCTAAGGGTCAGTGTTACCACTTCCACTTATTATAAGCGACTTGTTTTTCTGAAAAGTCACTTGTAAATATTGGTAGCTGCGGGTTGCGTTTTGTTTGGGCTTGTTTCTAAAGCAGGGGTCTTCAACAGGGGGTCCGGGACCCCTAGGGGGTCCTCAGAGTTACTACAGGGGGTCCGCCAAATCTTTGTGTGATAGGATTTTTTTTTACATTAACCACTTGAACCCTAGCATCCCTTTTCTGAGGAGAACTTTAGCCAAAAATATCAGATCTACAAGCTCAACGCCTCGCGCTGCGAGGCGTTGTGAGCTTGTAGATCTGCTATTTTTGGCAAAGAGGTATATAGGTGTAGAGGAAAAAAAGAGCAGACCTCATTTAAAAAAATAAGTTGTATAGAGGGGGTCCCTGCTTCATCTCTCTCTCAGCTAGGGGGTCCCTGGCCTGAAAACGTTGAAGACCCCTGTTCTAAAGTGTACGGTAGTTGCTTATTTGGGCTTGCTTCCTAAATGTTGTTAAAACCAGTGGTTCTTTAGAATTTTTATTCAAGGACCCCCCCAAGTTAATATGTAATTGTCCGCGTATCCCATCTGAAAACATTCTGTGCCAAGGAACAGGGAAGATTCCCAGTTTGATCCCTGTCTCCAAATGGGTTAATGTCTTAAGTGTCCTTGAGCAAGACAGTGAACTTGGTGCCTTGCATGGTTGCCTGCACCGTTGGTGTGTGAATTGGTGATGAATGTAACAGACTTTAAAGAGATTTGGATAAAAGGTGCTATACAAATGCATTATTTACCCATAAGCTACCATATTGTCATTTATTTTGTTTGCACTGTACTGTACATAATGGTATTTGTTCTCGCAGAAAGAGGCAGAGACTGAGCTGGACAAACTGGTGGGGCAGCAGGGATCCATTCACACCAAGATGTTGGCACTGCAGAGGATGGGGTGAGTTGTACACACTGTTTTAGAGCCAGACAGACTGATTTATCGGTTTGGCTGATATATCAGCCATTATTTGACATCGGTATCAGCAATTATGCAGCCGATTTGGCCCGATTTCTAATCAATTTAAAGGGATACTTCACTTTCGGAACGGGGAAACATTTAAAAAATATATTAAAAATAAATGAAAAAAGTAATGGAAAATTCATGGCCCCCTCACGCATTAGAGTGTCCTACTAATGTGTGAGGGGGCCTTTATTTTGCCATAACTTCTTTAAAAAAAATTTAATATATATTTTGAATGTTTATTTTATGTGAAAGTGAAGTATCCCTTTAAACTTGGCGTAACTATTTTGGGCGTGTCAATACATTTTAATTTGTTTTTGAAGAATTCGGAATAATTTCGAAAGATTTTAACAGCACAATTCTTCCCTCACGTTGAAGGGAAATATGTGTCCCTGTCTGGCACAAATTATTTTGATATGGTGGTCCGCGACCAAATTCATATCAAGTGTGGAGGTCCTTCGCATGGAAAGTATTGAGAGACACTGATGTTAGGTGTAATAAATAATTCTCACTACACATTCGGACGAAGTAGTGAGTGATTTTGGGACACAGCAGCCACTGATTACCACTTTGCTCCTTCAGGCCCAACTTGCAGTTGATTGAAGGAGATGCTAGTCAGCTCGCAGGCATGATCACGTTCACCTGCAGCCTGGCGGAGAACGTGAGCCGAAAAGTACGGCAGCTCGACCTGGCAAAGGTATAACACATCAACGCACTTTACATCTAGGATATATAGATAGATATATACTTTTACTTCTACTCCACTACATCTGAGAGGCAAATATTGTACTGAACAGAGTATTTCTAGAGTATTGATACTTTTACTTAAGTAAAACATTTGAGTACTTTTTCCACCACTGTATATACTTACATATTTGCACAAAGCATTCAGTTATACTCTGACATTCTGTGTGTTTCTTCTTCTCCTTTGATGTGCAGACGCGGCTTTATAAGGTGATCCAGCGGGCCGACGACATCCTAGACCTGAAGTTCTGTACGGACGGCGTGCAGACGGCGTTGCGCAACGAAGATTATGAACAGGCCGCCGCCCACATCCATCGCTACCTCTCTCTGGACCAATCGGTCATTGAGCTGAGCCGTCAGGGGGAAGAGAGTAAGAACCCCCCCCCCACACACTCAATGTTAACCACTCAAACCCCCATATGGTTGAGTGGAGCCCCTCAGGGCTCTATTCTAGTGTCTGTTCTGTTTTCTGTTATTGTGGGGACTTTTCACAACGAAAAGTGGCGAAAGCTTTCCCCACAATACGCACGCTGGGGTTTAAGTGGTTAAAGTACGGCTGGGTGATGTGGGTCAAATATTAAATATCATGATATTTTTTACCAAATACCTTGGATATCGATATTGTGACGATTATATGGTATTGTGACGATATTATACATTTTCTTTTTAATTTTTGCATAAATGATCTACAAGCTTACAACGTTGTTTTTTTTTTACAAGCATTGAAGTAAAATAAGGCTTTAGGGTTTAAAACTAGGAAAGACAACACGTTTGCCATATCACGATATCCTAAATCTCAGACGATATCTAGTCTTATAGTAAGATATTTACCAGTGGTTCTCAAACTTTTTCATGTCAAGGACCCCCAAATTGATATGTATTTGGCCGTGGAACCCCACCTGAAAATATGCTGTGCCAGGGACCCCCAGAAGCAAAGATTTGTGTTAAAAACATGTTCGCCTTTAAAAAAAAAGATTTAAAGATTTGCACACATTTTCAAGATTTAAAAAAAATGTGCAGATCTACAAGCTCATAGCTATGAGCTTGTAGATCTGCTATTTTTGAATAGCCAAAGTATAAAATATGGATAAAGGGGTTAAAATGATTGTGACGCTATATTAACAAATTTAGCTGGGGACCCCCTGGTACCCCCCCAAGGACCCCTGGGGGTCCCCGGACCCCACTTTGAGAACCAATGATTTACACTATACAGTATGAATGCCCAGCCCTATGCTAAAGGCTTTAAGCCTATATTTACATCACTAAACACAGACACCACAGTACTCACTCATACAGTAACTCTCTCCTCTCTACAGGCAGTGCTGTGGATGCAAGTCTGACGCTGCTGCAAGAGGCGGAGCAGAAACTGAAGATCATTGTGTCTGAGCGTCTGGATGAGGCCGTGGCAGCAGTGGACCTGGCACAAGTGGAGAGATTCTTCAAGATCTTCCCTCTGTTGGGCCTCCATCAAGAGGGCCTGGCCCGCTTTGGCAAATACCTCTGCAGCCAGGTCAGTCCACTGTATACGTTAAGTTTTGAGGTTTAGAGCGGCAATCCGTAACGTTTATGTCCTACCCGGGATTCGAACAAGGGGTAAGCACGCACATCCTAAAAACAATTAATCGGGTGCTGGACAACAATACGTGCATCAGGAAAAGAGGGGGCAAAATATGCGGAAAGCTGGGGAATATGCGAAAAGTTGCAATCAAGGCAGCTGTGGTAGTAATTAACCTACAAAACGACCCACCAAATCTACAGGCTCAGGCTGAGAACAGTGATGCCATATAGAGAGCTTGTAGATCTAGGAAAGAGCAAAAGGGGGCGGTAACGCCATCACAAATGTATTGTAATGTAAATGTTACGCCTCATGTATTTAAACACGCCTTGCCATGTAATGTATCAAGACCTGATGAAGACAGGTTACGGTCGAAACGTTGCCTAACAATAAATAAAACTCTTCCACTGGGAGCTTAAACGGTGTGCAGACTTCCCCTCTACCCGGGATTTGAACACGCGTGTCCTTGCACAAACACTGACATTTCTACTGTTGAGCTATAACTGAAAGCCTATCTGGGTAGAGGAAAATCTTCATGCAATACCTCTTGTCATCCAGTAGGTGTCGCACCTGACCATTGGATATACTGTACATTTCTCAATGGTCCAGTACAGGTAGACCAACTACAACACCACTGTTAGTGTTGTTATATATCGTCGCTGTCGGGCAGAAACCAGCTATCTCCATTTTTCAACTTTTTTTTAATAAATCAGTGCTATTGAACACCCTTTACGTCTGTGTGTGGGTTTTACAAATATTGAACCAATGAAAAGTATTAAAAAGTGCTTAAAGACTAAACCTCCTCAAACTGTCTGTCAAACCACCTAACTCCAACTATTGAGATAGTTGTTTTTTACATCATTGATTAGAATGATGAAGTCAGATGGAAAATCTCCACATTAATGGTCCAGAACCTCCTAACTCCACTTGAGCTGTATTTGGGTAAAGTGATGATAATTTAAGGACACATTCAAGTGTCTGACAATGTATAAAGTCACCATGCCAACTTTGATGAGGCAGTATTGTGTTGTTCTAAAAACATGTTTTACATTTTTTTAAATTTTGGACATAGCTGGTTTCTGCCCGACAGCAGAGGTATTATAGTTTTATATCATTAACATTCTCTGCCACACAGATTGGTCAGAAATAAAGCATTGCAGCTTTAACTTGTGGTGAGACTTGCCAATTTGAATAGCTGGACATGAGAATAACCTTTTCTTTGGGAAGGGCATTTTTGGAACTGGAATGTGGATCAGCTTGTAGATCTGTTATTGTTCTTTGTCGTACGACAAAGGACTTACTGTGGGGCTCGAGTGGTTAAGTCATAGAAGAGAAGACTCGTTCAGTTAGCATATCATAGTTGTAAAGGTTGACCAAGCGGCCAAGGCTCCAAAAATGTTCAGAATTTGCAGATTGTTGAGTTTTATTTTTCTCACACCTCTGGGAAACAGTCCACAATGCTGCAGGTGCAGTGAAGGCCTTTTAGATAAAAAAAAAATAACTTAAGGCTTGGAAAAATAATAGACTTACAAAAAATGGAAAGACTTAGCACAACTAAAGACAACAAACCATACAGTGACTGCACAAAAAGGCCATCCCTTAACTAAGGGCCCTGGAAGCTCTGTCTCAAGGCTGTTAGCGCTTTGCCTGGCCAAGTATTCAGGCTGTCTGTCCCTTGCAGCCTCCCTTAAATAGGGAGTGGATCCTACCACAAGTACAGACTCCAATTAGCTATCAATTAGCTTTTACAGACATTCCCCTGGAATAATCTAAACTTTAAATAAATGTTGTACAACACCAATGAATCACATTTTTAGGCGGCCATATAATCACAAATACTTTAACAACAAGCACACTGTTAAACACATATACACACAGCCCTTCTCTACAGTACTTGGCACGTTCCCCCCTTCTTAACCAAATGGACTGGCCCTGCTCCGTTTCGGCAGTTCCAGGTCTCATTCAGAGGGGTGCCAGTACTGCAGAGGAAAGACAGGTGACAAACAAACAAACAAACATTTCAGCTCGGTTCCAATAAACAGTGTTTAAATAAACATAAAGTTTGAACCCCTGAAGTCTGTTTTATTTCTACATTAGTAATGTCAATAGTAGTAAAACAATTAGTAATGTCCTTTATGTATTATATGTTTTATTGTATACAGTAGTCTAGTCATACTGTACAACACATTTTCAATAAAAACAAATTTTCCGCTATAACCATCTAAGCATTATCAGTCAATTCATACTGTTTCTGACAACGGTATGTCGTGTTTCAAAATAACCTGGGCAAGGACCCCACAGCATTCGTTTTGGAGCGGTACTTCTGGGAATCGCGGTTCTAACAGACAATGGCGCTACCGGAAGTGTCGCCAAAGCATGACTTTATTAATGTCTGTTTAATCATTCTGATCTTATTAACGTTCATGTCTCTTTTGTACACACACATGCTCCTATAGCTGGCCTCCAAAGCTGAGGAGAACCTGCTCCTAGCTGCAGGGGGAGACCTGGGGGAGAAGAGAGCAGCGCTGGTCTTTGCTGACACTCTGACGCTGTTACTGGAAGGTGAGGAAAGCACACCAACCCTAACCATCTTGGCTAGGGTTGGGTTCCTTTTAGGATTTTAACGATTCCCTCTTAACGGTCTCAAATGGACCCTTACATGTCTGTAACTCTGAGAGTGTACAAAACGGTTCCATTTGTACACTCTCAAGAGTTATGGTGGTCCTTGAAATGTAAAAGTTTGAGAACCACTGACAGTGTGATGAAACCAGTTCCAGAAACGGTTCCAAAATGTGATGGAACCGATTCCGGTTCCTCGATGTTGCATCCGGTTCCAGATCCTAACCGTAATCATGACAGATTACTGCAGCTCCATATACTCTGGCTTTACAAAGAAAAACCTCAATCTCATCTCTAGTCAGTTCAAAACGCAGCAACCAAGAGCAGAGCACATTGCACCAATTTTAGCCTCACTTCATTGTTTACTTATTCGTTTTAGAATGATTTTATTGATTACTTTTAAAGGCACGGCTCCAGACGCGTTGCTAGGTCTCTACTAGGTTGGGGGCTTAGCCCCCCAGGCAACGGCAACATGCATGCGCGCGCAGCATGTGCCTCCCCCCCCGCGCGTGCAAAGCGGATTTCGGCGGATTTGGGTACTTTTTCCCCCGTTTTTTGTTACTTTATTTCGGTTTTAGGGTTAGGGGTAGGGTTAGGTTAGGGTTATAGATATATAATAAAAAAAAGAAAGAAAAATGTGTTATTTTTAATTTTTTATTGTTGGCTTTGGATAAAACATTGGTGGCTATAGCCACCGAAGACCCCGCGTAACGACGCCCCTGCACGGCTCGTCTAGACCTTTTTTTAAGCAAGCTCGGTCGGCTTTCAACCATCAGATAACAGCGGGCTTGTTGTTGAAAAAGACATCAAGCCATAGGCTATTTTTAGCACCATAGTAGCAGTCTGCCGGTGTCTGCTCTCAGGTGCATTCTGCAACCTTTTTTCACACCTGCCAACCGACTGATCCCCCGACTTCGACTGTCAGGCTGTAGTAATTAGTGTGGTTGCCCTAACATGGCAACCAGACTATAGTACTGTACCTACTTTATTTCTAGATAAACTTTATTTTCAGCCGCTATTTCTCCCACAGTTTATTTTTCCCAATTTAGTGCCATATGTCAAAATGACCGGCTTCACCGGGAATCCTGTGCTTGTACTTTGATAAGAGATTGGTTACATACTTTAATTGATATTGATTTATTAGTGCATTAAATATCCCTATCCACTTTAATGGGAAAATGAAAAAACTCCCATTCAAGTATTTTTTTCTCGGAAACCGTAAGGGCTACAGCTACGACACTTGGAGGGGAGGTTCATAGTTTATTGCCAAATTATTTACAAAATAATTACACCAGTCGGCCACATGGTGGCGCTATAACAGCCCACTTTACGTTTTGGCCTATAACTCTTGAACCGTGGGTCGTAGAATAAAAAATATATTTTTAAAATATTTTCCCCTAGATTCCTTGGGTCATGACGCAACTCCCCATATAGGCCACGCCCATTTGCGTCAGGATAGATTTTCCGCCATTTAGAATTTTCTTCAAAACACACTTTTAGCTCCTCCTCCCACATATTTTGTCCAAATTTCACAAAATTCGGTACACATGATCTCTGGACCCTTGCGATAAACATCTCCAAGCGGAGATAGTCCATACCGTTCGTCCGTAAATGGCTTCCAAATTTTGCGGGAGGGGCCTGTTTTAAAAAATCATGGAAGCGTCCAGTTAATCCCAAATTGTAATCACATGTCAAGGGTGGTTTACTCAACAAATCCCTAAAAGCATTCCACTTTGATCCAATGGGGGGCGCCACAAATGCACAAAAGTTGACCCTTTGACGCAAAAACATGATTTTGGGGGGGATCAATCCATTCAAAATGAAACACAAGTGATCTCAGGAGTGACGTGACTATATAATTGTGCCGTTACATTTGTGGGAGGGGCATATTTCTTTAGTGGGAGGGGCCTATTTCTTAAAATCAAAATGGCACATATCACGAACGCGGGATGCGATCAACACCCAATTCGAATGGCACGTTGCGCGTCCTCCGACGGTATTCCTCCCGGCGTATCCCTCGAGTCCCGGCGGCCGCGACCGGCTTCGGCGCAAGAATTTCCCAGAATTGCGACGCGTCTAGTCTGTAGTAGTCCTTTAACCTTTAACCCCATGTGAGCTGTAGCGCAGCCTGAGATCTTTCTGGTTGTTACAAAGTATATAAACTGATGGGGTCTTGTTACCACCCTGGACTTCGGAGTGACCTGCCTGAGGAGAACAATAAAACACACTTTTATAGACTTGCTTTTACTCCTTTAGTGTCCGGGTAGCTCAGTCGGTAGAGCGTTCGCATCTTGACCACAAGGTCCGCCAACTCCGCGAATGAGTAGTACGGCTTGTGTGTGGCACGTGGTAAGTACTGGGAGTTGATGGTTGGTGTTGCGCCCCACCTCGACAATCCATCTCCCAGGGGTCTAACGCACTGCGAAACGGGGATAGACTCCGGCGCTCTGGCTGATACCAATAATAAGCTGACGTACTTACTACGTACTTTACTCCCTGATTAGTGTGGGATTGTGTCTGATTGTTTTTGCAATTTTATTGTTTCTCGCACTATTTTTGTGTTTTTATCTTTAATGCTACGTGAAGCGCTTTTTAACCCTGTTAAAAAAAGTTTATTATTATTATTATAAACCCATTGAAACCGGGAAAGCATCTGTGTCATTTAAGATCTTAGCGTTGGCTATTCTAAAATAGCAAAGATACAAGCTCACAGCGCGTCACTTAGTGCCGCGCTGCGAGCTTGTAGATCTGCTATTTTTGAACGATTTTGAAAAATCGGAAAGTGTTTGAAAAATGTTGAAAAATTCTGAATTACCAAAAAGTTTGAGAACCACTGATTTTGAAGGCATTTGTATAATCGGCCTCAGGTCTTAATGGGTTAATTGTGTCACATGGGTGTCCAGGCATTGCTCGTGTGGTGGAGACCCATCAGCCCATCGTAGAGACGTACTACGGTCCAGGTCACCTGTACACCCTCATCACACACCTGCAGCAGGAGTGTGACCGACAGGCACAGAAGATAGTGGACAAATTCATCCAACAGAGGGACTACCACAACAAGGTGTGCTGCTATAGTAACACACTTATTATAGTGTTTGAAACAGAGGGACTACCACAACAAGGTGTGCTGCTGTAGTAACGCACTTATTATAGTGTTTGAAACAGAGGGACTACCACAACAAGGTGTGCTGCTGTAGTAACACACTTATTATAGTGTTAGAGGGACTACCACGACAAGGTGTGCTGCTGTAGTAACACACTTATTATAGTGTTTGAAACAGAGGGACTACCACAACAAGGTGTGCTGCTGTAGTAACACACTTATTATAGTGTTTGAAACATCATGTTTTTAATTTGGTTTTCCAGTTCGGTGTTTGATTTCAGTTTAGTTTGAGTTAGTTTTATGTGCATGAGTAGTTTTAGTTTTAGGAATTTACTAGTTTTTAGTTTTAGTCTTTTTTTCAGGTATTATGATGATTTATAGAACCTGAAAAGGGTAGGATGACATGCATGACATATGATGGTGGAAAAACTATAACAAAGACGATTTTATATGCAATTCCATTTAGTTTTCGTTAGTTTTGCATTGTTCATTTCAGTTTTTATTTGGTTTTTTGTTTTAGTTTTTTTGTATTTACAGTCAACAAAATTATAGTTAAATATAATAACCCTGGATGACAATAGCAATAGTGATAGTGATATTAATACATACTTACGTAATACATAATACTTAAAGCGGTACTATGTAACTTTTTATTTATGAATAAATGTAATTTTGTCCAATCTGTAGGTAGAGTATGTTAATACAATATAACTTTATAACCAATTGGGGTGGTTGTATTTTGTCTCCCTTGTCAGCACTTGCGCAGGAAACGGGGTTCAAATCCGGGGCAGAAGGGGAAAGTTACATAGTGCAGCTTTAATTACTTTAAATGTTACTATTTATTTTATTATCACACATCTCTAGCTAGTAATAATGTGAGCCTCAATGCGTGGTGTAGTTTCAGATCGTCCAGAACAGCATGATGAGGAGCGCACCGCCAGAGAGAATCGAGCCCAGGTACTGCAGCTGTTCTCGCCAACGCCTTTTACTGCTGGCTTTCCTTTACTATACTACATGGGGTCCTTGAGGGGCTTCTGGGGGGTCCACCAGCTAAATGATTGATAGTTAGGAGGAGCCAAATGGACCCATACGGATCTGTAACTCTGAGAACGTACAAATGGAACCAAATGGACCCTCCATTTGGTTCCATTTGTACGTTCTCAGAGTTTGGGACTACAGTGTATATTGGGGGTCCAGTAGATTAAAATAATGGTATCAAATGGGGGTCAGTGGTCTAATGCATTTCAGACTGGAAGTCCTTGAAATTCAAAAGGCTGAGAATCAGTGCATTCTAATATACGTATAAGTATTATGTAAAGGCATAACTTTTTAATAAAGCGTTTTTCTTTAGTTACAATTGCTTTTCTCCCTAGGCTTTATGCCTTCACATGATTTAAATGTTTTAAAATCTTTTTTGTTTTTGTTTTGTGATGTTTTATGCAAATGTTTTACCCTGATTGTCAGCCCTGTTGAGATTTGTTTCAAACGTAAAGTGCATTATAAATATAAATGTATAATATCTCTGCTGTCGGGCAGAAACTAGCCAACTCCAAAATGTTCATTTTTCAGGAAATGACATAAACAAAACAAAAAGTGGAGTTAGGAGGTTTTGTTCATCATTGATAAGAACAGCTGAATGGACCTCCAAGCTCACAATGAGGTTGGAGGTCAAAAGGGGGTGGAGCCTGGAGTCAGCAAAACCAGCTAACTCCTCCCCCCTTTGGTGGAGTTAGCTGGTTTAGCAGAAAGTTTGAGGATCCAATGGAGTTAGCTGCTTTTGTCAGAAGCGCTTTTTAATACTTTTCATTGGTTCAATATTGTTTTAACCAACACACAGACGTAAAGGGTGTTCAATAGCACTGATTTATGGGGGAAAAAAAGCTAAAGCGGAAAAGTGGAATTGGTTGGTTTCTGCCGGACAGCAACGACTATTATTATGTGTATCTTATGTGTGAACAGGGAATTGGACCCCGTCCTGATGGAGGTGACCCTGATGAACGCCAGGTCTGAGCTCTACCTGCGCTTCCTGCGTCGTCGCATGATGGCCGACTTTGAGGTCGGCGACGCCCAGAGCATCACACAGGGTATGCACAAGTAGATTCAATGGGAAAAAAGGACCGAACCCCCAGCGGTGGAAAGTAACTAAGTACATTTACTTAAGTACACTTTTTAGGTATTTGTACTTAACTTGAGTTTTTCCAATTTCCAATACATTTACTTCTACTCCACTGCATCTCGGATCCAAATATTGTACTTTAACTCCCCTGCATTTATTTGAAAACCTTAGTTACTGGTTACTTTGTAGATTTTTATTATTATTACAAAACGAGAGTTATGCATATAACTAAGGTTCTACGAATTCCGGATGACCGCCAGAGGCAGTGTTTTCAACACCTGGATATCCATCACGCGCTCGCGTATGGGTCGAATATTAATACCAACAAAGTCACTCGTGACCTGTGTGCACGCACGCCACCTATATAGGGGCGGGGCACACAGCGTTCATCCTCATGAAATCTTTTCGTCAAGAACGAGATTCCGAGTGACAGTCAACTCTGGCGGTCATCCGGAATTCGTAGAACCTTAGTTATATGCATAACTCTCGTTCTACTTCATTCCTACTGACCGCCAGAGGCAGTGTTTTCAACACCTGGATGACTAATACCAACATAGTCACGAGGAATCTGCGCTTACCGAAGTCGGTTTGCAGATAGAATAAACAGACAACACCACAGCCGTCGCCACAGGATGCGAGACGGCCAGGTTGACTATATATAGGAGCGGGCAAAAGCCCATGAAAGATGAAGCTCATTCGGCTGCATCTCCTGGCCTGCTCCAAGCCTGTATCACTGAGGGAGAGGCTCTGGCAACCCCCGCGGTCAAGAAAGGCCTTGGGGGAACCTAGAGGCCCCCTGAAGACGTACATTTGCCTGAACGCAGCAATGAAAGTCTCCATTAAGCCAAGGCACAGCTGTGCCCTTCCTCCCAGACAAATACAACCAAACTCCAGCCATCACGGCTATGTCCTGCCACAGAGCCCGGACGGGACACAATAGGCAGGTACTAGAATGCAGTTGCTCCACCTCTGGTTGAGGAGCAAACTAACAAATCAACAGGCTAGCTGACATGAAATGCAGAAAGCCTCTGAGGACGTAAGGAGGGGTCGGCCATATGGTAACCCAGACCCATCGGAATCCCACTTTAACAGTCTCTGGCAATGGCCAGGGCATGAAGCCCATCTACTCACTTTTGCAGATGGAGCAGTGAGGACAAAGAGTACTAGCAGATAGTCATCTGAGAGCAGCCCGATGTACCGGCTGGGGACAAAGCTTCCAATACCACAGGCAAGCATCATGAAGGCACCCATGCAACCTGTGGGGGCCACACGCGGAGAGCATCTCAATGGTAGAGAGGCTGAACCCTCCATCTAACATCATCCGCAGATATCTAGGGCAGCATAAGCACAGAGCAACGCTCTAACCTATGCAGTGGCCCTTGTCCCGACTAGAGCACAGTCTACACTCGCTGGCGTGCAACGCCCTGGTGTACGATGCCCAAAAATCCAGTAATTTTCGGACAATAGTTTTGAATTTCAGTGGCCAATGACGCAGCCGAAGGTTAGGAGTGAGGATGCCACATGCACCTCCCCCCCTAACTGTGACAGGAGATCTTGTCTCTGTGGAGAGGCCAAGGCACTTCATTGAGAAGCTGCAGTAGGCCAGAGCATCTTGCCCTAACGGACTGGTCTGTCCCGTAAAGGGAGACCTACAGTCAACAACGCATTATGCCCTAAAGGCTAACGGTACTACCGCTCTGCCATAGCTATTCCCGTGATCCGAACTGCTATCGGATCCAAGAGGCTTCCAGTGGGAAACATGTCCGCAGCCTGGACTGTACACCCAACAAGCGCATTGCTATGAAATTTGCAAGATGAGGCAAGGTCCACGAAAGGAGCTTCCAAGCCTCCTGCAGAGACTGACTGGGTCAAGCGCCCCAGAAGGCAGACTGTTGACAAATTGTGTTATTGAACACGGCATAAACATCCTGAGGGCCAGGTGCACTGCACGCAGGTCCGGTGCATTAGCGACACTGGCTGGAGACCCTCACCATTCTGTTGCAGTCTTGGGGTTCGAAGCCCAAGCCACAAAATATATATGCACATTTGTACATGCGTGAAATTTGTCCGCTGTATTTATTTACCCATCCTAGAACTACTAGGAGCAGTGAGCAGCCATTCTCCGGCGCTCATGGGGCAATTAGGGGCTCAGACAGGGACACACATTGACCCACTTCTGGCCTGGCGTCGAACCCGGGACACCCAGAGGCTCTGGCTCATTACCAAAGTAGACAGTGCCAATTCTCTAATCATGCAAGCAACCGCCTAGAGTGATAGGCGCTGTATAGGCGCTGTATAGGCGCTGTATAGGCGCTGGATAGGCGCTGGATAGGCGCTGGATAGGCGCTGGATAGGCGCTGGATAGGCGCTGTGTCTGCGCATCAACACTCGCATGCCGGAGGGCCAGGGCGAGGTAGTCAAGGGAATGTCCAATACGTCACATTCCAGCCGCTGTGGCATGGCTCCAGTTAGCAGATCAGAGACTAACACTGTGGCCATGAGCAACGGTCATCCAGCTCAACAGCTTCATCTAGTGACACCACCAGAGAAGCAATGTTCACAGTTTAGGCGTTTAGCAGGCGCTCTTAATCCGGATCGACTTACAGTAAGGTAATGTAAGTAAGTAAGCAATGTTGGCCTCAACCAGTGGCCTTGGGTCTAGGCCATATTGGGCTGTACTCCCCATGGCTGACAAGTCCTTGGTAAGAGGTTCTGGAACTGGCCCACATGCCAAATCTCATGATGTACGGCACCGAGGGTGTACGACAACGATAGTTGTTGGACGCATCCATCTAGGCCAAGCCGTTATGGCCAGCTGGGCTATGTACTCTCAACGCTTTTGTCCAGCGACAAGCAGTAGCGGAGTGGAACACATTTACTATGCTGAAGCTATGTTGCGGTGGTCCGCACATGGTTCCTCAAAGCGGCAGAATGGGATACATTCTCAACGCTGACCCCTTTTTTTCCTTTCGTCCAGCGACAAGCAACAGCGGAGTGGGACACACTTACTATGCTGAAGCTACGTTACGGTGGGCCGCACGTGGTTCCTCTCCTTTTTCTTTCCTCTGGCCAGCGACCAGCAGCAGCGGAGCGAGACACACTCCCAATGCCAGCGGTATATTCCAGTGGGCGCACGCCGCAGTGCAAAAGCGGCAGAGCGAGACACACTCTCAACGCTAATACTTTCCACTCCTTTCGTCCAGCGACAAGCAGTAGCGGAGCGAGACACACTCCTAATGCTTACGCTATATGGCGGTGGGCCGCCCGCCATGGTTTCTCAAGTGGCAGAGCGAGATGCACTCTCAACGCTAATCCTTTTCCCTTCTTTCGTCCAGTGACAAGCAGTAGTGGAGCGACCAGCAGCAGCGGAGCGAGACACACTCCCAATGCTAGGGGTATATTCCATTGGGGGGCACGCCGCAGTGGCACTCAAATCCGCCCCAACCAGGCCAACCCAGTCGGCCTTTCTGCCAGCAGTATGCCGCTGCAATTAGCCAAACATTCACAGCCATAGCCTGTGTCAGGCACCATAGTCAGGACATGACCGGCACAAGTAATGGACCTTCCCTTCTGGGACCAGCAATTGTTGCAATAATCCATGGGCAACAGCAACAGAGTGAGACACTCAATACTACTGATGACGTAGCCGTAGCAAAAGCGAGAATCATTCAGGCTACAGTGTCAAGGACACAGTATGATAGTCAAGAAGTGGCAAAGCAAAACACACTTCAATCGTCATATAGAGTTATTTAAGAATATTTCACTACCAAGCACATAGTATTATCTGGATAGCAGCAGAGCGACATATCCTCAAGCTATGCCATCAGTATTCACAGTATACTGCATATGTTGAATAGCAGGAGTGAGTACCAGGTACACACAGTATTAGTGGGTAACAGCAGCAGAGTGAGATACACTTGTGCTATTGGTAACGTAGCCATAGCAACAGAGCGAGAATCGTTCAAGCTACAGCGTCAAGTACATATGTACTTGTTAATGTATTGTGTCTTGGACACAATTAACACAATTAACATTAATGTTAATTAATGTTGTCTTGGACCCCAGGGAGAATAGCTGCTGGTTTCCCTTTTGCCGCAGCTAATGGGGATCCATTGCCAATAAACAAAGCTTATTGATTATCAGTACCCAGAGTACAATGTTACTAATATGTAACTTCGTCGTAGCAAGGAGCGACAACCACTCAAGCCACAGTGTCAAGTCATGTGTCAAGTACCCACAGTATGATAGCCAAGTGATGGCAAGGCAAGACACACTTGAACCATACCAGTATTATAATTCCATTTTACTACCAAGCACAAAGCAGTATAACCTGAATAGCAGCAGCGAGTCACACTCAAGCTATGATACACACTCAAACTGTGAGGTTAAGCACACACAGTGGCAGTATTGGCATATATGCTGCTTAAGTCAGCTGTCATTGATCAGCGAGACCTCTTTTATCCCATTAAGACCTGGAACTGTGTCATTTTTAGATTTGAGCTAAAAAGCATTATTTTACACTTTGGCTATTCAAAAATAGCAGATCTACAAGCTCATAGCGCGGCACCAAGTACCTGTAGTAATAGGTACACAGTATATCGTCCAATAACGACAGAGTGAAGCACACTATGGATGTCCTTTATTAGCTGCAGCTAAATTATATTTGGACTGGTTAAATTGGGGTTTGAACCAGGGACCTACAGACTTGCAGGTAGACAGTGTACTGACTGAGCCGGATAGCAAACAAGCTAACAAGCGCCATATGTCTGGTAGATAGAATGTCTGCGTCAAAGTGAGAACCACTTTCAGCAAAAACATTCACAGAAGAGCTCTCATACAGTGGTGTAAAGTAACTAAGTACATGTACTCAGTACTGTACTTAAGTACAATTTCGCTTGGGTATTTGTACTTTAATGGAGCCCAGTTACCTGCCACTGCGCTCATTAACGCTTTGGTCGTCTCCTCGAGGCGAAAGAACACCTTCTATGAGACACATTAACCAGTCAATCTGGCTCCACCGCCGTCGTCTCATCGAGGCGAGAGACGGTCTTCTCAAAGCGGCAGAATGGGATACATCCTCAACGCTGAATACTTTCCCCTCTTTTACTTTATTTGTCTGTAAACAGCACAATACATGCACTCACCGTCGCCAATGCACAGCTATGGCTCCATAGTTATCCGTGCCAGGTTCAACAACAACGGTGGAGCGGGGAAAGTTAACGGTGTTATTGTCGTTAGCTCCAATGCTACAAGCAGCCGCTAACTCCATTCACCGTCGCCTTTTCTTCATGCTTTTTTTTTTTTTTTTTTCTCTCCTTCCTTGTTCCTTTCCGACAGCCCCTATAAACGGGGTAACGTAATTCCATGGTAGCAGGCTACGCAGTCTCTGGAGGACGGACCGTAGTCCGTAGCCCCAACCGTGTTGGTTACGAAACTTCACGCGCAGCTGCAAGTATCGACCTACGCTTTGGAGGCGAAAAGATGAAAGAGGATGAACGCTGTGTGCCCCGCCCCTATATAGGTGGCGTGCGTGCACACAGGTCACGAGTGACTTTGTTGGTATTAATATTCGACCCATACGCGAGCGCGTGATGGATATCCAGGTGTTGAAAACACTGCCTCTGGCGGTCAGTAGGAATGAAGTAGAACATACATTAACCACTTCAGCCCTATATACATTTCGGCCATTTGAAAATAGCCGATCTACAAGCTCACAATGCGTCGCGATGCGACGCATTGTGAGCTTGTAGATCTGCTATTTTCACAAGATGTTTATACATTTGAAAACTTGAAATGGGACATTTTGCATAATGATTACTTTAACTTTTGGTACTTTAAGTACATTTTGATGCCAATACTTTTGTACTTTCACTCAAGTACATTTTGAACTGACTTTTACTTGTAACAGAATATTTCGATATATTGCAGTATTGATACTTTTACTTAAGTAAAATATTTGAGTACTTTTCCCACCTCTGCCGAACCCCAAACTGCTCATATCCTTTGAGTTGGTGAGTGAGTTTTTTCTCTGATATTTGCCCCCCCACACACACACACACTCACTCACTCACTCACTCACTCACTCACACACACACACACACACACACACACACACACACACACACACACACACACACACACACACTCACACTCACACTCACACTCACACACACAGATCACCAGCAGAACGTGGAGAAGCTGCTCAGACACTGTGCGCTGAGCACCACCATGCAGGAGATCATCGGTTACTACATTCCAATGGAGGAGTACTACATGAGAGAGACTGTCAGCAAGGTACATGTCTGCAAGGGCTGCAACAGTTAATCAACCTATTGTTCTAATTATTGAAACGGCATTGATTTAATGAATCAATTTAGACCTAATTGATAACGCGGGGGGACAGTTAGGGGTTAAGTGTCCCGATCGTTGACACACGGGCAGGACTGGGACTCAAACCTCTGACTTTTCGTATTTTTTTTTTACAGAAAATAGCTAATCTACAAGCTGTGAGCTTGAAGATGATTTTGCTCATTTTGCATGACAGGCATTGATTTACAAAAAAGGTTTAAATAATATGGAGATACAAGGTTTCTGCCCGAATATTGATCAATAGAGATTGCTGGTCTCCCTCTTCAGAGTAATATTTGACCAGGAGTATCTAATGATTTATTTATTGACAATGTACAACGTACACATCATTATCACATTTCTTCTTTTTTTTTTTTTTGTAAACAAGACATAATAAAAAATACAAAAAATAAAGGAAAAGACAAAATACACAAACAAAACAGAAATAAGACAAAAATACAAAAACAGTCCTCCCATGCCCTCCCCCCACCCCTTTCCCAGAATGGTACACTACTCAACACTCAACATTCTCTTATTTTCCTTTTTTTTTTCTTTTCACAACACCTTTCAGACAGTATCAAATATCATAAAGCAAACAAAATAATAATAAAAACCAGAGGAGATAGAAAAATCAGCTGTTAGGAGATAGTGATGGAAGAACTTCAAAGAAATTACCCCAGATTTTCTGATATATTGCAGGTTTTCTTCTTACATTATACAATATCTTTTCTGGTGTGCAATAGGATGAGAGTTCATTTAACCATTGTCTCTGTGAAGGTGAATTTTCGGATTTCCAATTAACTAGGATGACTTTCTTCGCGGCTGTACTGGCGAGCGACACGAAATATTTTTTATTAAAATTTATATTGAGCGGATTGACGTCCCCCAGTAACCATATTCTTGGGTCATGTGGAATGTCAGATTCCACGATCTCCGAGACACTGGACAAGATGAACTTCCAATAATCATCTAATGACCAGGAGTATCTATACCAGTAGTTCTCAAACATGGACAGGACCCCCAAATTGATATTTATTTGGCCGCCGACCCCCGTCTGAAAATGTTTTGTGCCAGGAACGCCCAGAAGAGAAGATTTGTGTCAAATCTTTTTCTAAATTATTCAAAAGTTTCCATTTTCGATATTTTTCAGAAATCTTCAAAAATAGCAGATCTACAATCTCACTGCGTGTCACAAAGTGACGATCTGCTAAAAGCCAAAAACCTTGTTAAAATGATTGTGATGCTACATTAACCCATTAAGACCGTGAAAGCATCTTGTTGTGTCATTTTAAGATTAATTTGGCTATTCAAAAATAGAAGATATACAAGCTCATAGCACGGCACCGAGTGCCTCGCTATGAGCTTGTAGATCTGCTATTTTTGAAAAGATTTTAACATTTCTTCAAATCTTTGAATATATATATATATATTTTTAAAGCAAACATTTTTAACTCAAAACTTTGCTTCTGGGGGATTCTACAAAAACATTGTTTTATAAAAAACTTATGTTTCTATAATTAGTAGTTCTCAAACTTTTTCATGTCAAGGACCCTCAAAATTATATGTATTTGGCCGCGGACCCCCATCTCAAAATATGTTGTTCCAGGGACCCCCAGAAGCACAGATCGGAGTTAAAAATGTTTGCTTTAAAACATATATAAGATTTGCACACATTTTCGCGTTTTTTTTTTATCATGTATATCTGCTATTTTTTAATAGCCAAAGAAATCTAAAATTGACACAGATGCGTTCCCGGTCTTAATGGGTTTAACTACTTTGGACCCCACTTTGAGAACCAATGATACCAATGATAGATACTTGTCCTCTTCCTCAGGCTGTAGCCATGGACAGCTGGGAGAAGGGTCAGCTGACGTCCAGCATGGTGGACGACTGTTTCTACATAGTGAAGAAGTGCATCAGCAGAGCCTTGTCCAGCTCCAGCATCGACTGCCTGTGTGCCATGATCAACCACTCCACCTCTGAGCTGGAGTCTGACTTCAGGTATGCCTGCATCTACTGTATACATAATGTCCCACACAGTGTAGAGTAACTAAGTACACTCAAGTACTGTACTTAAAGTAACATTTTTTTAGGTACTTTTACTTCACTGGAGTATTTCAAATTGTCTATACTTTTACTTCTACTCCACTACATCTCAGAGGGAAATATTGTTCTTTTACTCCACTACAATTATTTTAAAAGTTAAGTTACTAGTTAGTTACTTTGCAGATATAGATTATTACATTATAAAACATACATTAACCACTTTAGTCCTATTTTATACCTAGGCTATTTGAAAATAGCCGATCTACAAGCTCACAATGCGACGCGTTGTGAGCTTGTAGATCTGCTAATTTCAAACATTTTAGTACTTTTACTTTTGGTACTTTAAGTACATTTTGATACCAATACTTTTGTACTTACTTTTACTTGTTACGGAGTACTTCTACATTGCAGTATTGATACTTTTACTTGAGTAAAAAAGTAAAACTTTTTCCACCACTGTGTCCCAACCACGATGCAGTACTGTCACTTCACCACCAGAGCCAGACCCATGCAGTGTATCGGCCTGGCCGACATATATCGGCCGTTGAAAAAAAACACAGAGGCAGGTGCTCAGAAGATAAAAATGTCTTAAAAGTTTATTGATGGTGCTTCTAGGATCAGCGGGAATATACAAAGGAAGAAGAGATTTAAAAAATTTTAGAGGAGAGAATGCAGTGCGAGTGCGAGGGGTTGTGAGCATATAGTTCGGCTATTTTCACAATATTTATCTGTGGAACCGAGTCAAACTAAATGTAATGCCTACAATTCCAAGTGCTTGTGGGGGGGGGGGGTCCCCAGTTCAAATATGTTTTTTTTTTGGGGGGGGGGGGTCGCAGCCTGAAAAGTTGGGGAACCCTTGCACAATAAGTTGAGGCAGGGTTTCTGTTGTGTCTCTCATACAGAGAGGTGTTGTACAATAAGTTGAGGCAGGGTTTCTGTTGTGTCTCTCATACAGAGAGGTGTTGTACAATAAGTTGAGGCAGGGTTTCCCAGCCACCAACTGGCAGGACCTCCAGCGAGGCGTCAGCAGCGCGGTCAGCCTCATGCAGAGCAGCTTGCAGCACGGCAAGTTCAACACCATGGGGATCGAGAGCGCTGAGAATGCCAAAGCCGCATTTCTGGTAAGAAATTTAAGTTAAAAGCGGTCCGTGTGTAAATCTGTTACAGACATGATATGTCAGAAACTAACTACACTGTAAAATCCTCAGTCTTTCATTTAAAGGGATAGTTCACCCAAAAAATCTATCGATTAGTCACCCCATGGATTTATGGATATTTTTTTGTTTTTGTCTCATTCCTAAGCCAATAATTTGATGACCAGCGGACCGGTAGGCAGCGGTTCCGGTAGGAGACAAAAACGAGACTCTTTGTGTCTCCTACCGGAACCGCTGCCGGTCATCAAATTATTGGCTTAGGAATGAGACACAACCTAGAAAATATCCATGAATTCAAGTTTACATTGGGTGACTAATTGATGGGAAAAAAGTCCTTTTGGAGGTGAACTATCCCTTTAATTGTGAGTGTACAAATGGACCCTTACAAACAGGTCCATTATCAAACATTTGCTCTGTTCCTTTTTGATGTCAGGTGACGTTGAACAACGTGGAGGTGTGCAGTGACAACATCACTACTCTGAAGAGGAACCTGGAGGTAAGCCGATCTACTTGCTCACAACGCGTCACATTTTGAGCTTGTAGATCGGCTATTTTAGGCGTGGTGCCACACGATGTGCAACCAAGTATAATTCAGGCATTACTTCACCTCGTAGCGTGTGTCTCATTCCTTCAGAATAGCTGACTAATGTCTCTCGTCCTCTCTCCACAGAATGATTGTTCCAAGTTGTTCTCGCAGGGGCCGGGCTCAGTCGAACAAGCCAAGATTGACAGCTGTCTGTCGGACCTCGTCAACACATCCAGCAAGTTCAAAGATCTGCTGCAGGTTAGTTTAGTTTGAGTTTATTTGCACGTGATTTAACCCATTGAGACCTGGAACGCATCTGTGTCATTTTTTTATTTGAGCTAAAAAGCATTATTTTACACTTTGGCTATTCAAAAATAGCAGATCTACAAGCTCATAGCGCGGCGAGTGCCGCGCTACGAGCTTGTAGATCTGCTATTTTTGAAAAATCGAGAACATTTGTGCAAATCTTTGAATATATATTCTTTAAAGCGAACATTTGAAACTCAAATCTTTGCTTCTGAGCAGTGGTGGCTTATCCAACGGGCTTGAGGTGCTGAAGCACAGGGCACCAACCCTTGGGGGGGCACCAAACTGCGTGAAGAAAAAAAAAAAAGACGAAAAACTGCGAATTTAGAGCGTCCGTTTCTTCCGCGCAGCACCCCCCCCCCCGTTGACAAAACGGTGTCGGGGGGCACCGAACCGGGTCCAAGCACCGGGCACCACGTAGGGTTAATCCGCCCCTGCTTCTGAGGGTGTCCCTGGCACAAAATATTTTGAGATGGTGGTCCGTGGCCAAATACATATCATTTTGGGGGTCCGTGACATGAAAACGTTTGAGAACTGATATAGCAACATACGTTTTTTTCAAAAAAAAAATAGGATTTAGAAGACATTTTGTAGAATCGGAACCTCAGGCCAGAGTTGGAACACATTCCATGCCAGAGTTTAATCTCATAATGTACTCACCAGTGCCAGCGTTTTATTGTTGTTTTTTTGTTTTTTTCATGTCGCCACAGACCTTGCTAAATAAGTTAAAAGTGCGCGTTCATTTGGTTCTAAACACACAGCGGATCCGTGAGAAACGGCCAGCGAAAACAGTTTCCAAATGCGAGCCGCCATCTTGAAGATACAGCCGATCAACGGCAAACAGTGATCAGCGAGGAGAAAAACAACAACCGAGAAAATCGAGTTTTAAACAGGATCCCAGACAGGAAGCGGATACGATCGGAAAAACCGGAACCCGAATAATTCTGTTTCCGACCGGAAACCGGAAACGGAAATGGATCAAAAAAATTCGGAAAGTGCACCTGGGGCACTTTCAATGGGAATCGACGGTTCGCGTAGATCTACGCGACTGGCACGCTGCGGCTTTAAATAGGTTCGCGTAGATCTACGCGATTGGCATTCAATGTGTTAATGGGTTAAAAACAAATCAAAACACTGTGGCGGAAAGGCAAAAAATAAATAAAAATTGGCTTGTTGGGTGGTCTTCCTAAAACACAAGAACTAAATATCTCAACGATACAGTAGATGCTGTATAAGAATTTTGCAGTAGATTCACAGATGAAAATGCTATATAATATAAGACGATACTTATAGATCTCTCAATATATGGGGAATATTATATAACAATAACAAGAAATGAATAATGACGATTAGTATTATGATCATAATAATAGTAGTATTAGCAGATAGTGCTATAATAATATAAAATCTGACTTATAATATAATTATAAAAATGTATCAATATATGAGGAATAACAATTATATTAATAATAGCAAAATAGTATCCATAACGATAAGAAATATTATATACATACACATACATATATATTGCACACACACACATTTGAAATATGTATTTATGTCCACATAAACAGTACAAGAATGGCTTGTACAAAGGACATAAACACTGCCAGTGCAGTCAGATAATGGGAAAACAGCCAGTGACAAAGTGCATACAAGGCAGAACATTGTTACGTACTATAATGTTGGCATACTTGTCAAACACAGCAGACAACAATCATGGGTAGGAAACGACGCCTCCTCCAAATTGAGCGGCTTCCTATAAATAATATACATTTTTCAAGATATTTCAAAAAGTAAAATGTATCTTTTTGCAAAAATAGCCGATCTACAAGCACACAACGCGTCATCCGTTGTGAGCACTGAGCCGTTTTTTTTTTTCATGGAAGATCATCTTTTGATCATTTCGGAAAGCTTTGGGAAAATGTATCCTAATAACGTGCCCAGAAATAGGAACGCCAGGATGAAAGTGGTTCAAGATCAAGACGCATCAGCCGCATAATTGCCGATATCTGGTCCAAACCACTAAATGAGGCTCTAGTGAAGAAAGACCATGTGCTTTGTGTGTCTGTCTTGTGTTCACAGGAGGGTCTGACCGAGCTGAACACCACCGCCATCAAACCCATGGTCAAACCCTGGATCAGCTCCTTCCTGTCCATCTCCCACAACATAGAGGAGGTGGAGTGGCCCTTTTTTCTCTCTAGTCGCATAATGAACCCATCAATTGTCTCCGTCGGGGCAGAAAGCTCGTATCTCCATATGTCGTCTTTTCATGTTTTTTTCACACATGAGTGCCCTTAACTCAGGGGTCGGCAAGTAAGTAGGCCAGGCCAGTTCTTTTGTAAAGCCATTATGACGGGCCAGAGCACAATCAATGGCTAATTTAACCCATTAAGACCGGGAACGCGTCAGTGTCATTTTTTTTATTTCTTTGGGCTATTCAAAAATAGCAGATCTACAAGCTCATAGCGCTGCACTATGAGCTTGTAGATCTGCTATTTTTTGAAAGATCGTGAAAATTTGTGCAAATCTTTTGAATATACATTTTTCAAAGCGAACATTTGTAAAATATGTTGTTCCAGGGACCCCCCAGAGGCAACGATTCTAGTTACAATTGTTCGCTTTAAAAAGATATGTATATTCAAAGATTTGCGCACATTTTCAGGATTTTTCAAAAAATAGCAGATATACAAGCTCATCGCGCGGCACCGAGTGCCGCGCTATGAGCTTGTATATCTGCTATTTTTGAATAGCCGTAGAAATCTAAAAATGCCACACGTGCTGCATTCCCGGTCTCAATGGGTTAAGAACTGGAACATGCGACAAAAAACCTTGTATACAATAATGTAGACAGGCTATTTTGGCGGAATTGTAAAGCAATTTGAAGATTTTTTTGCCTATAATGGCATGTTCGAAATAGGGCCGCCAGGTTTGAAGTGTGCGTCGGTGGGTTTTTATAAATATTGAACCAATGAAAAGTATTAACGAGAGCTTTTGACTAAATAATAACTACATTCATCTCTATCGGAACACACTTTCTTTTTCTTTCATTTCCTGAAAAGTAACTGTTTTGTCAGTGGTGGAAAGTAACTAAGTACATTTACTCAAGTACTGTTCTACTATACTTACTTAACAATTGTGAGGTATGTTTGCTTTACTGGAGTATTTCCAATTTTCAGTACTTTTACTTCTACTCCACTACATCTCAGAGGCAAATGTTATACTTTTACTCCACTACAATTATTTGAAAACTTTAGTTACTAGTTACTTTGTAGATTGTGATTATTATCAAACATTACATTACCCACTTCAGTCCTATACAAATTTTGGTGATTTGAAAATAGCAGATCTACAAGCATGCGACGCATTGTGAGCTTGTAGATCTGCTATTTAAAAATTATTATTTTTTGCATTTTATTTGAAAACTTGTGAAATGGGACATTCTGCATAATGACTACTTTCTACTTTTAGTACTTTAAGTACATCTTGATACCAATACTTAAGTACTTTTACTCAAGTAAATATTCAATTCCGGACTTTTACTCGTAACGGAGTATTTCTACATTGCAGTATTGATACTTTTACTTAAGTAAAAAAAAAAAATTACTTTTTCCACCACTGTGTTTTGGACATACAAGGTTGCCACCTGAACCTCCAACAGACAGCACAAACACACAGAAGGTTTACTGATTCATGTTGGACTTATTTGTGTGTGTGTGTGTGTGTGTGTGTGTGTAGGAGGAGTTTAATGACTACGAGGCCAACGACCCCTGGGTGCAGCAACTCATTGTTAATCTGGAGCAACTCATGGCTGAGTTCAAGGTACGTCGTGTACGTTTTGTAGTTTGTGCAGAAACCACTAGCCTGACCCCGATGCCACGTTTCTGGGTCCGATCCCCGTTTTTGGAAAGTCCCACATCACCACAGATTACCCATGTTTTGACCAAAAGTTTCTATTTCATTTATAAGTAAATTTCAAATTTCAAGAACATTTAACTGTAACCATAAGACCGGGAAAGCATGCGTGTCATTTTAAGGTTTCTTTGGGCTATTCAAAAATAGCTGATCTACAAGCTCATAGCTACAAGCTTGTAGATCTGCTATTTTTGAAAAATGTTGCAAATCTTTGAATATATATATATATTTATATATTTTTTTTTTAAGCGAACATTTGTAACTCAAATCTTTGCTTCTGGGGGGTCCCTGGAACAAAATATTTTGAGATGGGGGGGTCCTTGAAATGAAAAAGTTTGAGCACTACTGATATAGCAACATTCGTTTTTCAGAAAACTGTTAGGATTTAGAAGAAATTTGTAGAATCGTATCTCAGGTCTTAGTGGGTTAATTATATTGTGAACGAGCAAACCAGTAAATATGAAATACTGAACGTCATTTCATGCCCGTCCATGGAAATCATATGACCATATAAATTTAATATTTGCGTGCATTCGTAAATATGCTGGGAGAAAATAATGCCTCACCCCTAGCACTCGCCTCTTCAGACTGCACCTCACTCCCTAGCACTTGGTCACTTGTTCTCATGTTTAAGTTGTTTACATTTTTTTTTTTTGCTCGACCACGAATGTTAAAGGAGTAGTTCACCCAAAAAATTACTTATTTCCTATCGATTACACACCCCATGAAGCATTGAATTCATGGCGACTTTTTAGTTTTTGTCGCATTCCTAAGCCAATAATTTGATGATGATAATAAAGACCATAATGCATCTGGTAGGAGACACGAAGGAGACTCTTTGTGTCTCCTACCGGATACATGATGATTTTTCTTTATTTAAGTGTCATATGGCCCATACAGGACTTACAGGACACTTTTACATTTCATTTGACATAGACAATGAACCGACATGATAATTTACAAACAATGATCCAACAAATAACGAACTAAAACACTCAGGGTTTATACTGTACATGACAGATTACATAAATACAACTTAAAACACAGCATTGGGCCTGTTACATTAGGGTCTTTATTATTATCATCAAATTATTGGCTTAGGAATGCGACAAAAACAAAAAAAATCTCCATGAATTCAATGCTTCATGGGGTGCGTAATTGACAGGGAATAAGCTAATTTTTAGGGTGAACTACTCCTTTAATCCATTAAGACCTGGAACGCATCTGTGTCACTTTAGATTTCTTTGCCTATTCAAAAATAGCAGATATACAAGCTCATAGCGCGGCACCGAGTGCCGCGCTATGAGCTTGTAGATCTGCTGTTTTTGAAAAATCTTGAAAGAAATGTTTTAGATTTTTTTCAAAAAACCTCAGGTCTTAATGGGTTAATGTTATTTACATAGCATGTGGTTTAGACGGGTGCTAGGTTCATTGTTTACCTGGTGTCCTAGTTTCTTTTACCTTGTTTATTGACAAGGTAAAGGTTATTGACTATTGAGTTCATGCTTACTCTGCTTATTTCACCTTCGTACTTAAAGGGATACTTCACTTTCCGCCGGGGGACACATTTAAAAAAAATATTAAAAATAAATGAAAAAAGTTATGGAAAATTCATGGCCCCCTCACACATTAGTAGGACACTGCGTGTCGTGAGGGGGCCATGAATTTTCCATAACTTTTTTCATTTATTTTTAATATTTTTTTTAAATGTGTCCCCGGCCCGAAAGTGAAGTATCCCTTTAAGTCGCTCTGGACAAGAGTATCTGCTAAATTCCTAAATTTTAATGTTCAGCAGCATCTTCCATGAACCCCAATGGTCTGGGACATTTCACCAAAGCAAAGGTTAAAGCCTCAGTCTGCGATTTGTTGAATTGGTTTGGCTGTGTGAGTGTGTGTGTGTAGAACAGTGGGAACATACAGTACAGGGTACAGGGGGTCCAGGGGTCCTTGGGGGGGATACCAGGGGGTCCCCATCAAAAATAGCAGATCTACAAGCTCATGCCGCGCTACAAGCTTGTAGATCTGCTATTTTTGAAAAATCTTGTGAAAAATGTGTGCAAATCTTTTTTTTTTTAAATGATAATAATGACATTTTTAACACAAATCTTTGCTTTTGGGGGTCCCTGGCACAACTTATTTTCAGGTGAGGGTCCGCGGCCACATACATATCAATATGGGGGTCCATGGCGCGAAAGAGTTTGAGAACCACTGCAGTATACAGTACAGTACACGACAATACCAAAACATCATCATTTTACATATCGTGCTAATTGTTTAGGAAAAAGAGCACTAGTGTGTGTGTGGTGGGGGGTGGAGGGGGGGGGGTAGGGGGTCCTTTCAATGCGTTCCAAAAATGACGGATTGGGACTTGGAAAATGTTGTAGTCGTGAGGTGTTTTTCTTTTTTTGTTGTTGCTTTGATCCCTGCTGTGCATACAACCTCACTGCAGTATTTCTAGGTCTGTGGTGTCTCTACAGCTCCTCATTGGTTGTACTCCTCCTCCTCTCCCCAGGTGGGCCTTTCTCCGGTCATCTACGACAAACTGACCAGCCTAATGACCAGTCTGGTGTCCATCGAGATGGAGAAGACCGTCCTCAAATGCTCCTTCAGCAGGGTGAGCACATCCCGGCTCCGGCCACCAGATGGCACTGCGAGGCACATCGTTGCATCACTTGACACACACACACACACACACACACACACACACACACACACACACACACACACACAGTGCATGTGATGGAAACGCTGCCCCATATACTGTTTTATTTATGAGCACAGAAAGGGCGTAGATAAGAAGCCTATTATGGAGCAGTGCATTTGTGAACATTCACAGCTGCTGCTCCATTCTTTAACCCATTAAGACCAGGAACGCAACCACTTTAACCATTATTTTGTACTTTGGGGCTATTCAAAAATAGCAGATATACAAGCTCATAGCGCGCGCTATGAGCTTGTAGATCTATTTTTTTTTTAAAATGTGTGCACATTTTTGAATATATATTTTTATATAACATTTTTAACAAAGACCTTGGGGATTCTGGGGAATTCTACAAATGTCTTCTAAATCCTAACAGTTTATTTTTTACCTATGTTGCTATAATATCAGTGGTTCTGAAAAAAAATTCATATCAAGGACCCCCAAAATGATATGTATTTGTGCGCGGACCCCCATCTCAAAATGTTTTGTTCCAGGGACCCCAAGAATCGCTTAAAAATATATATTCAAAGATTTGCACAAATTTGCACCATTTTTCAAAAATAGCAGATCTACAAGCTCAGAGCTTGTAGATCTGCTATTTTTGAATAGCCAAAGTATAACATAATGGTTTAAGTGGTTACACGGATGCGTTCCCGGTCTTAATGGGTTAAATTATACAATATAAACAGCTGGCACACTAAACAAAGACGGTGCTTAATAGCACCGAAAGTGTTTTTTTGCTTATAATCATAGGGGGAACCTCTTTTTGGTTCTAAATAGCACCTATGTTAAATGGGAATGAAACCCTAGGCTGAGTTTGTTTTCCGGTTCAGGTTTAAAAACTACAGCAGGGTAAAAAATAAAACATGGCAGGCTGCTGGAGGCTGACCTTATCGTACACGGTGATGAAAGCAACACAGCTGCAGCTAATTAAATAAATAATGGCCATGTTAGATTTAGGTGTGTCAATGTGCACTGACAATACTGTTGACTACTGTCTGTGCTGTGTACACACACACACACACACACACACACACACACACACACACACACACACACACACACACACACACACACACACACACACACACACACACACACACACGTCTTACACACCCATTATTAATTTGAGTAGCTCCATCTGGCTGCATTGCTTCCTTTCATTTCAACCTTTATTCAAGATTCAGATAAATCATTGAGTGTGACTCTCATTTACAATGATGCCGAGATTACAAATAAAATGAGCTAACATTAGATTAAAAATAAATATGAATGGTAAACATGAGATCTACAAATATATTTTTTTTAAATACAGAAAGTCAACATCAAATCATTTAACCCATTTAGACCGGGAAAGAATCTGTGTCATTTTAGATTTCTTGGGCTATTCAAAATAGCAGATCTACAAGCTCATACACAAGCTTGTAGATCTGCTACTTTTTAAAAATCGTGAAAATTTGTGCAAATCTTTGAGTGTAGATATATTTTTAAAGCAAACATTTGTAACTCAAATCTTTGCTTCTCCCTGGAACAAAATATTTCACAATGTTCGCTTTAAAAATATATATATATTCAAAGATTTGCACACATTTTCAGAATCTTAAAAAGAAATGGCAGATCTACAAGCTCATAGCAGATCTGCTATTTTTGTATAGCCAAAGAAATATAAAAAAGATGACATGCAGATGCGTTCCCGGTCTTAATGGGTTAAAACAACAGGCAATTGAGTACATTTCTAAAACGGCCAGTAGGAACCAGCACAAGGGTATTCAGTTTTAGGTCATGTTGCAAGAGGTTTCCAAGAGCCTGCCGCACAAAGCACTAAAAGCAGTCTGTCCTACTGTAGGTCAGACCTGGCATGAGGTCCCCGAAGAACGACTGGAGTGAGTTAACCCATAAAGACCGGGAACGCATTTGTGTCACTTTAGATTTCTTTCACGATTCAAAAATAGCAGATCTATTAGCTCACGCGCTTGTAGATCTGCTATTTTTGAAAGAAATAAGTTGTGAAAATGTGTGCAAATCTTTGAATATATATATACATTTTTATCTCAAATCTTTGCTTCTGGAGGTCCCTGGAACAAAATATTTTCAGATTGGGGGTCCGCGGTAAAATACATATAATTTTGGGGGTCTTTGACATGTAAAAGTTCGAGAACCACTGATATATATAGCAACATATGTTTTTTTCCCCCCAAAAAAATAGGATTTAGAAGACATTTGTAGAATCCCCAGAAGCAAAGATTTTAGTTAAAAATGTTCGCTTTAAAAAATAAATATATATTCAAAGATTTTCACGGATTTTCACAATGTTTTAAAAAAATAGCAGATCTACAAGCTCATAGCGCGGCACCCGCTTGTATATCTGCTATTTTTGAATAGCCCAAAGAAATCTAAAAAATTACACAGACGCGTTCCCGGTCTTAGTGGGTTAAAATGTGACCGTGGTTCCAATGTAACATAGATGTAAATGTACATAATGGTCATTTTCTGACCAGGGCTTTGTAAATATACAGACACCAAAATGATTTGTTGCGTCTCTCAGTCAGAGAAGACCAAACAACCACCTTATCATACACAGGATACAGTGATGAGTGTTGTAGCCCATTACCAGTAATGAACCTCAGAGCTGAGTGGTGAACACAGTCTAAAGGGCTTGAGTGGACTGCAGGCAGCAGCATGTCTATAAATGATGTCCCCGTAGTCTAGAACCGATAGGAGTGGAGCTTCAACAATCCTTTTTATTTCTGTCTAGGAGGGCCAATCTTTTGCCATGGTTTCCCCAACATAGTTATTGATGTGGCGTTTGAAATTGTGTTTGTCATCAGGCCAGATACCAAGATATTTGCTTATTTGCTTTGCCCTTGTTTTTTATCTGCTTTTGTTTTTTACCTGAACTGGAAAACAAAGCCAAGTCATGGCTGATATAGGCCAAGTCATGGCAATATCATGCGCCTTTTTAAAGGTGCTTAACTCATTGAGTGCCATTGACGTGTTTCACATGTTTTACCGCAATGGCGCAACGTTTGACGTTGAAATGTGTAAAAAAAAAACGAGATACCCAAGATATCATCATTTGAAGATTTGCTGCTCCATTCACTTCTTGTTTAACTTATTACTGAAAAAGGCTGTATCTCGGCTCCTGATGTATTTTTCAATGTTATTATGTTATTTTCAAAAAGCAGACAATTAATGTCCAATGACCTCGTTGACATTTGTGAAACCACACAGTGCAACCCTCAGTGATTAGCACCCATCAGGGGATCGAAAGTATTAAGCACATTTACTCAAGTACTGTACTGTACTTTTCCATTTTTCATTACAAAATGTAATACAATTATTTTGTTACTTGTTTCTTTGTAGATTTATTTAGACTATTATTACAAAACATTTTGTACTTAGTCTATTGTAAAATAGCTGATTGTGAGCTTATAGATGTGCTATTTTAGAAAGATTTTGACATTGTTAAAACATTTGAGGGGGAAAAAAAGTATGACATGGGACATTGTGCATAATGAGTAGTACTTTTACTTTTGGTAAAGTACATTTTAATGCAAATGTTCTTGTACGTTTACTCAAGTAAAATGTTGAATTCAGGACTTTTACTTTTACCTTATTTACAGTATATTAACATTTAAACACTGTACGGTAAGACTACTTCTTGCCACCACTGTATGGTGTGTGTGTGTGTGTGTGTACGCCTCAAGACAAAGTGCCTAGCAACATCCGGTGTTCCCTTGTCTGACGGTGTTGTTTTCTCACACACACACACACACACAGCTGGGAGGGCTGCAGTTTGACAAGGAGCTGCGTTCTCTGGTGGCCTACCTCACCACAGTCACCACCTGGACCATCAGGGACAAGTTCGCTAGACTCACACAAATGGCCACCATCCTCAATTTGGAGCGGGTAAGTTAACATGCTACATTTTACATCACAACAATTGTTTGTTTTTTTCTTCTCCCCAATGTGCTCGTTATTTATTCCCCACGCACATTTCTGTGCCACCGCTGTTGTATCCCATTGGTTCTCAACCTGTGGGTCTGGGTCCCCACAAGATTTCTTTTTTTTTGGGGGGGTGAAAAAGTGACAATTAATACCTTAAACTTATTTTTTTAATGAAAAAGACTATTACTGCATCAAAGGTTAAACAATCAACAAACTATAGGCCTACTGTAAGAACTGGTCAAACTTTGGCCAAATTGTCAAATAGTATAAGAAAGAGGCAACAATTATGAAAATAGCCAATCTACAAGCTCACAACGCCTCGCAACGCGAGGCGTTGTGAGCTTGTAGATGGGCTATTTTCAGTCAAGCTAAATGTAATGCCTCAACTCCTACAATTCCAAGTGCTTGTCAGGGTGGGGGGTCCCCAGTTCAAACATCTGCCAGTGAGGAGCCCCCACCGAAAGGATATCGTATTCCATCCGCCCAACACTAGTCCCTGACGGGCGCCGTCCCAGCCTGTAAGAGTACGTGCAGGGGACATATATCACCCTCCTCCCGCCTGGCTTCCCCCCCCCCGAACAACCCAATGGACCCGTAAACCTTAACGGGTCCATTTGGTTAAGTGCCTTCCACTCAAGTGCTCAGAGTTGAGTGCGGTTCACACCTGAGCACGATAACGATAACTATAAATATGTCGTTCTAAAAATCTTTATAACTGAAGTAGATGGTGGTCCACGCCACAGCTATAACGACAGCGACAGTCGTAAACGATCCTTTTCAGAACAATCTTTTTAAATGTATTTTAAAAAATATTTTTCTTTTTTTTTCAATAACAACATTCATATATCGTATATCTCATATCACGGTCAAGTTGGTTCACAAAAAATATCCAGACTTCAGCATTAATAATGAGAAGGTTACATATATACAGCAATAGGAAATTTATAGCGTTTGTTAATTTCTCATAAAAAATAACGTTTTTTCTTTATTACAGGAGTCCAAATTTGAGTGAACATGTTGAGTCCTGTTATTGCTTGAAAACCTCAGCTTTTCCAAATGTAACACATACATCAACTCTCTTATCCAGATCTTATACGTTGGTACATAGTCCTAACTTTCAGAACAATTTTATGAACAATAGAAATGTTGACAGCCACTCACAAATCCTTCAGAAGGACATCTGGGATGTAGTCGGTCTCATTCAACCGCGGAAAGTTTTGTTATTAACGGAGATGAGGAGACGAGTATGAATAGCTATAACTTTAGCTGGTAGGCTAGCTGGCATTATTACCTCATGCTCAAATTTAAGCTTTTCAAATAGATAGAGATAGATAAAACGTTACACTTTTTGACAAAATGTGGGTCAAATCATAATCGGCGGTCTAGGTTCTAGGACTCTCAAAAAATCAGGGTCGGCATCAGAGCCAAAGAATCTGGCATGGGTCGGGCTCTAGTTTTTTGCTTCGTTTTTTCCCATAACGATCTCATATCGGTCTATGCATACATAGAATGACCCGTGTCTTGTGTTTTTGTACCGTAGGTAACTGAGATCCTGGATTACTGGGGACCAAACTCGGGGCCCTTGACGTGGAGGCTGACGCCGGCCGAGGTGCGCCAGGTGCTGGCGCTCCGCATCGACTTCCGCAGCGAGGACATCAAGAGACTGCGACTGTAATAATGACTCTCTGAAATAACTGGTTCACCTGAGCCGCGGTGTCGAGGGAGGCCACTGATTATCATCAGTGATTAGACGGCAGCGTGTGCCCGCCCCCTCCCCTGTGGTGCATTTGACTAAAAGAGGGAGCTGTGAGCACAATCCAGCTTTAATCCACTGTCTCTCTAAATGGATAATGTGGACGGGATAAAAGATTCCTGCTGCACATGAACACTGACGTTTATGCTGAGGTTTTGTTTTGTTTCTATTGCTCTGCAAGCCGAGCTTCAACTACTTAACCAATTTAGACCGGGAACGCATCTGTGTGTCATTTTTAGATTTCTTTGGGCTATTCAAAAATAGCAGATCTACAAGCTCATAGCGAGTGCCGCGCTACGAGCTTGTAGATCTGCTATTTTTTGGAAGAGAATTGTGAAAATGTGTGCAAATCTTTGAATATATATGTATATATATATATATATATATATATATACATTTTTAACTCAAATCTTTGAATCTGGGGGGTCCCTGGAACAAAATATTTTGAGATGGGGGTCCGCAGCCAAATACATGGCATTTTGGGGTTCCTTGACATGAAAAAAGTTTGAGAACCACTGATATAATAGCAACATAGGATAGGATTAGGATTTAGAAGACATTTGTAAAATCCCCAGAAGCAAAGATTTGAGTTACAATTTTTCACGATTTTTCAAAAATAGTAGATCTACAAGCTCATAGCGCGGCACTCGGTGTCGCGCTATGAGCTTGTAGATCTGCTATTTTTGAATAGCCCAAAGAAATCTTAAAATGACACAGTATGCGTTCCCGGTCTTAATGGGTTAAGCTCCATGTACTTTGACGTGTACGAATGGCGGAAATAGCAGATCTAGAAGCTCAAAACGTGCCACGATGCAGTGCATTTTGAGCTTGTAGATCAGCTATTTACGCCATTTCTCACAGGGGTGCGCCGAGTGGGAAATTCTGGGCCCAATAACCGATGTTTAAAGTAAAGATTTGGTGGATAGCCGATGTGTATGTGTGCGTTTTTTTCTTTTACATATTTTTTTGCCTTTGTTATTTATTCCCCCTTTTGTCCCAGGGAGACGAATAAATCTTCATTATAAGACATAACCGTTTTAAAAGTCTTTCAGCCCTTTCAGCACAAATTCAATCACATAGAATAGATTTATGACACAACAGATAAAACATCGGACACGGGCATGACGGGTGAACGTCATCTTATTTGCCCAAAAGACTTGACGGCAGGCGACAAGGCAAATGTTGGCCGATACGGACGTTCTGCCAGAACGGTGCATCCCTAATTTTTTAAGTTTAGAAATGTGTCACATATGATATGAGGACATCCAAAACAGGATTGAAAGTGGTTAAAGGGATAGTTCACTCCCAAAATGACTTTTTTTCTATTGATTAGTCACCCCATGGAGACTTGAATTCATGGATTATTTTTTTTGTCGCATTCCTAAGCCAATAATTTGATGACCAGCAGCGGTTCCGGTAGGAGACTCAAATCGTCTTCTTTCTGTCTCCATGGGGTGACTAATCAATAGAAAAAAAGTATTATTTTGGGTGAACTATCCCTTTTAAGGGTCAGACAATGAGTTGTCATGGATTAAAGTTCTCAGTCGTCACTTGGATTCCACACAGGCCAGCATAGTCTTTCTCTTTGTAGTTTTTGAGATATTTAACTTTTAAAACATACATCTGAAAACTTTGGCACCTTGCTGTTCCTTCATACTTTAACCTATAAACTGATTCACAATTTAAAAATTCCACCTTACTGTGGACATGTATGCTTGAGATTGACACAGTGGTTCTTACTTATTCTGTTAACTTGCGTGGTATTCACTGAAAGATTAGATAAAGGTAAAAGCCGCAGGTAAAAGTTGGAAAGATGTCCTTACTGGTTTTAAACTCAGGACCTCCCATGTCCAAGGCCTGTATCTTAACCACTGCTCCACCATGGTTCATACTCTCTCTGATCTCTTGCACGTTCTTCATTGAAAGATTAGATAAAGGTGCAAGAGTCAGGTAAAAATTGGGAAAATGTCCTTGTTGGATTTGAACCAACAACCCAGAGGTCCCAAATTCTAAATTTACTTGAGTAAAAGTACAAAAGTATTGGCATAAAAATGTACTTAAAGTGCCAAAAGTAAAAGTACTAAAATATTTGAAAATAGCAGATGCCATGCGTTGTGAGCTAGATCGTCTATTTTCAAATAGCCTAGGTATAAAATAGGGCTAAAGTGGTTAATGTATGTTTTATAATGCCATAATTTATATCTGCAAAGTAACCAGTAACTAACGTTTTCAAATATTTGTAGTGGAGTAAAAGTACAATATTTGCCTATTTGCTTGGAGTAGAAGTAAAAGTACAGAAGATTGGAAATACTCCACTAAAGTAAAAAATACCTCAAAATTGTTCTTAAGTACAGTACTTGAGTACATGTACTACTTAGTTACTTCACACCACGGCTTGGGCCTGAAACTAAACTTTTGCAGTCGTGAGATTTGAATCCAACGAGGATTCCCTCCAGAAATGTAATTTTGTAAGTGTGTCACAACGGGGTAGTTTCGAACCTGTAACTAAAGTGGTTCGGGGAGCTAACGGAGCGCAGTGGGACTGACTGCTGTCTCTGCTGTGCGGCTGCTCTGCGCTGCCACGGGAACGGCGCTGCGGTAATGAACATCATCTCCATTAGACTGACAGAAGCAGGTCAGACGCGCTCATCCAGCTTCGTCATTCAATATATGAATAGCTTCTTGTCTGCGGTAGGGTGATGATGGGACAATTTTAACCTAATAATTTGAGAGCCGCTGGCTGGCTGGCTGGCTGCACGACGCCCGCTGATCTCGGCCATCCACCGCATTTCCTGAAGTGCTTGTCGTGCAAATAGTGTGTGTGCCACATCAGAGCTGTGTTACAGACGGAGCCACTAAACACACTGCTTCATTAACAAGACAATGAGGAGTTGAACGGGGTCATTCTCATCGTTTTCTGCCTAATTTCTTGGTCTGACCTTAAGAGTTCAGAATCGACTCCAATGTTGAACATGGTTAAAACACATTTTCTTTGTCGAAATAAGTTAAATAGGACAATGAGAAATGGTGATTGAAAAAGCTGTATTATTGTATTTCTACCGTCCCAAGAATAAAGACAAAAAGAAAAGGTAAATAGCTCTATATTCTGATAGTGGTCATGGTCATTGTTACAGACTTATGGACTGTTTGTTCAGTAACAAGGCTCTCCCCAGCTCTTTAGTAATCAGAAAATACATTTTAAATACCAATTTCATCCAATCAACAAGATATAGGATGAAATTTGAAGTGATGCAAAAAAAGAGCAGAACTGGAACACTATAATATATAAGCTAACAAATTATCTTTGTGGGGTAATCGCTCCTCAATTCGATTTTTACATTATCCACAAAAAACATTTGAAGGTCTAATGGTATTCCTGTTTTGTACAGAGTCAAACAGACACGGCACATAGTTAGGAAAAGTGTGGCTTTAATGTAAACACAACATTCGATTGGCTCAGCACAAACATTCCACATGAGAGCAACCAATAAAACTACAGGAGAATGGGGGGTGCAGCACAAAAACATTCACAGTAAAAAAAAATCTGGTATAATCATAATATATATATACAGTACGGTGTTTTTAAGGTGAAAATGGAATAAAAGGATATGAAGAAGGAGTGATATGTGATAGATAGGAGTATACAGGAAGTGGGGAGGGGGAATCATTTTTCAGGTGCACGGGTGAATAAATGGGGAGCTGTACTTCTTTTCCTCTATGAAAAAGAGAAACGTGAACGACGAGGAATATGGTGACCTGTTCACCTATCGGGGGGTCGAGGGGGGTTTAATCCTCATCCAGAGGAGACCCCCAAAAAAATCATACCTCTCCTCATGCAGTGCCCTATATTCAACCAGAGTTGCACACATGAAGAATCAAGATATATTAGAGGGTCGATTCTAAGACCCTCTCAAACGTAGACTGATATTCGCAGTAACCCCTAGATGGACAGGATGGGTAATAAATATGTGTGGCACAGGATTTCTCAGGAGGTAGGAGGACGCATTAAGGTAGGGGCATGAGGTTTAAATAAATAAATCATTTGATGATAATAAAATGAATGTGCCTTTTTCAATTGTGTCATTTTGCTATAGCGCAATGAACGTGACCTATGATTTTCTGATTTCTAATCCTCCGCAATATGACATTCCCCCCCCCCCCCCCCCCGGATATGATTGGCCGATAGCTTTTTTTTTTTTTTTTTCTCCACGTTTCACACTACTACAGGAGGGCAATGGCGAAGGCGAGCCATTCGGACAGAACCATCCCCTCTCGCTCCTCGCTCTACGTCTTTGAGTGAAAGAGAACGACAAATGGAACCAGGCCTGGAGGCTACTTACTGTACTGTACATGGAGCAGCCACGGACGGGTGCAAAGGAAAGCTTTTGAAAGCTAAATTAGCCTCCTTCTTCCCAACCATGACCATTAAGTGTGATTTGCACTTAGCTGCGCCGCCGGTGTCGTGCTTTGAAAATAGGCAGATCTACAAAGTCACGAAGCATCACTTTGTGACACGCTGTGACCTTGTCGATCGGCTATTTTCGATGTGCTGTTTTCGATTGCGCGACACGGCGTGCAAACCGAGTATAAATCATGCGTTATTAGCCATTATTGTAAAGCGACTTCCCCTACACCAACTAGAGCGGCTCTGCGAAATACAGAGCACCAGCGGTTATATTCAGCAGAGATCGATATCTAAAAAGTTTCGCAGATCGAAATGTCACGTTAAAAGAATGAGAACGTTTATTCCACTCGCATTTCAACGGTTGAATTTTTGCAGAGGAATATATGAGGGGCATCCGGCGCTAAATATAACCCCCGGTGCCTAACCCTAATCCGGCTTCAGATCTATCCCAGTTGTCGGTGCAATCAGCAACAGAACATGAAACATTCAATTAAAAACACACACACATAAAAAAAACTAAAAAAAACAAAATGGGATTGTATTATGAAATTAAATTAGGGAATAGGGGAACCAATAAAATCCAGCGTGGTGTCTGACTGCAGCTCTTTGGGTCCCACTCGGACGTGTGTAGATTTACATAGTTATGCGTTTTTCTCTTTTTTTTTTTACTCTTTTTTTTTTTTTAGTATCATCAAAATTATCATTATTAACACCTCATACGTCTCCATGACAACCTTCTGTGCTTGGGACTGCAGGCCTCAATATAAGCCACACCCTCTAAGGTTGTTTGCGATAATGATGTCGGTGACGGCGTCGAACACCACCTGGACGTTCTCCGTGTCCGTGGCACAGGTCAGGTGACAGTAGATCTCCTTGTTGGGGGAGCGGTTCTTGCTCTCGAACTGAACCTGGATGTATGCGGTGGCGTCGTCGTAAGTGTTAGCACCTGTGGGACACAGAGAGAGAGAGAGAGAGAGAGAGAGACAGAGAGACAGAGAGATGAAGCACGGGAGTTTTTCCATCTTAACCCATTAACCCATTAAGACCTGAAGCCGATTCTACAAATGTCTTCTAAATCCCCCCCCCAAAAAAAACTATGTTGCTATATCAGTGGTTCTCAAACTTTTTCATAATTGTCAAGGACCCCCAAAATTATACCATCTCAAAATATTTTGTTCCAGGGACCCCCCCAGAAGCAAGGATTTGAGTTAAAAATGTTCGCTTTAAAAGAATATATAAATTCACAGATTTGCACACATTTTCACAATTTTTCCAAAAATATCAGATCTACAAGCTCTACGAGCTTGTAGATCTGATATTTTTGAATAGCCGAAGTGTAAAATAATGCTTTTTTTGCTCCAGGTCCAGGTCTGACTGGGTTACGATCTGAGGCCGATTCTACAAATGCCCTCTACAATCAGTACAGTAGTTCTCACACTTCAAGATTTTTAAAAAATGTCCACAAATAGCAGATGTACAAGCTCACAGCTCGACACGAAGTGTGAGCTTGTATATCTGCTATTTTTGAATAGCCAACGCTAAAGTCTAAAATGGCACAGACGCTTTCCTGGTTTTAATGTTAAAGGGGTGATGAAACCCTAGGCTGACTTTGGAGTTTGTTTTCCGGTTCAGCTTAAAAACTACCGCAGGATAACTTTTTTTTAAACCACGGCAGGCTGCATAAGGCTGACCTTATAATACACTGACGTAAGCAACACAGATGCGGCTAATAAGATTAATAACAGGCGTGTTCGTTTTTTAGCTGTGTGAATGCATGTACTAGCCCGCCATGTTTTTTTACCCTGCTGTAGTTTTTTAACCTGAAATGGAAAATGAACAACAAAGTCAGCCTTAAGAATTGTGCTCAACAGACAGATTTAATACTTATACTGCAATCGAACTCCCCGCCCACGCAACCACCGAAAATTTCCACTGCTGAGCTAATAACGACACTCAGGATAAATTGCCACTTTTATCTGCAATACCTTCCAGCAATACCTCCAGTCAGCCAGTATAATACATAATATGCACATTTGACGAAATGTTGTTCCACTGGCTTATGTTTTTTTTTTTTTTATGCTGCTCCTGAACTCATTCACTGCCATAGGACGACTTTGACGACTTTTTTCCAAAGGCCCAGACTGCCAAGGACGACTAAAACGACTTTTGGACGATTTCTATTTTTATTTTATTTTTCAATTTGGCCCACAGAACCAGGAGATAACGTGATCCAAAGATTTACTACTCCATTCACTTCCTGGTTAAAGTATTTGGGAAATATTCTGTATTTTCTGTTTTGGAGAGACATGCTATTTTCAATGAAGTATAACAAACGAACGGACATTTTTTTTTCTTTCGCGGAAGCACAGTGAAACCCCCCGTGATTAGCAACCATCAGGGGATCGATCATACTGGAGATAAATATTCTGTGACTACTTGAAAAAATCAAGAAAATCAAAAGAATCGCTGGCAGTGGGCAAACACAGCCAGAAATAAGTCTGGCAGTGAATGAGTTAAACTAAGTGATGTATTCCAATGTTTATGCACATGGCATCATACAACGGCTTTGAACTCACCTGTGTATTCAGGAAAACAGATAGTCAAGGGAGACTTCTTGATCTTCTCGCTGAACAGATCCTTCTTGTTGAGGAAGAGGATGATGGAGGTGTCGATGAAGAACTTGTTGTTGCAGATGGAGTCGAAAAGCATGAGAGACTCGTGCATGCGGTTCTGCCCGGGGAAAAGCACGGGGGGGGGGGACGAAAACAGTGAGAGCGGTGTTTTGCAAAAGGGTGCCAATGAATAAAGTTTGATATCGTATCTCTACAGCTCCATATCTCCATAATCTAACTTTTTTAAATTAACGCCCTACTTGATCACACTACAGCGTCAAACAAAAGCATCAAAAGTAGCAGATCTTTAAGTTCGAAACCGCGCCGCATTTTGAACTTGATCTGCTGCTTTTAAGACTTTTGAATTTGAATCCTGAAAAAGTAACAGTTTTGGACATAGAGACGATATTAAAAAAAACTTTATCTAGAGGAATATTACAAAGAAAATAATATCTGGATAGAGCTTTCAAAAAGGTTCAGGATAAAAGTATCACTGTTCCCCAAAACGATATCATGATTATGAAATTATAATTCTAGTAATTTCTCGGGTCCAAAAGGATTGTTTTGTGTGTAAGCTGTAAGGGCCGCCATTATGTTGTTATGTTGCTTCTGTTTTCAATGGGGAAGGTACTTTTTAACCCCCTCGAGAGACGGTTGGAGATGTGACTGAGGGAAAGAAGGAACCTTATGCCACAACCTTACACCATTCTTTTTCTTATTTTAATTTAGAGTAGCCAAATATTTTCACCCCTTTATTTCCTCAGAATTTAGTCATTATACCAATTCAATACTACCTTACTGGCTCACCTGCCAGTGAGGAGCCCCCACCGGGAGGACATAGTAGCCCCCCTGCCTGTAAGAGTCACTAGCACACCCTCCCCCGCTTGGTCCCCCAATAATAATTGAAATAATAATTAATAATAATAATAATAAATAAGCGCTTCTACTGGTTCTACAGAGCCCGGGACTGTAGAAACCAATGTGTCACGTGGCGGTTCCCTTTGTCCATATTTTTTACAGTCTATGCTCACAACGCATCGCGATGGAAGGTGTTTTGAAAAAGAAATAGGGACCCTATGGCTCACGTTAACATGTGCCCAAAAAAAATCACTACGCCTGCAACTTACGGTCGTTTCGTCCTCGTGGAGTACTTGGTCGTAGCCACTCAGCGCCACGCAGAAAATAATGGCCGTCACGTCTTCAAAGCAGTGGATCCACTTCTTCCTTTCTGACCTCTGACCTCCCACGTCGAATAGCCTAACAGGGAGAGAGAGAGAGAGCCAGAGAGAGAGAGAGAGAGAGAGAGAGAGACGCTGTTATAGAAAACCAGTGGTAGAAGAAGTACTCACATTTTTTACTTAAGTAAGAGTATCAATACTACAATGCAGAAGTACAAGTCTGGTATTCAGAATCTACTCGAGTAAAAGTACAAAAGTATTGGCATCAAAATGTATTTAAAGTACCAAAAGTGAAAGTACTCATTATGCAGAAATATTCCATTTCATGTTTTCAAAATGTATAAAATCATTTGAAAATAGCAGATCTACAAGCTCACAACGCGTCGCATAGCGACGCGTTGTGATCTTGTAGATCAGCTATTTTCAAATAGCCGAAGTCTATATAGGGGTGGTTAATGTATGTTTTGTAATAATATTTTAAATCTACAAAGTAACTGGAGTAAAAGTACTATATTTGCCTCTGAGATGTAGTGGAGTAGAAGTAAAAGTATTGAAAATTGGAAATACTCCAGCAAAGTAAAAACATACCTCAAAATTGTGCTTAAGTACAGTACTTGAGTACATGCACTTACAGTAGTTACTTTCCACCGTTATAGAAAGCTAAAACAAACCCTGGGCGGAGTTAGTAGTCTGTGACAACATGAGCTGCTGTTGTCTGGAGCTAACCGTATATATAAATAAACCCACACGGCACACCAAACGTCCAGTACCTGAAGTGTAGGTTCTTGAAGGTGAAGTGGGTCTCGACGATACCGGTGGTCTTCACTCTGGTTCGCAGGATGTCCTGCTCTGTGGGATTGTAATCTGGTGATCCGATACGATCTAGACTGTCCAGATAGCTGAACACACACACACACACACACACACACACGTGGCACGCTCAGATCGCATCGCAATACCTTCTTATATTCTGCAGTACCTAATATTATGTGGCTATAACTACTGTATATAACGTATTGTGTTTTTTTGTAAAATCACGCCCTACTTGATCATACTACAGTGTCACACAAGAGCTTGTAGATCTGATACTTTTTAATTCGAATCCTGACAAGTAACAGTTTTGGACATATGAGGTTTCCACCCGACAGAGACGACATACGGTAAGTGAGTATATTAGGTGAATGTTGTGCAAGTGAGTGCATGTGTATATTAATATGTAATATATCGTTGCTGTCCGGCAGAAACTCCATTTTGACGCTTTTAAATTTTTTTTTGCTATTGAAAACCCTTTACGTCTGTGTGTTGGTTAAAAAATATTGAACCAATGAAAAGTATTAAAAAGCGCTTCTGACAAAACCAGCTAACTCTAAACTTTCTGTTAAACCAGCTAACTCCACCAAAGGGGTTTTGCTAAACTCCAGGCTCCACCCCCTTTTGACCTCCAACCTCATTGTGAGCTTGGAGATCCATTCAGCTGTTCTTATCAATGATGAACAAAACCTCCTAACTCCACTTTTTGTTTTGTTTTTGTCACTTCCTGAAAAACGAACATTTTGGAGTTAGCTGGTTTCTGCCCGACAGCAGAGATATAATAAGTATACTGTATGTGTGTGTATGAGATATATCAGTGAGTATATATACGCGTAGGTACAGTATATACGAGTATAATATATGGATTATACATGTATGTAAGTATATGTGTGTGTCATACTGTGTTTATCTAACCACACATCTACAGCAGTGTCACTGTCACTCACTACTGGGCGGAGTCATTGAGCTGGTATTCTCGGGCGCGGCTGAAGCACTCCTGGAGTGAAGGGTCGGTCCAGACGTTCTTCATGGCGGTCAGCAGCTCCGCAGAATAGGGCTCTGTGTCCTCCATGCGGGTGACCACATCATTCACCAGCTTAGCATCCGCCTGGACACACACACACGCACAGTTTTACAATTTAGTAATTTAAAGACACTCTTTATCCAGAGCGACTTACAGTAAGCACGGTAAACATATGCACATGCATAGAGACAGTAGCCTGGCTCCACCCCCTGAATCCTTTGCCTAGCATTCAGGGTCTGGTGACGCTTTCGAAGGCGGGTGTTTCTCGGTTGAAAATCTGTACGACGAATCGGGATCGGGACAATCCAGTATGAACCAATCGCGTTGGTTCATAGTGGAGTCCCACTTTGGCCACGCCCCCATCTCAGAACTCCGCTGCATTGAGAGGGCTTTCAGACTGAATAATGGAGTGAAACGAAATGAAAATCCAGGCTGAGTGTCAGGCTATAGAGACAGTGTAGTGCCTCAGTAATCTAGGATCATAGGTAAACCAAGAACCTAGCATCAGTCCAAACAATTTAATATAAAATACATATATATATATTGAAACTATAGGATGCCAGGTCAAGAAATGAACTTAAGTAACATGCCATCTACACACACACACACACACACACACACACACACACACACACACACACACACACACACACACACACACACACACACACACACACACACACACACACACACACACACACACACACACATCTTGCAGATCTGCTATTTTTTTTAAATCGTGAAAATGTGTGCAAATCTTTGAATATATATATTTTTAAAGCGAACATTTTTAACTCAAATCTTTGCTTCTGGGGGTCCCTGGAACAAAATATGTTGATGGGGGTCCGCGGACAAATATGTATAATTTTGGGGGTCCTTGACATGAAAAAGATTGAGCACCACTGATATAGAAACATACGTTTTTCAGTAGAATCGGCTTCAGGTCTTAATGGTTAATACATGAATTCCTTGGCTATAACTCAAACAATCTGAGCCCAGGCCTTCTGAGGATGTGTACAATGAAAGTGTCATTTTGACATGAACTTTGAAGAGGTGCAACAGATTAAAGGGATAGTTTTTCTATCGATTAGTCCTCATGGAGATTTGAATTCATGGATATTCTTTTGTTTTTGTCGCATTCCTAAGCCAATAATTTGATGACCAGCGGGCCAGTAGGCAGCAGTTCCGGTAGGAGACACAAAGGAGACTCTTTGTGTCTCCTACCGGAACCGCTGCCGGGCATCAAATCATTGGCTTAGGAATGCAACAAAAACTTATACATGAATTCTAGTCTCCATGGTAGAGTTCTTCGGGTAGAGCATGTAACCCGAAATACCCGGGTTCCGACCGGGGTCACGGGTCCATTCACAAGAAGTGACTCCGGGTCCGGGGCGGAACCGTTACAGTTTGTCTCGGGGCTCCGACTGTGAAATGGATGGTTCCACTAATACCCGAGTGGACCCGGCGAGCTGGGGGGGGCAGTCAATGAATGTTATCATATCACTACATAATGTTATATCATTGACCTAAATGGCGATACATTAACAAGGGCAAGGCTAGGATGATTAAAAATTCTTTATGTCTGTATTAGCCTTGATGATCGTCTTGACTCAAGGCTCTGTCTGTATCAGAAACGACTTTGGACAGGTGGATAACTTTAGTTAAACTTGCAGAGTGATGCATTACTTTACCTGAGTTACATCTTCTGATAGTTGTACTTGAATGTTCACATGAAATAATAATCCTGTTTAGTGCTTCACTACAGCGCGTATCGACGGCGCTGATCAACACACGTTGAAAAAAGGCTAGCATAAAGATACCAAGGATTCGACAGTGATGTCACTGCTACGCAACACGGAAGTAGCACGGACGCTACGCCATTTATGTTTGAAGTTGGTTTAAAGATACCAAGGATTCGTCAGTGATGACGAATCCTTGGACATGTGACCGACTCATTTACATACGCCAGTTATATCAAATATTGTTGATTAACGTAACGTTTTGGTTAATGGTTCAAAGTGGTAAAACAGTCGAGTTGTCATAGTGGGTTGTTACCGGTATGCTCTGCATAGCACAATGGAAACTCCAACGCCGCGATTATAATGTTCAACAGAAATTAACGTGTCGTGGATTATTAGCAATGAAGAAGGATTATACACATCTAAAGAAAACGTGGATTTATTTATTATTTTTTAAACTGTCCAATGAGCATTGACTGGGATTATACATACTTTATTATGACATACTGTATGGCATGGGGCTGGCAGTGCCAGCAGCAGCAATCAGGGAGGCTACGTTTAGGTAAGAAAGTATGAAACACAAGTTATTATTTAATATTATTTAATGCTGGACAACTTGTAGTAGGCCTAATGACGGTCCATTCGGTTCCGGGTAAAAATTTCGCGAGGCCATTCGTGTACAGGGGTCCTTCATATTGGACCATAGGCCGGGTCCATTCGGTTCCGGGTAATTTTTTCACCGGTTCATTTGGGTTTGGGTCTTTATATTTTACCCGTGAAGAGCTCTATGGGGTGACTAATCCCATAGACTAATTTTTTTGGGGGGTGAACTATCCCTTTAAAAATGTCCCTCTGCCGAACAAATATGACTAACTTTTCTGTCCTTCTCTGCAAACTCGATGCCCAGGGAGTCCATGGCTCGCAGGATGGCTGCCAAGCTCTGGATGGTGTTGCTGTAGACCACTGGTTTGTACTGCTTCACGTCGTCCCCAGAGAAGCCATCTTCATGGATGATCCTGCACACACACACACACACACACACAACACACACGTTAGCACACGTCTGCACTGGAGCCCTGACCCCGAGTCCTAGACCTGAGGGTTCCCAAACTTTTCAGGCCGCGACCCCCCAAAATCCTCATATTTGAACTGGGGACCCCCCAAAATAATCATATTTGAACGGGGGACCCCCCACCCTGACAAGCACTTGGCATTGTAATACATTACATTTAGTTTCACTCGGTTCCACAGATGAATATTGTGAAAATAGCCGATCTACAAGCTCACAACGCCTCACACTGCGAGGCGTTGTGAGCTTGTAGATCGGCTATTTTCACAATATCTCCCTCTTTCTTACGTAATATTTGGCAATTTGGCCATTTGCCCAATTTGGTATTAAAAAGTCTTAAAAGTCATTAAATCATAACTTTAGAAATGTGCAGATACCCTGTATACACTTACTGTATGTTGGTTTGTTTACTGTTGAGTGAGAAAACAATACTGCACATTAAGCTAATCATCTGGGGGACCCCCCCAAATCATTTGGGGACCCCCCTGGGGGTCACAGCCCCCAGTTTGGGAACCACTGTCCTAGACCACCGGTTAGTTACCAATGTTTACCAATGATTCAAGTTTATATCAAGCAAACAAATAAATAGAAGTAAACACCGATACCTTTTCATTAAGCCCTATTCAAAAATCTACAAGCTCAAGAACACACATGACTAGCACTCAATTTCCCAACCCGTGGTCCACGGAATAACTACAGGTAGTCCATGGGAAAATGTTTTAAAATGCTAATATATTGTAACTTTGTTAAATGTATCAAAAGTATGTCCTTAAGTCCATCAAATGTAAGAATCTATTTTTGAATTAATAGGCAGAGTGTGGGGAAATTATCTTGAAATTAAATGCTGGTTATATACCAGTCGCAGTGTCGCGTTCCGTAAATAGCAGATTACTACAGTACAAGCTTACAAAGCGTTGTGAGCTTGATCGCTAGATCGAGTTTTGGTGTGTGACTCATTTTAATATAGTAGAAATCACTTTTGATATACGGAGCCATGCCTTCTTATATACTATATATATCTACATATGTACATGTATATACATATATGTATATGTCTCTGCCGGGTGAAAACCTCATATGTCCAAAACTGTTACTTTTCAGGATTCAAATTCAAATATATCAAAAGTAGCAGATCTACAAGCTCGAAACACATCGCTTCGTGCCACGTTTCGAGCTTGTAGATCTGCTACTTTTGATGCTTTTGTGTGACGCTGTAGTATGATCAAATAGGGCGTTGATTTACGAAAAAACACAAACAGTTAGAATATGGAGAGAAGAGGTTTCTGCCCGACAACAACGATATACAGTACACACACACACACACACACACACACACACACACACACACACACACACACACACACACACACACACACACACACACACACACACACACACACACACACACACACACACACAGCTGATATCTTCCAGAACGTTTCGGCACTTAAACAGGTTGTGCAGATGTTGAAAAAGTCCCACTTTCATGCAGTATAGGGTTGCAAGGGAAAAAAAAAACGCTTTGGGTGTTTCCATCAGGAAATCTGGGTGCTCCACATCCAAAATCTCTCTACAGCGGTTACATTCATTATTTGTTAATTTAGACGTTTTATTATTTCCCAAAAATATATCACATTGGGGGCGGCCGTAGCTTAAGTGTCATAATCAGAGGGTCACCGGTTCACGTCCCTGCCCGCCCGGTATGCGTGTCGAATTGTCCCTGAGCAAGGCACATACCCCAACCCCCCCCTCCCCCGGAACTGAAAAACTTAAAGCTGAATAAAAAGCTACATTTCCCCCTTGGGGATTATGACGGTCTACAAAAATACCAAATACCAATCTAATAGGTGTATTGATTACATAGTGTAATGTTCTCCTATACCCGAGGGAGGAATGTCCAGTCAGGAAGGATCACGGTTAGATTCACATTTATTTATGAACACTGTTCATACGAGACTACTGTATCCTATGTCACACAAAAACGCTAATATTATCAAAACATTCAGCGGTCAATATACTGTAGCCGACCGTAAAAAAGAAAAAAAGACCAGAAAAAAGTAGACGGAGCACAATTCCACAACTCCAACACCACCAGCCATTCCCCTGGCTCAGCCTGTACCGTTCTGTTCATCAATGCAAGGTCATCTGAAGAAATAACAAACAATCGAGCTCTGTTCCCTTTGATGAACTAGCAAGTAGAGTTTATTATTGTTTTTTTCCCCTCAACTTTTCAGGATTCAAATTCACAAATAGCAGATACTCATGATACTCAAACGTGCACCGAAAGTCGCGAACGAGCTATCGTTCATGCAGAACGAGATGATGCTGGTTGCTTACTTCTTCCACAGACGCCAGGTTCTGTGGAAGAAGTAAGCAACCAGCGTCGTCTAGTTCTGCACGAACGATAACTCGTGCGCGACTTTCAGTGCACGTTTGAGTATCATGAGACTCCACAATGAGCAGTAGTAGAGAAAATACTAACTTTGCATCGGTTATAATAGACGATTTTCACTCTTACACGGGCTCCCATTATGCCAACGGAGGGGGTCGACAGACTGCAGGACACGGGACTCTCTGAAATAACTCAACGTCCCTTTCAATGATGGTGAGTGATTAGCGACACATCAAAGATAACACTTAAAATGTCCGGATCTCTCCTTTAAGACCTAAGGCCGATTCTACAAAATGTCTTCTAAACGTTTTTTTGAAAAACGTATGTTACTATGTCAGTGGTTCTCAATCTTTTTCATGTCCAGGACCCCAAAATGTATATGTATTTGGCCGCCGACCCCCATCTCAAAATATTTTGTTCCAGGGGATCCCAGAAGCAAAGATTTGAGTTAAAAATGTTTGCTTTAAAACAATATATATATTCAAAGATTTGCACACATTTTCACGATTTCTCAAAAATAGCAGATCTACAAGCTCATAGCTATGAGCTTGTATATCTGCTATTTTTGAATAGTCAAAGTGTAAAATAATGCTTTATAGGTCAAATCAAAAAATGACACAATATGCTTCTCCCGATCTTAAAGGGTTAAAATGAACAATTATGATTAGACCACAATAGATTTAGTTTTGAACAAAACCTTGTTACAGCTCAAACTTAATTCCATTCTGGGTATGCCAGTTGCCTGGTGGAGTGGCACAGGGGCACACAGGGGGCACCGCACGTGGCTACGCCAGGGCTCTCATGTGCAGAGAGACACACGCTGCACATAAACAATCACACCTCAGTGGAATAAGAGAAGCTCAGCCATCCGTGAGAGACTCGTCTCGGAGTGGAGACACCACCGCTCCTTTGCGAAGAAAGGAGGAGCACAGTTGGGGCGTTCGGGTGGTGCAGGGGGGGAAAGTACCTGCCCCGCCACGGCGGAGTCCAGGGGTTTGAATCCACCTATGGTGCATCCGGTTTTGGCCGAGTGTCTAAGGCGAACACATCTGCCCCGTGTTCGGAGGAAGGAAGCCAGGCGGGGGGGTTGATATTTGTCACTGCACGTCCTCCTCCCAGTGGGGGCTCCTCACTGGCAGATGAGCCAGTAGGGTACAGCAGCAGCAGTGCCAAATGAATTGGCATAAACAACTACACTAGGGGGGGAAAAGGGATACAAAATAATTGGGTACTCACTTAATGAAAAAATACAATACAAAAATAGAAAGGTGCCAGTTGGAGAGGTGTGGGTCTCCTGGTTGCCTCCCTCCCCGGGGAGGGTTTCCAGGCCTGTCCAGCTGGAAGGTGACCAAAAAGGCAGACCAAGGACCAGATGGGGGATTCACTCTATCTCCACGCTGGCCTGGGAAGGCCTCAGGATCCCCACAGCCAGGGAATGGTTAGTCTGGATTCTACCTCTGTGACCTCACCCGATAATGGACGATTTATTCTTTGTCGCATGACGGTGTCGTGTCGCTGAAAATAGCCGTTTTACACCAGACACCGTTGTGCAACAAAGAATTAAGAATTAATCTGGCTTTAACGTTTGCAGATGGACCTTGGTGGATATAGATTCACATAATGCATAATCTTGAATAGCGTGTGTGTGTGTGTGTGTGTGTGTGTGTGTGTGTGTGTGTGTGTGTGAGTGTGTGTGAGTGTCCCATTTCAGTTCCTGACACTGACTTTTAACCACTTGAATCCCTATTGTGGGATGAACGTGTTGTGAGCTTGTAGCTCAACTATTGTCGATGAATAAGAGGGAAAAAGGAGCGGACCAAGTACGGAGCCAACTCAGGTCAAGTTGATTAAGTATAGAGGGTTTATTAATCACTTCTCTGTCATTCTTTACAGGCGGATATTCAGTTTATCATACATTATGAATTCTAAAACGGAGAGCTTAGTCCTTGATTATAATTGGCTGTGCATTGTAAAATGCTCTATAAAGACGCACCTGTGGCCGCGTGCATCAGTGTCACTGTGCCAAACTAATTGTTTCAAAATGTCCGGTTTTGTTGTGAATTTTGATGGACAAAAACTGTTTCTTATCACATGTTAAGTGAGAAATAGACCCTGCAGGTGCCCAATGTTGATTAATTTCACATTTATAACGTTTACAAGATTCACGGTTTGGGACCTTCCATTCATTTGCATAACAACGGCCTTGTCTGTGCAGGCAGACGGGGACAACGTTCTTCTAGGAATTATTCTTGTGATGAAATTGTTATTTAAAAAAAAGAAAAGTTTGAACCACATGCACCCTAGTGTCCGTATTCTGCGGTGAACATTCGGCGAAACTAGCTGATCTACAAGCTCACAAGATCTTGTAGATAAGCTGGTGGAAAGGGGAAAAAGGAGGTGACCAAGTATAGACCCCTGGGGGACCCTGGTCAACTAAGTATATACGTGGGTCTATGTGCCTAAGTGGGATATGTCTATGATTTTCACACTGCCATATGTAGTAACCATTTCATAAAAGCAACAAGCTGTGCAAGGACTTGGTTTACCTTGATTGTAGAGCAGCTAAGGGGCGTTGCTAGGCACGAAGGGGAAGCAGAGTGCCTAACAACGCCCCGGGCCCTTAGCAAGTCCAAAATCACAGTAAACCACGTTTCTCTTGGGGCTTATTTCTTTATTAAACACTAATTAAATCCTTCTTATTGAATAGTGTTATTATTCCACTGCACCACAACTTCACCTACTGTACTGCTCGTAAACGGCACGTGAAGTACAGCACGATACTTTATAACCTCGTCAATACACAAACACTTACATAGGCTGATGAGGTTAGCATAATGTAACATACATATATAACCTAGCACTTTAGCCTGACCTTGCTAATTAGAAAAAGGTTAATCAAACCTTCTGCGAATAGAAAAGCACAAAAACGTCTCTGCATTCCCTGTATTACCTTAATGATGATTACCTGACTTATTCTTTCCTTAGTTTAATGGCTAAAATTGTGATAAATATTTGAATACATGCACTTTAACCATGCCATTGTCTACATGTAACACAAATAAATAATGCAATATGTTGCCCTTGACTATTTCACACATTTTCTCCCCGTTTCTCTGTCATGATCCCTATCTTTGTTTCTCTCTCTCTCTCACACACACACACACACACACACACACACACACACACACACACACACACACACACACACACACACACACACACACACACACACACACACACACACACACACACAATGAGGTGTGCAAGGAATAGTGAAGGCCCACATATACCTCTCAATCTGGCTCCCCCCTACCTCTTCGACCTCACCTCCTCAAACCTCCCCTCCCGCTCCCTCAGGTCTGGTGACGCCAACCTCCTCAAGGTCCCCAGGACCAAGCACCGTACCCGGGGCGATAGGGTGGAATGCACTCCCCAATACTATCAATGAAGCGCCCACCCTCCAAACCTTCAAAACCACTCTCAAACCCCACCTCTTCCATATGGCTTTCCCCAGCTAACTGTACACCCCCCTTTCTCATCATTCCACTGTTTTTATGGATTTTATTCCATAGTCTTAGCCTTTTCTTAGTGTTCTTTCCAAATAAAGTTGATTTTCTTTTGTTGTTCTCTCCTCCCCACCATGTAAAGGTCTTAGACTTTGGGTACTTAGAAAAGTGCTATATACATCAAATAACTGTACATGTATTTCACAAATACATATTGAATAATAGAATTACACACACACACACACACACACACACACACACACACACACACACACACACACACACACACACACACACACACACACACATCAAAGTCTTCACCAGTTGTTTTAAACGGCACACACTGTGCCAGATGAGAGCTGCATTAATCACAGGAGGTTACACTAAATTTGACTTCCAAACACTAGCCTGTGTGATCGTCTAATATTCATGACGCTCAGTGTATCCGCAGCAAATAATACATACAGTGCACCTCACATCGGCAAAGCAAGGCTGAAACAAACCCAAAATGTACCTTCATCTTCTGGGGGTTCACACACACACACACACACACACACACACACACACACACACACACACACACACACACACACACACACACACAGACAACATGCAAACCAAACCACTCAGCACTGGTTAAAGGTAAAGCATAGAATGGGGATGACACCCTCAAAATGAACACAGGAAGGGAGAGGGAGGGTGCAATGCATTGCAGGGTGCAATGCATTGCAGGGGGGGGGGGTGTATTGCAGGGTGGGAGGATGGATGCATCCAAGCTGCAAAGGAGGAATCTGCTAGCAAAGGATAGCTATAGCTACACCTATACCCCCCCCTGCCGAACATAAAGAATGAGAAATAAATATTCACAAGACACTTCCATCATGTGAATACAAAAATAAAACAACAGCTCCCTTGCCTTTTTCCCCTGGATGAGAGTATCTAGTGACAATAACTAAACTAACTAAATAAATAAATATATATATATATAACAGTGATTTAGATATGAGTGATTTAGATTAGACGAGGAGGAGGAGGAGGGGGAGGAAGGTTTTTTTTTTTTTTTTTTTTGATGCAGGGGGGTTTTAGATGCCATATTTCTGCGTAAATCCGCTTTATAAGGCAAAGTACTCTCCGGCGATATCAGGCACTTAAAGCCATTAAGATTAAAGGCAGAGGTATTCGCTAATGGAGCAGAGCAGTGTACAGTGACCTCACAAATATAATTCACACGCACGCACACGCGCACGCATAAACACACACACACACACACACACACACACACACACACACACACACACACACACGTATATGCTATTCCTCGGTCTTGTCACCAATAATAACCCACATACATACAACGTAACGAGCTGTAACTTATGTCAGCACCACCGGCGCAGTGAACAGCGCCCTATAGCCTCGATTACGCTTCGTAGTACGACGGTGCATGTCGTTCATGTCGCTCGCCCCCCATAAAAAAACAGATCTACAAGCTAGATGCGACGCGATGATAGCTTGTAGATCTGTTTTTTTTTTCTTGGGAGTGGGGGGGGGTTGCTTTGCTTCACCAGCAGCAGAACACCGGCAGCCAAAAGGGCTACGACGGCCTCTCTGTCTCTGGAAACATGGCGGATCAAGCCTTTAGAATGGACAGCTAAAGGGGGAGGAGGAGGAGGAGGAGGAGGGGGGGGGGGGGAGGCGACGCAATCTCAGGCCTTTACTTATAGGAAGGCTACAAGCATAACATCTGATTCTATATGATGAATATAGAATCAAAAAAATAAAAATAAAAATTGGGGGGAAAAACCAAAGCCACTTACTTCATCTGTTTGACGATGGTGCTTTTGCCTGATTCTCCACCCCCTGTAAAAAGAACAGGAGAAGAGGGTTTGCATTCAGACAGTGTGTGTGTGTGTGTGTGTGTGTGTGTGTGTGTGTGTGTGTGTGTGTAACTAGGAAGGAAGGATGGAAGGGGGGGGGGGGATCGTTCAGTACCACGGAGAGCACCTCCGCCCAGAAATACAGAAATACACTCCCTTTGCATTAAACAAAACCCCCCCAAAAAAATCTAAATCGACGCTGCAGCAAAAAGCACAGCCAAGACAAGACAACCATACGGCTTCTCCTAGTTTTACCATTATTTTCTGATTCGTCTTTATGAATTATTTCTTATATATATATATATATAGGGGGGGGGGGGTGGTGAGTCTCTCTTCGATCGTTTTTCCCTCTTACCGAGCAGGAGAAGCTTGACGTCCTTGGCGGCCGTCTGTCCGTCTTCCTTCAGGTTCTTCTCTATGGCCCTGCTGCGGTCCTGAGCAGCGCGCTCCTCGGCGCTGAGCGTACATCCCATAATGGTGCTTCGATCTGCCGCACGATCTGTCCCTCTTCTCTCTCTCTGATCTGGTTCTTCTTTCCTACCTCTACCCTACCTACCTACCTACCTACCGCCCTGTCCGTCCCTCAATGCAATCAGTGCTCTCTCTCTCTCTCTCTCTCTCTCTCTCTCTCCCCAGCACACTGCTGCTACAGCATTAGGGCCCGGATTGAGGGCAGAATAATAAGAGCACCGACCGACCGACCGTCCGAACGACCGGGGAACCGCAGATATTCTCTCTCTCTCTCTCTTCGTGTCTCCTGTGTGTGTGTGTGTGTGTGTGTGTGTGTGTGTCTCCGTCCCTCTAGGAGAGGGGGTGGGGTCGTTGTGCTGGATGGATGGAGCCTTCCTTCGGGGTTGGGGGTCTCAACAGGGCGGCGCTGATGACGATGACAGCGGAGGAGGAGGAGGACGCGCCGAGCAGCGATTTCACCGTTCAGTCTCTCAATAGAGAGAGAGAGAGAGATTGAGAGAGAGAGAGAGAGAGAGAGAGAGAGAGAGAGGAGGGGACGCGTCGAGACGCACCCAACGCAATCTCGCTGACGTCAGAGGCAAAGCCAAGGCAAGAGCGTTATTTATGTATATTTTATAAATAATAAATTGAGCTTTAATTACACCCCAATGAAAGATTGTTCAACTGGAAGGTCTGTAAAAAATAAATTTAGACAAAAAAATTAAAAAAAAAAATCAAATCAAATCAAATAATTTATTCTCTGAATTGTGGTTAAATGAAGAAACAATACAAAAGGATATGCTCACTCTCCTAATACAGTATTATCCAGAGTACCAGATGTAAATAAACTTTTTGGCGGCCTACACTGGCATTGTAGTAGCCTACATGCTAACTACAGTTAAAAAACAACAGTCTGAATATTACTGTTAATGTTTAACAGGTGTGTAGCCTGCAGTATAAGTGTGTGTGTGTGTGTGTGTGTGTGTGGGGGGGGGGGGGAATAGCCTTCTGTCTCTGTAGTTGACCATATTCCCTAGGGACCTCTACTAAAAGGCCCCCTCCTGTTGTTTTTTTTTTTGTTGCTCCACCCCAAAATATCTCCCCCAAAAGATATTGAGCTTGTAGATCTGCTATTTTCAACCGAATGTTAACCCTAGAACAGGGACACTCAGGAGGCCTATAGGGTTCAAGTGGTTGAAAAAAACAACAACACTGATTACTGTTAATGTTTAACAAGGGCCTGATCTATGTAATGTACATATGTGTATGTGTGGTCAGTATATGTGTGTGTGTGTGTGTGTGTGTGTGTGTGTGTGTGTGTGTGTGTGTGTGGTGCTGTCAGTGTGTGTGTGTGTGTGTGTGTGTGTGTGTGTGTGTGTGGGGGGGGGGGGGGGGGGGGGGTATACTGTAGCAGAAAAGTGCTTGTGGTGTGTGTTTGCGTTGATGTGTGTTAAAAGCTTCTAATCCAGACGTGACATCTGGACCAGCAGCCAAGTGGAGTGAAGCCGCTGCAAGCCTCCACAATGGACTGTGCCCTGAGTGACACCATGAGCAACATTTAAGCCTTTTAGACTTCCGCCGTGGGACGGTGCCGCGCGGCTCCCAGAATAGCAGACCTACAAGCTCACAAGGCGCCGCGGACGCGGCGCCTTGTGAGCTTGTAGGTCTGCTATTCGGGCTTTAAAAAAATAAAATAACCTGGGTGCATGCAGCCCTTAATCAGTATCAGTACATTTTCTGTTTTACATGAGATAAAAAAAAACTCCCCCCTTGAACTCCAATCTCTGGCAGCTCACTGCCTCGTCTAAACCGTCCACTGGAAAGCACGTATGTCCAAAACTCGTACTTCTCAGGGGGAGAAAAAAAAAAGAACGTGTTGTTCCAATGGATTAATGTAGTTATTATTTAGTCACAAGCTCCTGTTAATACTTTTCATTGGTTAAATATTCATGAAACCCACACAGACACACTTGACCACTTTTCAACCTGGCCTCCCTATTTTAGGCCTATAGTATTGTAGGCAAAAAGAAAAGAAAAAGAAAAAACATTTTGACATGTTATTAAAATGTTTCAAAAATGTGCAAACAAATGTGATGTACAAGATTGTAGGTCGGCAATTTTTCCTACTTTTGTGTGACACTGTTATTCAACAAAGTATAATATATATATATATATATATATATATATATATATATATATATATATATATATATATATATATATATATATATATATATATATAAAAAGAAAACATAAAGTTGAAACATGGAGATACAAGGTTTCTTCCCTACAGTGACATTATGCAATGGGACATTTGCAAGCACATGCACATAATGTAGCAACCATACAATATCATTAATAATCAGTAGTACAGTTTAATCACAGGAGTGTGTGTGTGTGTGTGTGTGTGTGTGTGTGTGTGTGTGTGTGTGTGTGTGTGCGTGAGGTGGAGGAGAAAGAGAGAGAGTGACAGACAGAGAAAGAGCGAGAGAGAGAGAGAGAGGTGGGGGTGGGGGGGATTAATACACAACTACTAAATTATACCTGAGGGAATTTCCTCCCAAATTACGTTTCCACATTCCAATTACACTAATGCACCAAAACATCAAATACAAACATGATGTTTTACCATTTCATTTGATAACTGAATGGGCCCATTTAAATAAAAAAAAAGGAAGGAAAAAAAAGATAATCGCATTTCCATTCTTCATTAACAAAAACCCCCACCGACTGCATGTGTAGACCCCCACCCAACAGACTGCATCTGTAGACCCCCACCCACCCAACAGACTGCATCTGTAGACCCCCACCCAACAGACTGCATCTGTAGACCCCCCCCCCCGAACCAACAGAATGCATCTGTAGACCACCACCCAACAGACTGTAGACCCTCACTAACACACTGTAGAGTCATCTGTAGACCCCCACCCAATTGACTGCATCTGTAGACCCCCACCTAATAGACTGCATCTGTAGACCCCCACCCAACGTACTGTAGACCTCCACCCAACAGACTGCATGTGTAGACGGGCTTTAAAGCTGCAATCCATACGTTGCTTGGTGAACAAAACATCACATGAACGTTACAGACTGCAGCTTTAAAACAGGAGAGCACTTCAAAGTCACAAGGCGAGGAAAGTTTGCTGCTCAACAGCGTGAAACAAACAAAAAACGAAAACAGGCAGCATTTGCTGGTGTTTATGAAACAATGACAGCTCCTTCTCTATCAATACAGTAATTACTCACAAGTATAATAAAGAAAAAGTGAATTTTAAACACAAAAGTGACCACATACAATATTAGTGCATGTTAGTTCTCACACGCAGGTTAAGCACTTGTACACACACACACACACACGCATGCACACACACGCACGCGCACACAGGCTGCCACACACAAATATAAACATAGGAACGATTTTGAGTGTGCAGAATTCTGATATAAAAGAGAGAAGTACAAATTTAAGCCCCACCCCCCCTATATTGTTCCTTCACAGTTGCACACAAACATACACAGTACATTCCTCAGTGTTCATTTATTTCCAACTCAGGGCTTCTAGGGGTTCCCCGGCTAAATACCCCTGATATGGGTCTGTAACTCGGAGAGAGTATTGATTCTGTTTTTTACACAAACCTTCTCTTCTGGGGGGTCCCTGGCACAAAACATTTTCAGGGGGGGGGGGGGGGTCTGTGGCCAAATACAATTGTTGGGGGTCCTTGGCACGAAAAAGTTTGAGAACCACTGATTTAGAAGCCGGCATTTGTAGAATCGGCCGCAGGTCTAAATGGGTTAACCCATTAAGACCGGGAACACATCCGTGTCATTTTAAGATTTCTTTGGCCATTTCTTTTATGATTTTCTTTGGCCATACAATCTACAAGCTCATAGTATGAGCTTGTAGATCTGCTATTTTGTGAAAAATCGTGAAAATTGGTGCAAAACTTTGAGTACATATATTTTTTGAAACAACATTTTTAATTAAAATCTTTGCTTCTGCTGGGGGTCCCTGGAACTAAATATTTTGAGATGGGGGTCCACAGTAAAATACAAATAATTTTGGGGGTCCTTGACATGAAACGAACCACTGATATTATAGCAACATAGTTTTTTTTCTTTAAACTGTAAGGATTTAGAAGACATTTGTAGAATCCCCAGAAGCTTTAAAAAATATATATTGATTAACAAATTTTCATGATTTTTCAAAAATAAAACTTTTTGAATAGCCAAAGAAATCAAAAAATGACACAGATGCGCTAAATGAACACTGAGGATTGTACCGCGTATACACGTGTGCGACAACAGACAACGAACGAGCGAACGCGGCAGGTCAACGTCCGTCCTCATGGCTGCATGTCCAGAATGTTCTCGGCCAGGCCGGCGAGCTTGCAGTCCTCCAGGGCTCTGACGAGCCGGCTGAGGCGTGCCGCCCTGCCCTCGGCCTGGATGAACCGGCTGAGCAGCTGGTAGGCCTGCTCGTACAGGCCCTCCCTCTCGTACTCGTAGGCCAGGTTGTCCACGGCCGGGCCCTTCAGCGCCCGGCAGCTCTTGCCCAGGGCCCGGCCCACGTGCTTCCACTCGCGGCCCACGCAGTTCGAGAAGCTCTGCACGTCCGTCGCCGTCAGCATGCGGTCCTCTGATTGGGCCCACCCCCCACCACCCCGGGAAAAAAAAGGATCGAAGGAAGAAGGGGGGAAAAGCTGTTTAGGCGGAGTGTACTTGTCGTGAGTTAAGTCATACAGTGTAAAGGTTCGGTTTAAAGTTACTTTTGATATTGTTGCTGTCGGGCAGAAACCTCTTATCTCCATTCTTTAACTTGCGTGTTTTTCCGTAAATTAACTCCCTACTTGATCATACTACAGTGTCACACAAAAGTATCAGAAGTAGCAGATTTGCAAGCTCGAAACGCTGCGCTTGTTTTGAGCTTGTAGATCTGCAATTTTTGCTGTTTTTGAATTAGAATCCTGAAAAGTTCAAATTTTGGACATACAGTATGAGGTTTCCACCCGACAGCGAAGATATAATCCATCACTGGTATTTAACATCTTAGTTCTGAGAGTAAGTTAAGTTAATATCGGTGTAGGAAAAAAACCAATAGGTGCTCATCCCCTCAATAGGTGTTATATGATACGATCGGCATTTGGCACAAGCCTACTATACTAGGTAATTAGTAAGACAGTGTCGCTTGCCTAAAAGAACGGATCTACAAGCTAACAGACGCATCGTATCAGCTTGTGGATCTGTTCTTTTAGGCAAGCAACACAGTTATGACGCGATGGAGTATAAACTCTCTGGCATCTTTTGTTTTAAAATACAAGATGACTATAATTGTTTTTGTCAAGGCTGGTATGATAGACTTTAATGGTTTAAGCCAGCGTTTCCCCACACGTTTTAGCCATTGCCCCTTTCTACATCCCAACTGGGCTGATGTACACTGCCACACTGAAGGCATCACATGCACAAATAATCACAACACGTGTGACTAAATATTCAAGAGAGCACAACAATGTGGACATTTGAATTCAACTGAAACTACACTGTAACAAAGTTTCAACTAATTGCAGCAAAAGTTACACACAAGGCAAGGCAATGCAAGTTTATTTGTATAGCACATTTCAGCAACAAGGCAATTCAATGAGCTTTATTGTGCTTCACACTTTTAAATAGCAAAGAGGAAGGGTGAGGGAAACACTAACGGGCTCATTGGCAGAGAGCCATCATGAGAGAAGATGGGGGTAAATGCTGTCATAATGAAACCACATTAAATGAAAGAAAATGACATTCATTAAAATGACATGAAAGAAATTGCAGTTGAAGTGCATTTTGGGTACACTGATTGATTTATTAAAATGTAAGTTTTGAATTAAACTTTTACCAAAGTTTACAAAGGAAATGTTTTAGTTGGTGGTTTAATGGTGTAATTATTACATCCATTAAACCACCATTACATCTTTCTTCTCACCCACACCCCCTAAACTCTATAGACAGCTCAAGCACCCCAAGGGGTGTGCCTGCACCCCACTTTGGGGAATCCCTGGTTTAAGCCATAAAAAAAAGCTATTCTACTCTACTCTGAGGTGTTGCAGAGGAAGACAGAAGATACTTCATTGACTGGCATCCCCCCACGGCTCACACCAGAATAGGGATGCTAATGCTAATAATGCTGAACTTACCAAACACCCGCTTCTGGAACTTGAAACAGTTGCTGGGCAGAGGAGCCTCCTCCTGGGTGATGATGGTGGTGGGGGGGGGCTGCGGGGACTGGGGGCCAAGGGCCTGGTTCTGCAGCTGCTGCTCCAGATTATCAATCTCCTCGTCGCGCAGGCGCTCCGGCTGATCCACCACAACAAGATCAATAAGATAATTGAATAATTAATAAGAATACTTAATAAGAACAAAAACACTCAATAATGAGAATATTTATTTATTTATGTGTGTGTGTGTGTGTGTGTGTGTGTGTGTGTGTGTGTGTGTGTGTGTGTGTGTGTGTGTGTGTGTGTGTGTGTGTGTGTGTGTGTGTGTGTACCTGTCAAGTACCAACATGCAACAATCAAAAGTTTGTGTAAATGATCTTTCTTTTGTTAAAAAATAAGTGTTAAATAGCTCTATATTCTGATAGTAATCACTCCTATAGAGTGTTTGTTCAGTAACAGGGGTCTCTCCATCTCTTTAGTAAACAGAAAATGCATTTTCAGGTCAGGATACCCATTTCATCCAATCAGGAGAGAGCACTCCTCTCACCCAGAATACAGGATAACACATCAAATTGGAAGTGATTCAATGAATAAATAAAAACTGGAATTAGAACAATATAACATTGAAGCTGACAAATGGGTTCTTCTCCTTCCTGAAAAGGTTTAATGTTGTTGAATGTTTAAAAAAAATTAAACACTCTAAGCAATGATTACTATCAAAATGTAGAGCTTTAAGTTTATCTTTTTAACACCCAGCACCTTTAATAATCAATTGAATTAACCCCAAATATTGGGAATGTAAGAGACCATGGTAAATAATGTGTTCACATGACCAATTGTATTTGAATGATAATTGACACCTCAGGACTGAAGGATGTCCAGAGTCCAACCTGCTCACAGACATCAACCAATTAACATGTTATGGCGTCTAATGAGAGGTAATAAAGTCTACCATTCATTAACATAAGCTGAGTAATGCCTGATTTATACTTAGTTGCACGGCAGTGTCGCACATGAAAATAGCCGATCGAGCTTGTAGATCTGCTTTTTTTGTGTAGCTGTAGGTGTAAATTAGGCTTCATGAAAATGAAAGTGTGCACTTCTGTTACTATACTTGTGAGGGTCAAATGTTCGGACAAGTATAGTAGAATTAGAAAAATAGACATTGTGAGGATAATTTTCCTGGTCCTCACAAAATAAATGGTTGTTTTATTGTTTACATTTATTTTTAGAGGTAGGTTTACAATTAGGAAAAGATTCAGGATGCGGTTAGGGTTAGTGTTATAAGGAGACATTTAGAAGTTTAGGGCGTTGAGGGTTAGAGTTATGCCTGACTTATACGGTGTTATGCACCCAGTGTCACGACCAAAAATAGCTGATCTACAATGCTCACAATGTGACATGCTGTAAGCTTGTAGATCGGCTATTCTCAGTGTGCGACACTGGTGCTCAACAAAGTATAACTCCAGCTTTGCGGTTAGGATAAAAAAAAACAAAAGGCACAACATTTTTAGAAATGGCATTCATAAAACTGCTGTCCTAAAACGGGGATGAACTCACAGGTATAGTAATACTAACATGTGTGTGTGTGTGTGTGTGTGTGTGTGTGTGTGTGTGTGTGTGTGTGTGAGATTTCACAAAGATGATGCATGTCCTATTTTCGGTGCGTGACAGGCCGTGCAAACCGAGTCCAACTCAGGCATGAAGGTGACAAGCAGCGGCACACTGCTGTCGTTCCTACCTGTGAGGCGTGGATGCGTTACAGAATGGTAGTGGTTCACAAAGTGCGGTCCGAGGACCCCCCTTGGGTCCTTGAAGGGGTACCCAGGGGGTCCCCAGGAAGATTTGTTAAAATAGCATCAAAATCAATTAATCCTATTTTAGACTTTTATATTCAAATTTGTATTTATTTTTATTAGCGTGACGCGTTGAGAGGTTGTGGATGGACCTCTTGACATGAAAGTGCTTGAGAAACACTGATGTACAGACAGAGGTCCAGGATGCTGTGGTACCTTCCAGGGGACCACCAGGGGTCCATTTGCTTCCATTTGTACACTCTCAAGAGTTACAGACCTATAAGGGTCCATTTGGCTCAATTTGTACACTCTCAGAGTTGTTAACACAATTGGCTCGTGTTCGGGGGAGGGAAGCCGGGCGGGAACGCCAGGGAGGGTGATATTTGTCACTGCACGTACTCCTACAGACTGGGGCTGCGCCTGTCAGCAGGGAGTGTAGGGAGGGAGGAGTAGGACGAAAGCTTTACATCCTCCCAGTGGGGGCTCCTCACTGGCAGTTGAGTCAGTGGGATACAACAGCAGTGACAATACACAAATGTGTGTGGGGAGGAATTAATTGGGAGAAAAAGGGGTAAAAGAAAAACAGCATTGTAGATAGGTGCTGCGGTATCTCCCACTGTTGCCAGATTTTGTGAGAGGAATAAGCAAAGAGGTCTATGAAAACCAGCCGCGCGTAGCCAGACTATATCGAGTCTGGTGCCTCTATGAGGACGTTTTTTTTCCAAGAGGGCGGGATCAAAACAATAGCTCTGTACGCAATTGGTTAGACCTACGACCAACTACCAATCACAGTCTCCCATATTTAAATACTGGGCCCTGGAGCAGGAAATGGATTCTTAATGGAGCGGTGCCAGACCCAAATCGCAGAGGGCAATTTTTTTTGCACTGGCAGATTTGTCTGGTCCCAAGCTATATGAAAACAAGCCCAAAAGAAGTTACTAGGCCACATGAGCACTTTAAACATATACATTGGCTATATAGAAATAGCCGATCTACAAGCTCACGTGTCGCAATGCGGCGCGTTGTGAGCTTGTAGATATACTATTTTCCAAAAGAAAATCTCGAAAGATTTGTTGAAACATTTAGGCAAATCTGGTTTGGGGGTCCCTGGCACAAAATATTTTTAGATGGAGGGGGGGGGGGGGGGTGGAGTGCCGGGGGGTGGAGTGCCGCGCCACGAGCTTGTAGATCTGCTATTTTTGAAAAAGATTTGGTTTTTTTTGTTTTTGGTTTTTTTAAACTGTTTGGATTTAGAAAACATTTTAAAGAATGGCCTCAGGTCTTAATGGGTTAAACAAAAGTAGATTTAGTGGACGAAATGAACACTAGTACCTGAGAACAGTGGATGTGCTGTAGACAGAGCTCCAGGTCGTCCAGACAGTGGTCCAGTGTGTGCGCGCTGGCCTTCAGCTGCGTGATGACGGTGAAGTCCGGCGGGACGGCGTCGGCGAGCAGGCGGCAGGCGTGCTGGGACAGCGCCTGGTGGACGGCGCCCGAACCGTAGCTCTCCAGGAAGCGCTGGCAGGCCGACACCTCCACGAACTTCACCTCCACCCCCAGCAGGGGGTCGGCGTCGTGTAGTTTCAGGATCTCGTAGCCGCCGAGTCCACCTGCGGAGTCTGACGGCCGTGGGAAATGCTGTTTGGTCAAAGTCTTTCCCCTCTTTTTCTACCGTAACCCATTAAGACCGGGAACGCATCTGTGTCATTTTTAGATTTCTCTGGCTATTAAAAAATAGCAGATATACAAGCTCATAGCACGGCACCGAGCTATGAGCTTGTAGATCAACTATTTTTTGAAAAATCGTGAAAACGTGTGCAAATCTTTTTGTGCAATACATTTTTAACGTGAACATTTGTTACTCAAATCTTTGCTTCTGGGGATTATACAAATGTCTTCTAAATCCTAACAGTTTTTGGGGAAAAAAATACTTATATTACCCCCAAAATTATATGTATTTGTCCGTGGTCCCCCCCCCCCCCCCCCCATCTCAAAGGATGTTGTTCCAGGGACCCCCCAGAAGCAAAGAGTTGAGTCAATATACATATATTAAAAGATTTGCACAAATTTTCAAAAATAGCAGATCGACAAGCTCATAGAGCTATGAGCTTGTATATCTGCTATTTTTGAATAGCCCAAAGTATAAAATATGGATAAAGTGGTTACACAGATGCGTTCCCGGTTTGAATGGGTTCATTTGAGGCCCGGCTATCCCGCACGAGATACCACATTTCTACTGCTCATGTAAAGACAATTCCGGCTGTTCCACAGCCCACCAATGAGATGCAGACAGAGTGAGGACACTGTGAAATTGTGCCATTGTGTAATGAGCATGAGAGGATTATATGAAGGTAGAAAATGTGTGAAGTACTCCTTTAAGGCTAATTGCATTGTGCGATGGCACAATGCTTTCTCTCGAAACAAATGATGACTACTAACCCTACTAAAATGTCTACTGTATGTCATGTTGTTGAGCCACAGCTGTTGAAAGGGTCATGTAACATAGAATAAATTAACCACTCACCGCCCCATATACTTTGCCATTTGACGAATAGCAAAAATAGCTGATCTACAAGCTCGTAGCTCGAGCTCGTTGATCAGCTATTTTTGGAACACTTGGAGGAAGATTTTTGCCTGAGAGAGTACCAAAGTCCTGACATCAAATCCATGGCCCTTGGGTCACCGAAGTGCTTTTCCCATTCAATAGGCTCAAATACTTGTGTTTATCATGTATATCTGCTAATTCTAACTAATATGTCAATGTACTGTTATTGTTGACATTGTATCCATATGGGGGATTTGCTTAAGCATTCCCTGAATATATGCTTAGCAGGCTGCTTCGACAAAATTCAGTGAACATTCTTCCAAGAGCGGAGCTTTAACGCCAAGCTTAACTGTATTCCATTTGTGGCAATAAATGGTAAAATCTACTTTGACGTGAGTGTTTCTGATTGAAATTTTTAAGTTGACGATGAATTGTCACACAAATAATTGCGATTAACGATTTAATTGTGTTTTTGGCCATTGAACATTGGAACATATGTATACTATTTAGGTTTTTAGGCTTCATAATAAAAAAAAATGTACAGGGCAGATATGACAAATAACGTAAATATACAAAGAAATGACTGACACATTTAATAATATACTTTCATGAAAATGTAAAAACATTTCAAATGTCCATAGCTTGGTGACCATTGCTCTGATCCTTGGAACATAAGACTGGATGAGTAAATTCACACATTATTTAAATTTTGGAACACAGTTCTTATATGACGTGATGTTAAAAAAAAAAGTCTCTGGGAGTTTTGAATGGGAAAAACACTTGGGTGACCCCGGGGACGTGGTTTTGGACGTCAGCCTTCGGTACTATAGTGACGTGCCCAAAATAGGGGGCGCCAGGTCGAAAGCACTTTCTGCAAAAGCAAAGACATACAACTCTCATGATTAGCATGCTGCTGTAGCAGTGGTTGAAAGTAACTAAGTACATTTACTCAAGTACTGTACTTAAGTACAATTTTGAGGTACTTTTACTTTACTGAAGTATTTCCAATTGTCAATACTTTTACTTCTACTCCACTACATCTCAGAGGCAAATATTGTACTTTTACTCCACTACAATTATTTGAAAACTTGAGTCACTAGTTACTTTGCAGATATAAATTATTATATTATAAAACATAACCACTTTAGCCCTATTTTATACCTAGGCTATTTGAAAATAGCCGAGCTACAAGTTCACAAGCGACGCGTTGTGAGCTTGTAGATCTGCTATTTTCAAACATTTTGAAACTTTTGGTACTTTAAGTACATTTCAATACCAATACTTTTGTACTTTTAAATTCCGGACTTTTACTTGTAACAGTACTTACTTCTACATTGCAGTATTGATACTTTTACTTAAGTAAAACATTTGAGTACTTTTTTCACCACTGTGCGCCAGGTGGAAAGCAGTTAAGCTTCACGGATGCCATTCTGCATAAAGTAAAACGTACGACTCTCACGGTTGGCAGCTTGCTGCTGTAAGGCTTTACCGTACCTGTGAGCGTGAGCTTGATGACTTTGAAGACGATGAACTTTCCACGCTGGTCTTTGTAGAGGGAGAGCAGGTTCACCGAGGGGCACGACGACTGCACAAACAAGACCGCACATCCTGCCCAGGGCCCGTGATGCTGCTGCTCCACAGTCCGCTCTGCCATTCTCTGACCACAACACAATGTTCATATAATGGTTACTGTCAGGCAGAAACCTTGTATCTGAACATTTCATTTGATATTGGTTTTTTTTGGTGTAAAGTAGCCAAAGTACATTTTAGTACAATTTTGAGTTTTTTTTTTTTACTTTACTGGAGTATTTCCAATTTTCTGTACTTCTACTCCACTACACCTCAGAGGCAAATATTGTACTTTTACTCCACTACAATTATTCAAAAACTTTAGCTACTAGTTACTTTGTAGATATAAATCATTACATCATAAAACATATATTAACCACTTTAGCCCTATTTTATACCTAGGCTATTTGAAAATAGCCGATCTACAAGCTCACAACTTTTGTACTTTTACTCAAGTGACATTTTGAATGTGACATTCATTTGACATTTTACTTGTAACAGAGCATTTTTATATTGTGGTATTGCCAGTTTTACTTAAGTAAAATAGCTGAATACTTCTTCCACCACTGTTTCTTTTAATAAATCAATGCCCTATTTTCAGACTTCATTGTGCGAAAATACAATCAACAAGCTCACAACGGGTCGCTCTTGAATAAAAGTTATGTATCTGAGAAAATGTTTGCACTTTCCGCCTACAATAACATGCCCAAAACAAGACACCAGGTTGAAAAAATGGTTAGGTGTGTTTTATACATATTGAACCACTGAAAAGTATTAACAAGAGCTTGTGACTAAAAATAACTACATTGGATCCATGTGGAACACATGGTTCATTGTTCCATTCTCTGAAAAGTAACACTTTTGGACATACAAGGATTCCACTCGACAGCGAATGGAAGAAAAGAAACAATTAAACAAAAACACATTGTCTGATGATGCTCAGAGAGTAACACATGACGGTCTCCACAGCTGCTCAAGTGTGCCGCAATGAATCCTCTCTTAAGCCTGGAGTGACGCACAGAACCCGGCCAACGCGCAAGCGTTAAGCGCACGGGCGCTGCTCGACTTCCGCTCCCATGTTAATTAATGCAGTTGTTCTCACTGGCTGCGCACCGATGTTCTGCTCATGCACGGGAAGAAAATGTTTCCGTTTCGAGCTGAAAAATGTCAGATCTACATGCTCCTAGCGCGGCATGCTCTGTGCCGCGCTATGAGCTAACTGAATATTTTCTGTTTCCTAAGCTGGAGAGCCGGGGAGACCTGTTACTGAACAAACACTCTGTAGCAATGATTATTTACTAGAGCTATAATTTAACACTTTATTCTAACAAAAGAACGTCAACACATTTCGATTTGGGCTGCCAGACAGGGCCCTAGAGCAGCGGTTCTCAAAGTCCTTGAGGGGGTTTCAGCGGGTCCCCAGCTAAATGAGAAAAAGTTGAAACACTTTATATTTGGGCTTTAGCTTTGTGAGTTTGTAGTAGAGGTGTGCGTTGGCACTGCCCTCACGATTCAATTCGATTAGATTTCACCAGGTTACGATTCAATTCGATTAGATTTCACCAGGTTACGATTCAATTCGATTAGATTTCACCAGGTTACGATTCAATTAGGGGTGGGACGATATATCGATATCGCGATATATCGCAATACTTTCTCCCGCTATAACTAATCGATATACTGCCGAAAAATATCGATATATATTTTTTATAAAAAAAAAAAATGAAGTTTGTGATACGTTGTTTTTCCTACTCTGTATTTGTGTAATGATGATTTTGAACTGTTTGGTGCTATTTTATGTGTTTATGAATTGAATACAAGGACTATCGTGATATATCGTTGGTGAAATTTCATGCAATATATCGTGATATCGCAATATATCGATATTTTCAGATATCGTGATATATCGTTGGTGAAATTTCTTGCAATATATATTGAATATCGTGATATCGCAATATATCGAATATCGTGATATATATTGTTATCGTGGGCCTAATATCGTATCGTGAGGTACCCATATAGTCCCACCCCTAGATTCAATTCGATTAGATTTCACCAGGTTACGATTCAATTCGATTAGATTTCACCAGGTCACGATTCAATTCGATTAGATTTCACCAGGTAACGATTCAATTCGATCTACGATGCATCACACTTTTCTAAATGACTGCACAACATGGCAGCTTTTTCATCAATCAATACAAGCAGTCAGATATAATGAACAACATGTACATCTGGCTGGTGCTCTGTGCAATTAGCAATATGATAATACAAAAAAGATTATTGATGTTATTTGTGAATCGATTCATAATCGTCCATGTCCGCATTGCGTTTAATCTATTAATCGATTATTTTTGACACCACTAGTTTGTAGATCAGATAGTTCCACGGCCAAATAAGCATTCATTTAGGGTTCCTTCCTTGACATGAAAATGTTTGAGAATCACTGTTCTACAGATACAAATATGGAACCATGTGGATCCTGAGATCCACATGATTCCACATGATCACACGGCGTGGCTCCAATGTGGATCTGGGATTCCATGTGGCCAGCCTGTGAAGTCAGCCGTCTATGAATTATGACCCCCACATTTAGACAAGGTTTCAGCCTGATCAGAACACCATTGATTTCCATTATGAAATTAAAAGTTTAAATGTTTCAAAAAAGTATAAAACATGTGTGAACGAATTTAGCAGAGGTACAGTACTTCTGTGGCTTTCTGGCAGTGTGCACAAGAAATGTGCTGATCAGTCCAGCGGTTGGCAAGATTAGCTACGGACACTTCCAGACTTTTACTTGTAACAAGAGTATTTCTACATTGCAGTATTGATACTTTACTCAAGTAAAAAATGTGAGTACTTTCTCCACCACTGCTTATAACGTTAAAGTTTCTCATCTCTCTTACAAACAGCTAGACTTCTGCACGCCGTAAGAACTCGCAAAGCCAAGGCTTGCTCTCCACGTCACTCACAGAGACATCGGGATGGCTTTTCTACCGTCAACAAACGTCCAGACTTCCCTCTACTCTCCCCAGTACTGTCAAGAGTTCCCCTGCTTTCTGATTCCCACAGAAGACAGATCCTTCCTTTTCCCCTGATGATGTATATTGAAAGGTGGCCAATTCTTCCATCAAACTGCCAAAGTGGCTTCTTAACCCATCTAGACCGGGAACGCAGTGCGTGTGTCATTTTAAGATTTCTTTGGCTATTCAAAAATAGCAGATCTACAAGCTCATAGCGCGGCACCGAGTGCCACGCTATGAGCTTGTAGATCTGCTATTTTTGGAAAAATCGTGAAAGTGTGTGCAAATCTTTGAATATATACTTTTTAAAGCGAACATTTTTTACTCTGTTACAACTTCTGGGGGTCTCTGAAACTACATATTTTGAGATGGGGGTCCACGGCCAAATACATATAATCTTTGAGAAATTACATATGTTTTTTTCAAAAACTGAAGACATTTGTAGAATCCCCCAGAAGCAAAGATTTGAGTTACAAATGTTCCCTTTAAAAATATATATATTCCAAGACCCACGATTTTTCCAGAAAATAGCAGATCTACAAGCTCATAGCGCGGAGCTTGTAGATCTGCTATTTTTGAATAGCCAAAGAAATCTTAAAATGACACAGATACGTTCCCTTCCCGGCCTTAAGGGGTTAACAGCAATCCTAAAGTTATCAGGCCCCCGTCAGCTGTCACCAGCTCCAGATTTATCAGCTCCTCTGAGCCAACTCTGAGAGTGACCACAGATCCATTCCCCGCCACACGATGCCAAATCTAGGATTCATATTATGAGTCAGTATTAAGGCTTCGCTCAGAACAGTGTTAATGTCGTCGACTAAAACTATGACAAAAAATCAACTACCTTTTTTCACTGACGAAAAGAACTAAATAAAAAACTATAATGACTAAGCTATGACTAAAACTACTGTAAATATATTGACAATTTTGTCAACTAATACAAAGACTAAAATGGGAGGAGAGATAATGAAGAGGAGAAGAGAAGTCATTTTATGCTAAGGTTGAATTTTATTCAAAGGACTATGACTAAAAGTAAACCAAAATTTGATGTCAAGATTAACAGTGCTTTGTTCAGAAGACTTTGTTTCCCAAATATCTGTTTCTCAACCTTGTTTCATTTCAAGGACCCCCAGTTTGATATGCATCAGGCCCCCATTTCATACCATTTTTATCTCTAGGATTCCAATCTACACTGGAAATTCCTCTAGTGTTATTTTAAGAGTGTAGTATAACACAGACCCATAATGGTCCATTTGGACCTCTGGTGGTCCCTGGTTGTGAGCTTGTAGATCTGCTATTTTCGGCAGGCGACACACCGTCTTACAACAAAGTATAAAATAGGCTTCGGTGTCCGAGTGTCCAGAATGAAACGAATCTTTAGAATCGATATGTGAATCACATTTCATATTACAGTACATAGGAATGTGGTTCAAATGTGATTAACAGAGATCTGTTTCCCATGTGGTTATACTTTTCAGGCTTGATAAAACCAATTTGATTACAATCTATTCTGGATAGGCCAGACATTGGATTTGGGCCTCCAGTCTGAACATACAGTATACCAGTCAACCAGCACTACAACCATTCATCTCCACTGTGAAGTTCACTTTCTTAGCAGCAGACACTGCTAACAATATTGACATTACACCAGTGGTTCTCAAACTTTCTCATATCAAGGACCCACCGAATTGATATGTATTCTGATGAAAATGTTTTGTGCCAGGGACCCCCAGAAGAATTTGATTTATGTTTAAAAAATACAAAATTATTCAAAAGTTTCCAAACATGTGATATATATTTTTTAAATCTTCAGAAATAGCAGACTTTGTGCCATGCAGCAAGCTAGTACATCTGCAGTTTTTGAATAGCCAACGCATAAATGGATAAAGTGCTTGAAATGATTGTGATGCTGTATTAACAAATCCTGCTGGGGACCCCCTGGAACCCCCTCAAGGACCTACTTTGAGAACCAATGCATTACAGCATTTTGTTTTTTTGTTGTTTGTCATTGATGATTTGTTACACACATTCCTACTGAATGCCATCACTGTCATCACTATTAGTGTTATTATGGCTCATCTATATTATGTAGTAGTACCGTACAATGGTGTTGCTTGCCAAAAGGAACAGATAGGCATTGTCAGCTTGTAAATCTGTTATTTTTGGCAGGCAACAATCTTGCACGATAGAACCATGCAAGATTCCATCTGAACAAACTTAATTAATCTCTTCTATTCCAACCTCACTACAGATGCACAACCTTTAACCCTTTAAGACCGGGAACGCATCCGTGTAATTTTTTTTTATGTATTTGGGCTATCTGATCTGGGCTATTTGATCTGAAGAGCTTGTAGATCTGCAATTTTTTTTTTAAAGAATCGTGAAAATGTGTGCAAATCTTTTAATATATATATACATTTTTAACTCAAATCTTTGAATCTGGGGGACAATATAACGGGGTCCCTGGAACAACATATTTTGAGATGTGGGTCCGCAGCCAAATACATGGCATTTTGGGGTTCCTTGACATGAAAAAAGTTTGAGAACCACTGATTATAGCAACATAGGGGTTTTCAATTAATTGTTAGGATTTAGAAGACATTTGTAAAATCCCCACAAGCAAAGATGTGAGTTAAAAAAAAATCACTTTAAAAATATATTCAAAAGATTTGCACACATTTTTTTAATAGCCAAAGAAATCTAAAAATGACACACAGATGCGTTCCCGGTCTGAATGGGTTAAAGAGGTGACACAAACATGACATATCAAAACAAATGAAACGAAACATGTCACCTTCTTTAACGGAATACTTGGCAACGATGCCATTTGGGGACCAAAGGTTTAGCAGACACAGGATGCTGTTGTCCAGAATGTCCACCTGGAAGGACAAAAAAGGACAAAAAAATGAAAACTGTGCAGTGTTACTTGTGTTTTGGGGGGTAAACCAATAGCCGAGCGGTTAGGGCGCGTACCACATGGGCTCTAATGCCTGACAGCTAGTCCCTGGTTCAATTCCCCCGCTGGCCAGACCACTTGCTGCATGTCACTGCCCTACTCTCTCTCTCTCTATGTTTCATGTCTCTCTCTACTGTACCCATTAACCCATTAAGACCTGGAACGCATCTGTGTCATTTATTGTTTCGAGCTAAAAAGCATTATTTTACACTTTGGGCTATTCAAAAATAGCAGCTATACAAGCTCATAGCGCGGCACCGAGTGCCGCGCTATGAGCTTGTAGATCTGCTATTTTTTTTAAATCGTGAAAATCTTTTAAAGCGAACACTTTTTAACTAAAATCTTTGCTTCTGGGGGTCCCTGGAACAACATATTTTGAGATGGGGGTCCGCGGGAAAATACATATCATTTTGGGGGTCCTTGACACAGGTTTGAGCACCACTGATATAGAAACATGCATTTTTCAGAATACTGTTTACTGGATTTAGAAGACATTTGTAGAATCGGCTTCAGGTCTTAACACATTCCCTGCCAGAGGGTTTTTTTAATTTTACTTCCCCCAGTGCCAGTGTTTAATTTTTTTTTTTTTTTTTTGAAAAACGGTTATACTCGTGGATGGATTTTTTTGGCAGTAAACGGGTGTATTTGTCATCAACGGTTATACTCGTGATTGGCAGGTAAAGTGTTTAATGGGCACCGTTGTACAACGGAGAATACAAAACGGCTTTATCGGAGAACCAGACGAATCGATTTAGTTGATTATTTAAAAAAAATCTATTTCAGTCAGATAAGTCACGAAATGATTGAGACCAATAATAGCTTGAGAACATTTTATTTATGAAATGTAAATAGAAGTGTGAATATTATATTTGATCTTGGCGTTCAGGCTCTGCTATACATTACTCCCTGCTCAGCACATTAGCATACTACCATTTAAGAGCAGGGAGATATACATCTATTACACCCCCCCCCTCCCCGCCCCCCCAGGGGAAAACAGAACCCTTAGGGAAAGCAGAGCCTACCGGTGCAACACTGACGGCAATGAATCAATCAGGTGAGCTTAAAGGACAACTTTGGGTTATTTTATTAGTTTGTAATGATAATAATTAAAAGATGAGCGTTAAAACAAAATCATGCCAAAACGTGAATCTACCTGTTACAGCACCACCATGAGGCTGATTTGAAAAATGTAGGCTGCATTCATGACTATTTACCAATGGACCGAATGCCTCCGCCCGCAGTTAAAAATCACTAAAATCACTCCAACGATAGAAAGCAATACATGATTTTTTTTTAACATCTTTTAATTATTATCATTAAAAACTAATAAAATAACCTTTGTTGTAAAAAAACTAGGTTGTCCTTTAAGTAGACCGCCAATTTGGTCAGATGCTTGACACATACTGAACAGTGCATCGCCCACATGCGATGCACACGTGCTGCACATGCGTATATAAACCTCTCAAGTGTATCTGCCTGAACTTAGCTCGCACGCTACGCATCATTAGAATTTGTTCTGCGTCGGTTCATGATATATAGATTTGAAACGCTTCTAGATTATTCATACATACATACAGTACATACAAATACAAGAACGCTCGCACCCGGGTCAAATCCGGCGACCTCGGAGCGGTCGCCAACAGGTATTCCTAAAGGTAACCTCAGTAAAACTATGCCTAAACCTAACCTTATTCCTAAACGTAACCTCAGTAAAACTATGCCTAAACCTAACCTTATTCCTAAACGTAACCTCAGTAAAAACTATGACTAAAACTAACCTTATTCCTAAAGGTAACCTCAGTAAAACTATGCCTAAACCTAACCTTATTCCTAAACGTAATCTCAGTAAACTATGCCTAAACCTAACCTTATTCCTAAACGTAACCTCAGTAAAACTATGCCTAAACCTAACCTTATTCCTAAACGTAACCTCAGTAAAAACTATGACTAAACCTAACCTTATTCCTAAACGTAACCTCAGTAAAACTATGCCTAAACCTAACCTTATTCCTAAACGTAACCTCAGTAAACTATGCCTAAACCTAACCTTATTCCTAAAGGTAACCTCAGTAAACTATGCTTAAACCTAACCTTATTCCTAAACCTAACCTCAGTAAAACTATGCCTAAACCTAACCTTATTCCTAAACGTAACCTCAGTAAAACTATGCCTAAACCTAACCTTATTCCTAAACGTAACCTCAGTAAAACTATGCCTAAACTTAACCTTATTCCTAAAGGTAACCTCAGTAAAACTATGCCTAAACCTAGCCTTATTCCTAAACGTAACCTCAGTAAACTATGCCTAAACCTAACCTTATTCCTAAACCTAACCTCAGCAAAACGAATACAAGAACTGGGGGCGAGCGGTCCACGGAAAAATGGGGGCGAGCGTGTTTTGGGGCGAGCGTTCCGGCTACCATACATACTGTACGTACATACATACATAATGTCTGTACATATATACATAATTATAAACTGTACATAACATGCATACATACATACTGTAGAACCATATGAGGACATACATACATGCATGCATACTGTACATAAGACGCATACATACATACGTACACAAACACACACACACACTGGTGAAAACAGCGGATGTGAACAAATAACTCCGACAGATTTTTGATCCGGAGTTAACAGTCCATCATTGTTCAATCCTTATTGCCCCTTGAACCCTGTCCCTTCCCCTCGAATCGTTCATTACATAAATACACACTTAATCCCAGCCCCCCCCTCCCCTCCCCTCCCCTCCCCTCCCCCCCCACCTCTACTCTGGGGTCTGAACCAGTCAGTCTATAACATCTCTCATCACACGTGCTGGTGTTTGGGGGTCAGTCCAACGTGACACCGGTCCGTGTGGCTGTTGATGCATGCTAGGACTAGAGAGCATCATCCATAACAGCTGGATTACATAAATTATTATTCCTCATGTTCACACTAATACTTCATATTTAGCACCGCGAGTCATCAGGGCCTTAACCCATTAAGACCGGGAAAGCACCTGTGTCATTTATTTTTAAGATTTATTTTGGGCTATTCAAAAATAGCAGATCTACAAACTCATAGCGCGGCACTCAGCTTGCAGATCTGCTATTTTTGAAAAATCTTTTAAAGCGAACATTTTTAACTCAAATCTTTGCTGCAGGGGGCCCCTGGAACAAGATAGACAGTTGGGGGGTCCGCGGCCAAATACATATAATTTTGGGGGTCCTTGACATGAAAAATTTTGGGAACCACTGATTATAGCAACCTATTTTTTTTCTTTTTACTGTTAGGATTTAGAAGACATTAGTAGAATCCCCCAGAAGCAAAGACTTGAGTTACAAATGTTTGCTTTGAAAAATATATATACATTCAAAGATGTATACACATTTTCACGATTTTTCAAAAATAGCAGATCTACAAGCTCATAGCGCGGCACCGATATGAGCTTGTAGATCTGCTATTTTTGAATAGCCCAAAGAAACCTAAACATGACACGGATGCGTTCCCGGTCTTAAAGGATTAAAGAGAATCTCATATGTCTCTACCAGTAGATACTGTAGAAGTGTGTGCTGCTGCTGGTGGTGGTGGTGACGGTGGTGAGATTAATAATTCCCCTGGCTGTTTTATGAGGATTAAAATATGTCATCAAAAGCTTAAAACATTATGTCGCTCGTATGGTTCTCAACTGGGGGTCTGAGGACCCCCCGGGGGTCCTTGACGGGGTTCCAGGGGGTCCCTCCCCAGCTAAATTATAGCTAGAAACCGAATGGACCCGCTTGAGGCCTGAATGGTACAGTAGAAATTTTTCATAACTCCATCCCGGGGTCCGCCACAGCTTAAAGCGTGCGCCAATAGGCCTTGCGCTAGATCGCATATTTTAATAGCTTTTTTTGTTGTTGTGAGATCTGACGTTCATAGTGACAGAACACTATGCAACGTGATTGTCCTGAATGCGCCCCACCGCAAGTCTCGCTAGACGAGACTGAAATCTCGAGATTTCAATCTCGTCTAGCGAGACTTTCTGCTGTACCACTCATCCTAAGATTTCATAACATCATAGAAAAGGTAAGAAAACCGTGGGCCAAAACTCCCCTTTAAAGGAGGAGTTCACCCCAAAAAAATCTTATTTTCTATCAATCACACACCCCATGAAGCCTTGATTTCATGGATTTATTTTAGTTTTTTTGTATTTCCGGTAGGAGACACAAATAATCTACTTTCTCTCATTTGTACACTCTCAGAGTTACACACCCGTAAGGGGCCCCCTCAATGAACCATGAGGGTCCCTGGACCACACTTTGAGACCCACTGGTGTAGCAGAGTGTTTCCAGTGAGCCAAAATGCTCAATATCAGCACCCTGGCTCTGTTTGACCAGAAATGGAACAGAGCCTTCATTAGCATCATTGGTAACACTGACTCTGTTTGACCAGAAATGGAACAGAGCCTTCATTAGCATCATTGGTAACACTGACTCTGTTTGACCAGAAATGGAACAGAGCCTTCATTAGCATCATTGGTAGGCTGGGCATGACCTGGGATGTTGGTTGTCTAGGAAGTTGACAACCGGAAATGGTTGCATTTGGCGGAAGTACCGCCCAAGGAAATGACGTTGATGCTTTACAAATCTGTTAACATTCTCCGTGAATGAAACGAGTGTTGTGATTGGTCAAAAAATATCGTTTCCGGGGGAAACGAAAATCCTGTCCACTCAGGACTTCCTAGACACTCGCTGCTTTAGGTTGTGACCAGGCTCTTCTTTTCGCAGATGAGTGAGGCTGGGACCGAGGTTACATCATTGGTAACACTGACTCTGTTTGACCAGAAATGGAACAGAGCCTTCATTAGCATCATTGGTAACACCTGTGAAGGTCTTTACAGCAGGGGTCTTCAACGTTTTCAGGCTAAGGACCCCCCTAGCTGAGACAGAGATGAAGCAGGGACCCCCTCTACCTCTATAGTGTATAAAATTGAGTTTCAGATAAACTCAGCGCGAGGCATTGTGAGCTTGTAGATCTGCTATTTTTGGCTAAAGTTCTCCTCAGAAAGGGGATGCTAGGGTTGAAGTTGTTAATGTAAAAAAAAATCAAAAATCATATCACACAAAGATTTGGCGGACCCCCTGTAGTAACTCTGAGGAGAGGACCCCCTAGGGGCCCTGGACCCCCTGTTGAAGACCTCTGCTTTACAGTATGGTTGCTGACTGTGCATAGAGAGCATATTAAAACACACTAACGAAAGTTTTTAAACTGCACAAAAAAGGGACAAAACTTATGAAATAAAAACCTCTCCAAACATGGTTTCTACCTCATCATTGTGTTCTTTATGTGATATATGGAATGGTTATAATTCGTTACGTTAAACAAGCCCCGCGCCACACTTTTCTTACCTTTTTAGAAGAAAGTTTGTTGAGTTATTGTTCGGTTTGTTTCTCTGCTTCCTCCTCCTAAAAGCTCACGCCCACCGGAGGGGGTTTCGCGGCGTGTGATTGGCTGGTGGGGGAGTCAAGACGCGCTCTGATTGGTGGGAGAGGAACGTGACGTGACTGACGGGAAGGAAGTGGTGGCTGGAGGCCTCGAGAGGTATTTATACTCCGTTAGTACCACGGTGTCGCGCGTCCCAAAAAAACAGTGGTGTAAAGTAAAGTAAGTACATTTACCTCAAGTACTGTACTATAAGTACAATTTTGAGGTACTTTTACTTTACTGGCGTATTTCCAATTTTCAGTACTTTTACTTCTACTCCACTACATCTCAGAGGCAAATATTATAACTTTTACTCCACTACACTTATATGAAAACTGTAGTTACCAGTTACTTTGTAGATTTTGATTATTATTACAAAACATACATTAACCACTTCAGCCCTATATACATTTCGGCCATTTGAAAATAGCAGATCTACAAGCTCACAATGCGTTGCCATTGTGAGCTTGTAGATCTGCTATTTTTTAAGATTTTTATACATTTTATACAACATTATGCATAATGACTACTTTCTGCTTTTGGTACTTTAAGTACATTTTGATACCAACACTTTTGTACTTTTACTCAAGTAAATTTTGAATTCCGGACTTTTACTTGTTATTTCTACATTGCAGTATTGATACTTTTACTTAAGTAAAACATTTGAGTACTTTTTCCACCACATAGATCTGTTTTATTTTTATTTTTTAAGACCAATGTTTTATAAGCTGTACTGTACCCACTGCCAAACGTGTGATTTGTGTAAAACTGACTAAACCACTATTCAACTTATCGATATTTTCGGTAATGTGTAAAATGCATTAATGAATTTAAAACCCTAATCTAACCTAAATTCATTATCAATGAATGTCTATTATTATTATTATTATTACCTTAAATTGAGTCAAATTAACTTAAACATACAAACTGACTGACTGACTGATTGATTGATTGATTGATTGATTTCCTGGCATCTGATTGGCTGGCAGATACTGCTGTTCCCATTGTTGTGTAAAGTGCCTCTCATGTAAAACAGATGGTTTAATGTAAGATATAGATCTATGGTTTAGTGCATAGATATAGATCTATGGTTTAATGCATAGATATAGATCTATGGTTTAATGCATAGATATATAAATCTATGGTTTAATGAGCATCCACTGTGTCAGAAGTGGAGTGGGACACAAAATCGTTATTTTGTGTCCACCAGGTGGCGCCAAAGATGGCTCAACAGTCAAGTAATCTGTGTACATTTAACCATCAGGTCTAAATGGAAAGCAAACGTTATGTAACAATATCAGTGGCGCTCACACCTTTTCATGTCAAGGAAGGACCCACAATATTACATGTATTTGGCCGTGGACCCCCCATCTCAAAATATTTTGGTAATAGGGACCCCCAGAAGCAAATATTTGGGTAAAAAGAAAATTATATAATATATATATTTTTTAAAGGATTTTTTTTACCCAAATCTTATATATCTTAAATATTTGAATATATTATATTCAAATATTTGCACAATATTTGATATTACACAATATTAATGTTAATTAATATTAATTAAAATAGCAGATCTACCGTGCAATGAGCTTGTATATATCTGGTATTTTTGAATAGCTTAAGTATAAAATATGGATAAAGTGGTTACACGGATGCTTCCCCGGTTTGAATGGGTTAATTGATTTCCCAGGTGCAAAATGACTGTAAATTTGGACTTTATGCCATTCTATGAGAGTGTTGTTTATATGAAATATAAGATAGGAATAATTTGGCTTCAAGTACAGCATTCAAGTACAGGGGTCCTTGAGGGGGTTCCAGGGGGTCCCCAGCAAAATGAGTTAACATAGCCTCAAAATCAGTTTTAGTAACCACTTTAACCCACATATACGTAGGCTATTTGAAAATAGCTGATCTACAAGCTCACAACGCGTTGCATCGCGACGCATTGTGAGCATGCTTGTAGATCTGCTATTTTTAAAAAAAAACTTGGAAGTACGTTTTTGAATCTTTTTTTGAAACATTTTAACAACACAATCTTTTACCTGGGTTACAGAATATTTCCAGATGGGGGTCTCCGGCCAAATACATATTAATTTGGGGGGGTCCTTGACATGAAAACGTTTGAGAACCACTGCTCTACAGAGTCCAAGAACATTCAATTAATTCATATTTCCTCCAAACGTATCGTACGGTGCAGGAGATCTCACGGAACAACGATGTCAACAAAGTGTTAAGACAGTTATTTATTCATAGTAGACAAAAGAAAAGTCATAATGTCTTCTACAGGAGCCCTTGTCGGGCGGCTGAGCGGAGCCTCTGTGGTTGATGTGTTTGACGAACTTGAGCGTCTCCTTGTCTCGGTAGACGAGGGCCAGTGAGTTGTCTTCAGGATGAACCGTTAGGAGCTGTAAGAACACGCAGCATCTGTTACTAACACTGTTCAACCACAGATCTTATATAGATCTACAAGCTCACAAGACATAGTGAAATGACTTTTTGTCATTTTTCACAAATAGTGAAAAAAAAAGTTATATAAATAAAATCCTGCTTAAGTGGGTAACACTCACCTCCTCATCTTCTTCATTAGCAACATAAGACGTGAAGCCTCCAAACTCTGGTTGCCCGTCTAAGAGAGAAACAATATTCACACATCAAATCATATTATTATAATACAGTGGTTCTCAAACTTATTCGTGCCAAGGACCCCCAAATTGATATGTGTTTGGCCGCGGACCCCCCCCCCCCATCTGAAAAGGTTTTATGCCAGGGAGCCCCCAGAAGAGAAGATTTATGTAAAAAGAAATCAAAATTATTCAAACATTTTCGTATAACGAAAAATATGGTTAAAGTGGTTAAAAATGATTGTGACACTGAATTAACTAATTTAGCTGAGGACCCCCTGGAACCCCCTCAAGGACCCCTGGGCAAAAAACATAATTTTGAGGGGTCCGTGACAAGAAAGAGTTTGAGCACCACTGATATAGCAACAAAAGGTTTTCAGAAAAAGGAAGACATTTGTTGAGACATTTGACAGTTACAAATGTTCGCTTTAAAAAAAAACAGATATTGAAAGATTTGCGCAAATGTTCACGATTTTTCAAAAATAGCAGATCTACAAGCTCATAGCACCTTGCTATGAGCTTGTAGATCTGCTATTTTTGAATAGCCCAAAGAAATCTTAAAAGGACAGAGGTGCGTTCCCGGTCTTAACTCATTCACTGCCTGACTTATTTCTGGCCGCGTTTGCCCACTGCCAGAGATTTTTCATTGGAAAAAAGAAAAGTACTCAGGAGCCGAGATACAGAATTTTTAAGTTTTAAGTTAACATGGAAGTGAATAGGAGTCTAGATCTTCGAAAAATCATATCTCCTTGGTCTTTGGGTCAAAAAACGTTTTTTACGTTCTTGGCAGAATTGGTAATTGGAAATAATTACATTTTTTACGTTCTAGGCAGGGAATGAGTTAATGGGCTGAGACATGAAGCATGTGACTGAACGGGTGAGCGTTCCCGTACTCACCCGTACAGCCGAAGGGCAGGATCAGGTCCAGGGCGTACTCTGCTCTCGCCGCCTCTGCGTCGTGCAACAACGTGTAGTCGCCGTGAGACCACCGACGCAGCTCCCCCGAACACTCTGGAACACTGGGCTCTGAGGAGGGACACCAACAACAAAACTTGGTAAAGTGTAAAGTAACTTAAGTGCATGTACTCGAGTACTGTACTTTTGAGTTTTTTAGTTTTTTTTACTTTACTGGAGTATTTCCAATTTTCAGTACTTTTATTTCTACTCCATTACATCTCAAAGGCAAACTTTTACTCCACTACAATTATTGGACAACTTTAGTTACTAGTTACTTTGTAGATTTAAATATTTGTATTAATAATAATTTAAAAAATTGCCTGTATTCTCACAGACTGTCAAAACCTTTAAAAACTTGCGGAAATAGATGCGACACGTTGCTGGCTAGTAGATCGTCTATTTCCGTTATTTGTCTTACAACTAAGGGCTTAAATTGAACCCTAAAATCCCTATTCTGGGGTTAATGTTCAGCGAAAATAGATCTACAAGAGCTTGTTGAGCAAACAGGGGGGGGGGGGGGCAGGTATATACTGTAGCTCCTGGGAATACGGTCAACTAAGTAAATTGTCACTGTCGGGTGGAACCTCATATTTCCCAAACTGTTAGTTTTCAGGATTTAGATACAAAAATAGCAAAAACAGCAAAAATAGCAGATCTACAAGCTCAAAACTTTTCACTTTTCAAAAAGTTTTGAGATTGTAGATCAGCTACTTTTGATGCTTTAGTGTGACGCTGTAGTATGATCAAGTATGGCGTTAATTTACGGGAAAAAAAAGAAAAAGAAAAGTTAAAACATGGAGATAGGCGGTTTCTGCCATAGGGTCTAATTGCTTAAACACAAACCTTTGTCTTTGGTTTTACTTGATGATTGTGGATCTGTTACAGACCCCGTGGCCTCTCCGTCCCTCGTGTCGTCATCATCGTCGTCGTCTTGCGGTTCCCTCTCCTCCTCTTCCTTCTCGTCTTCGTCGTGGTCGTCATCGTCGTCGTTAGGACAGAGGTAGTGCAGGCTGAGGCCGGTGAAGTTGGACAGGAGGAGGAAGAAGGCTTCCGAACGCAGCAGCTCCCAACACACACTCACACACGGAGGCAGCACGTCCACCGATGCTGTCTCGTAGCATCTGAATACACACACACACACACATACAAACAAATAAGCATGTCATTCCAATCTGTAATGTAACACTTTAACCCTTAAAAGAAAATGCATCTCTGTCATTTTAGATGTCTTTGGCTATTCAATCATAGCAGATATACAAGTGCAGCGCTACGAGCTTGTAGATCTGCAATTTCTTTTTTAATCGAGGACATTTTTGCAAATCTTTGAATATGTATTTTTCAAAGCGAACATTTGTAAAATATGTTTAGTTTATAAATGAATAAATACATTTTTATGTAAATATTTAGTTCCAGGGACCTCCAGAAGCAAAGATTTGAGTTACAAATGTTCGCTTTAAAAAATATATATATATTCAAAGATTTGCACAAATGTTCAAGATTTTTCAAAAATAGCAGATCTACAAGCTCGTAGCGCGGCACTCAGTGCCATTTTTGAATGAATATTTGAAGTTCTTCAGAAAACTTAGGTCAGGATTTAGAAGGCGTTTTTAGAATCGGCGTCAGGTCTAGATGGGTTAACAAAGAAGTAAATATAAAATACACATGAACTGACCTTTATTTCATTTAACCACTTAAACCCTACTAAAAAGCATTTAAAAATAGCTGATCTATGAGTTCACAAGGCATGAGCTTCTAGATTTTTAAAAGGTTAAAAAAAACACATTGGCTGCATAATTGCTAATACCAATGTCATCAACAAAGTCAAATAATGACCCATATGTTGGCCCAACAAACCAATACAGGACGGGAAGATAAAATGAGAGACGTGTCTCACCTCTTATTGGGGGGTCCTCGTCTGGCCCACTGGATGTCAGCCGCCTTCAACGCTTCACTGACCTCCATGAACTTCTCCTCCTGATGATGACAGAACCCAGGTCAAAGGTCAAACACCCAAGGTCAACAACAACTCAACTTTTATTGTTAAAAAGGTTAAAGTACCATATTCTGATAGTAATCATTGCTACAGAGCGTTTGTTCGGTCACAGCTCTTTAGTAAACAGAATATAGTACATTAGTACCGGCAGCTGAAAAATCGTCTGTAGAAACCAATTGCGTCACTTATTCCATTCTTTTTTACAGTCTATGGTCTATACTAGGCCTGTCCCCGACTAAGGGTTTGTTTAGTCTAATCTAATTGGCGACTAATTGCCAATAGTCGAATGGCAGTCGACTAATAAAAAATAAATACAAAAAAATATATATTTTTTTAGGGCCAAAATACATTTTATTTCAAAGGGCCAAGTCTACACAGTTTGTTTTGTGTCTCCAGCAGAGTTTCTAGTGTCTCTATCTCTCTCTGGAAGAGGTTGCACATGAACTCTGCAGCCGCACTGAGGCGCTCCAACACAAACAATACCAATACAAAGACGAGGAATAAGAAGAAAAAAGTGGAAGTTACGTGTGGTTGCAGGTGTAGACTTGGCCAAAAAACTATTTAAAACATTTTTGGCCATTAAAAAATATATATATATATATACCGTATATATATATATATATATATATATATATATATATATTTATTTTTTTTTCGACTAGATTCGACTAAGAGACACGCAGTCGACTCGGACCCCCCGCGACTAACCAGTCGACTAGTCGAGGTCAGGCCTAGTCTATACACAGTAAAACATGATCCTGCGTGGTGGTGGCCTGTGTCATCAGGACAGCCTGGCGACAGGCGGGCTTAAGAGCTTTGACAGGAGAAGATGAGAGAGACGGAGAGACAGAGAAACGTGGGGAGCAATTTACCACGAGGAAGTTCTTGAGCTGGATCTCAGAACTGTCCTCAAACTCCTCCTGGATCTGCTCCTGGTAGCACACATCCAGGTACGTGGGGTTCACCCACTCCAGTAGCAGCGTCTCCTGTGTGCAAACAGCAGTGGTGTAAAGTAAGTGCATTTACCCAAGTACTGTACTTAAGTACAATTTTGAGGTATTTTTTACTTTACTGGAGCATTTCCAATTTGCAGTGCTTTTACTTCAACTCCACTACATCTCAGAGGAAAATATTGTACTTTTTACTCCACTACAAGTTTTTTGAAAACTTGAGTTACTGGTTACTTTGTAGATTTGGACATACATTAAAACATACATTAATCACGTCAACACAGATACATCTGTCGCGACGCAATGTGAACTTGTAGATATGCTATTTTCAAAAGATTTTTATACATTTGAAAACTTAAAATTGGACATTCTGCACAGCACTTTTACTTTTGGTACATTTTGATGTCAATACTTTTGTACTTTTACTCAACTACATTTTATTTCTATATTGCAGTATTGATACTTTTACTTAAGTAAAAAAAATGTGAGTACTTTTTCCACCGCTGTCTGTGTGAATGAATCTTACATCTCTCGGCAGGTGAGGGCTCCTCAGGATGGGCGTCTCCACGTAGCTAGCGGGACGCTCTAGAGACGGCCCGTGGAACCAACCGCTGAGAGACAAGCGGCACTTGTCCTCCGACAGAACCTCTGCCACCTGGAGGACATTATGACAACAAAACCACAGGGGGGGAGAGCAGAGGAACATGGGAAAAACTGTTACTTTTCAGCAGGATTCAAATTCAAAAGTAGCAAAAGTAGCAGATCTACAAGCTCGAAACGCGTCGCTTCGCGCGGCGTTTCGAGCTTGTGGATCAGCTACTTTTGAGTGACGCTGTAGTTACTACAGCGTCAGTGTAGTATGATCAAGCAGGGTGTAAATTTACCAAAAAAGTTAGGGATCATGGGCATTTGGGCACGTTTCTCTAAACATGTACACAGTGGTAGACAGTAACTAAGTACATTTACTTGCGTACTGTACCAAAGTACAACTTTGGAGTATGTGTTTCTTTGTTTTTCCTTTTTTTGCAAGCTCCGCTACATTTCAAATAGAAATGTTGTACTATTGTACTTTTGACTCCACTTCATACCTGAAGGGACTCTTGACCTGAAGCCAATACTACAAAATGTCTTCTAAATCCCAACAGTATTCTGAAAAACGTATGTTTCTATATCAGTGGTTCTCCAACCTTTTCATGTCAAGGACCCCCAAAATTATATGTATTTGTCCGCCGACCCCCATCTCAAAATATTTTGTTCCAGGGACCCCCAGAAGCAAAGATTTGAGTTAAAAATGTTCGCTTTAAACAATATATATTCAAAGATTTGCACACATTTTCACTATTTTTCATAAATAGCAGATCTACAAGCTCGTAGCACGGCACTCGGTGCCACGCTATGAGCTTGTAGATCTGCTACTTTTGAATAGCCAAAGTGTAAAATAATGCTTTTTAGCTCAAATGAAAAAGTGACACAGATGCGTTCCAGGTCTTAAAGGGTTAATTGAGTTGTTGTTTTTTTTTGAATGGAAGGCTGTTACCTGGTGGAAAGATACTGGCGAAACTTCAAAGAGGACCAACGTGTTCCAGGACGGTACGAGAGACTTGGCTACACTCTCTGGCTGGTAGTGACCTGCCAATAGAGACACAAACAATCTAATGACTCTTGGTGTAATGCTCTCCTCAACACGCGCACACGCACACGCACGCACACGCACACACACACACACACACACACACACACACACAGAGTGGCGCTCACTGTCGGTGGTGTAAAGATCCAGGGTTCCTCCATCGCTGATCTTCCATGGAGGGACGAGGTATAAGATAAATGCTATACGCCTGTCCTCCAGCTCATCATCATGACATAGAAGAATATCTAGAGGAGATTATGTTTACAAATCAGTGTAAAATAACATGGCACCTCTGACTGTATCTAAGCACCTCTGACTGTATCTATACACCTCTGACTGTATCGCACATTTCACATCGTCGCTGTCGGGCTGCAGAAACCTCTTATCTCCATATTTTAACTTTTTGTGTTTTTTCTGTAAATCAACGCCCTACTTGATGAAACTACAGCGTCACACAAAAGCATTCGCGCCGCGTGAATTTCGAGCTTGCGGATCTGCTACTTTTGATGCTTTTGAATTTGAATCCTGAAAAGTAACAGTTTTGGACATATGAGGTTTCCACACGACAGAGACGATATGATTAACTGACATTAACTACTATAGTAATGCAGTCCCACTGTGTAGCATCCATTTTAGTAGTCTTTTTTGGCAACACTTCCGGTAGCGCCGCTGTCTGTTGGGACTGCGATTCCCAGAATTCAGTTCAAAAACAAAAACTAATTCTGAAAGGGTCCAAGCGCCAAATATATTTTGGAAAGAAACATTTCCAGAAATGTTTTTTTTTTGTTTTTTTTTGTGTTTTACTTGCTGGTTTTAGTTTTAAATTATAGCAGCATGCTTTTTATTTGCACGCAAGCTTGGGAAATGTGCATGTAACAATGAATTCAGCATTATAAGGACCTAAATGATGTACAGTATGACTAAGATGAATACATGAACTTAAGAAACACTAGTTCAAATATTATATATTTTTGGACCAAATACAATATCGATTTGGTTGTGGGGATTGTGTGGACAAAAATATTCACAAAATGAGTTATTTTTATTTTTATAAATAATAATCACGAATGCCTGTATAATAACTAAGTGGGTATAGACAAATAATAGAACAGCTATAACAGTCGACTCGGGTAAGTTCAGAAAATGATGTCACTTTACTGTAATGCAGCCTTAACAACCAGGAGTAGACAAGACTTGTCATTCACCATATTATGAATATAATTTAAAAAATCCCACAAAATATGTAGTTTCATATCACATTCAGCCCTAAGAAGTGTTACACTAAATAAGTTAAAATTCTACTGAGGTTATCAGCCAAACTGTTGACAAAGCTCACCGGTATATTGGTATTTGGCACAGGAAATATCCACTGTGGACTCCAGATCAACCCCCAGAACTTCTCCTAGCCAGCAACGGAACTGCCCAAATAGTGCTGACCTGTGATATGATAGAAATGTATATGCAGACAGATAGAAAGATGGATAGATAGATGGAAGGATAGACAGACAGACAGACAGACAGACAGACAGACAGACAGACAGACAGACAGACAGACAGACAGACAGACAGACAGACATGCTTTATATTGCCATAATTAAATATTCTTGAGTCAAATATCTTTGTGTTACGTGTCAACAGACCGGCCCAGGGACTGACTTTTTGTGAAGCTTCCTGGGCCTCTAATGAGGACTCCCTCTTTCTTTGGTGTTTCGCACAGGTGGGCGTGATTCTATGCCTAAACCTAACCCTAACCATAACCTCACAAAAACTATGCCTAAACCTAAACTTAACCTTAACCTCACAAACACTATGCCTACTAAACCTAACCTTAACCTCACAAACACTATGCCTAAACATAACCTTAACCTCACAAACACTATGCCTAAACCTAACCTTAACCTCACAAACACTATGCCTAAACCTAACCTTAACCTCACAAACACTATGCCTAAACCTAACCTTAACCTCACAAACACTATGCCTAAACCTAACCTTAACCTCACAAACACTATGCCTAAACCTAAACTTAACCCTAACCTCAGAAACACTATGCTTAACCCTAACCCTAAACTCACTGGCCCTCATTTATCAAAGTGGTGTAGACCAAATAATGGGCGTACGGCGAGATCACTGCAATTGTCGGCATTTATCATTCCATCGTGACTTTGACTTGAGCGTGCGGCCCGCTCAGATCTCACGTCTGAGGGCGTGTACGATTTGTCTACACTCGTTTGTTCCATCGTAGACATGCAGAGCAGCATTGTCTGACCATCTGACAGGCATCTAAACATATGTATTCACTCCAAAAATGTATAGCTATAAAACTAATAAACAATACAAGTGAAAAATATATATTTTGTAAAGGCATACATCGACGATGTGTCTTATGAAACTGGTAGGATATTTCCAAGTGTAAAAGCAATTAAAATCGACCAATTAAAAACAATATAACATATTTACAAAGTTACAAGTTAGATGCTTAATCATTAAGCCATTTAAACAAGTGCTTTACTGGCTCTGTGTTAATGTTAATGATAATGAAGAATTTATTTGTATAGCGCTTTTCTAAACAATGTTACAAAGTGCTTTACAGACATATCAAAAACAAGTAATCAAAACAACCAAGCAATAAAAACAACATGAAAACAACAATATACAGCAGTAGAAATAAAAGTGGCAGTTAAAAGCAGATAGACTTAAGAAAAACATTTAGCATACAAGTGTGTTTTCATGAGAGATTTAAAAGAAAGCACCGATTGTGCTAGCCTCAGGTTCTCAAGGAGGGCGTACCAGAGCCCAGGGGCCCGGACTAAAGGTCCTTACACAACGGGGGCGAATTCTTCATGCAAATAATACGTTTTTTTCGCCTGTTTTTTAAAACCTTATAAAGTCAATGCAAGCTTCCATATCAAAGACGAAATTTCGCGGAGCGAAAATGCGGGTTTTATTTATTCGGACAGCAGTCGTATTTTGCGAAAATTCGCTGGCAACTGCTACACCTCTGACCAATCAAAATGCATTTATATTCATTATGTATCATCCCATCCAACTCCTGTTGAAGATGAGCGCATTGGTGCTCAAAGTGGGGTCCAGGTACCCCCCTGGGGGGTGATGCGCGGGTCAGGTTTTTTTTCATAACCCGCAACGCCACGGAGCCCAACAAAACAATATAAAAATCGAGGTTCTGTTCTCAAGGTCTATATTGGGTGAAACACTTCTATTATTTTTATTTTTATTATTCAATAAAACCATGACCAGATCATCATTACTTGAGGATGCAGACTCCTTTGTTTCTCCGGCGAATAACTTAATTGGCTTTATGAATTTTATACGCATATACGCGTCGCGTTTGGTGTGTAGAGGCGTTTTAATTCGCCGGCCGAATATTTCGCATTTTCGGGTCGTTTATTCGCGTCGCATCGCATAATCGCCGGTGTGTTAGGACCTTAAGGGTTAAGATGAGCGCATACATGCGAGAGGATTTTGGGGACTGCTGCGCTAGAATGTTTTTATGACATAAGAGTGAAGTCTCCCAACTTGGAGTTATGTGTAACCTCATTTAAGGATATACCAGACGCTCGAATGCCGTCTGTGCCCAGCCAGCGCAAGTGATCTTCATTGGCAGCAGGAGATCAGAGATATAGGTAACCAAACCAGCCCACCACACACCAGCCTGTTTACGCATTAATCAGTCACTCCATAAATGTTCATATGATGACAGCCCCAGGCTATCTTTCTCTCATAAACGTGGTGTCAGTCACGGACCAAGGGAGGACGCAGGACTTCTTTATTTTGCAAAACAGCAGAGTGTGCACGTCTCCACTATCAGTGCGCTATGCTTGGGGGTTAAATTGAAACCGTAAAAACGTAAAAACGTATTCCAATCATGACTGATTGGTGTCATTCAACAACGTACGGTAAACAGACAACGCTTAGGCTATTTATTATTTAATTCATGATATAGGTTTTCGTTTGGGATATATCTTTACTCATGGCTAGAATGAAAAAATAAGATGCATATCTTTTTCATTTTTTTCTTCCCCAGACCGCATTCTTCTGACATAACTGACACTTTATAGTTGACTTGACTGCACTGTTACGAATGCGGTCGTATTTTTGTTTTATTTGTGTTATATTTCCTTATTGGATGTGTCTGTGTCTGTGCCCTGTGTATGCAAATAGCATGTGCCATTCCCACGCATATGATAGGCGTGTGCTGTGTAGCTGTGTGTGAATCCACAGATGATTGGTGGGGTAACTTCACATGTTGGAGAAGCTCCTCTTCTCGGGCCGTATTCCGCTTCTTTGTGTCGAAAAACAGGGGGGGGGGGGGGGGGCGAGTCTACGGCACATTTATCACCAGTGGATAAATCTCACGCTAGAATTGACAGGGTACATACACCCTGCTTGATAAATCTCACGTGGACGTGGGCGTAAGCTGATTCCTGGGCTCGATTTTAAGCTGGTTTGTATGTTCCATTGATAAATGAGGGCCACTATGCCTACACCTAAACTTAACCCTTACCTCACACACAGGTTGCCTAACCATAACCTTAAGAGAGTGTCTGGCCTCTAATGACCGGGGAGGAAGAGGACCTGGCTTGTCCTCATCTCAGTCCCCCCCACCCCCCCTTCAGACAACCTTCTCCCACAAAACATAACACCCTTCCCATTCACCACCCCGATGTAAACGCCCCTGACCAGAACAGACATCCCCGTTCGCCCCCCTCCAAAACCGTCATCTTATCCACGGAGCCGTAAATCTTCTCCGATGGAATACCAGCCTGAGGAGCAATCCGCGGAGTATGCAGAGCAGAGAGGGGATATGACTCAAATTACAACAAGCCCAATCAGAGGAAAGAGGCAGCCAGGTTCCATGCTGGGAGAACTTTCATTGTGTGGGTTCATGTTCCATCGGTGCATTTGTATTTAGCACTGTATGGACTTGCGCTCCAGTAAGGCCTGCCACTAACTCAACATCCGGGGGAACCGGCTCCCCGGAGTTTTTGTGTTTCCCATCCCGCAGGCTTCCATGGACTGCCGATTACGGACCCCCAGCTGCAGGCCTCTCCATGGAGAATGACTGTGGATTGCTACTACGTTAGATTATACCATTATATATTATCTTAACATTACTGCTATACTGCATTGTATTATATCATTATATACTATATTACACTATTATATTCATTATTGTTATTATTGCTATTACTTGTGTATGCTTGTATCTCCCTCTCTCATTCTTTCTCTCCCCCCCCCTACCCTCCCCCCGACACGGTCGAGGCAGATGGCCGCCCCACCCTAGAGCCTGGGTCTGTCTGACGTTCCTTGTCGCAAAATTGCTTGGTCAGGGCGGGACAATGTCGGGTCTCTGCTCTATAATGTAAAGAGTCTTGGGAGAATTTGGCACTTTATAAAATAAAATTGAATTGTAATGGTTTTCTTCTGAGATGGTAGGTAAAGTAGGACACAAACAATCAGACAGTAAGATATTATACCTCAAGCCTGTGATGTGTGGTTCTGTTCTCTTCTTCAAATCATCTGACTGTTAAGGGAAACAAACAGAAGAAATCACACAGCAGTGTCATTACTGGTCCAAGGCGGTGAAATAATGGTCTTCTTTGGCCTAGCCTTGTTACAATTATTATATAATCCCCTGATGGCAATTATTTGCGCTAACCGCAATTACTTTGCATAATCTTTAGAATCCTTTATTCATCTGTATAAAAACAGCTGGATAAAATGAACAGAAGTGTGATATTTCCATTATTATTTCCATGTTGTTGTCCACGCTCTTTTAAACCAGTTTAACTAGTGTTAAACTAGTGTCCGGAAAACTCATTTTCATTTGTTAAATGAAAACGAGTTTTCCGGAGGGAGGGGTTTACCCAGGCTACCTATTTTGGGCATTTAGGGCAAAACATTTCAAAATTGTTGAAAACTTTTAATTTTCAAAATACTTCAAAAATAGCGAGAATAGATGATCTACAAGCCTCATCCTTAACTTTTTAAGGATATAGCCTGGTTTGGTCATAGTACATTATTTATTTTGATTAGTACCGTGTGTGACAATGACCTTTGACCTCTATATATTTCAGTTATTAGTCATATCTGCCCTGTGCAAAAAAATAATAATAATGAACACCGAAAAAGGCCTGCATCAATGTTCCAATGTTCAATGCCAAAAACACAATCAAATAATGAATCAAAATTATTTCTAATATGACAATTAATCATCAACTAGGATCTCGTGATCGTGACAAGCCTTAAGTACTCGGGCCTCCTGTACCTGTTTAAATTTGTACAAGTCGTTTGACTTCTCATGAAAGTTGAGGTCTAGGAGTTCTCTCTGCAGGTTCTCAACGAAGGTCTCGTTGCTGATGAAGTTCTTGATGATGCAGTGAGGGAAGGGCTGGCAGTCCAACTCCAGGTTCCCTGCAAAACAGTGTTACATCAAGTTCATTGTACATCAATTAAAATGGGATGTGATGAGTGAAATGTTTCATAACAACTCTGCGACATGCCCAGACATGCCCTCCCCCTCCCCTAAGGCACAGATGAAGTGCTGTGACATAAGGTTCCTTTTTTTACCTTGAACACAGGATGAAAGACGAGTCAATGATTATAAATAAAATAAAACAATGATTATCTCATTATGATCAGCTTACATTTCATATTGCACACCACATGCGCTACTGTAAGTTTCACTAGCAAAAAAATGAAATCCTCCCCTCTTAATAATAACATTGAATAATAATAAAAAACATATATATATGTATATTTCTTTAGCTTTTTACCCCTTTTTGTCCCCAATTTAGTTTAGTTTAGTTATGTCAATTAATTCCTCCCCACACACATGTCTGTGTTGTCACTGCAGTTGTATCCTACTGCCAGTGAGGAGCCCCCCCGGGAGGACATAGAGCCTCCGTCCTACTCCTCCCGCCCAACACTCCCTGCTGACAGGTGCCGCCCCGCCCCAGCCCGTAGGATTACGTGCAGTGACAAATCACCTTCCCCGCCCGGGTTCCCTCCCCTGAACATGGGCCAATTGTGTTCGTATTCACCTGTTTCCTAGGCTGTGTGTTTTCCACTTCCTGTCGATTTGATCCAACGAAATCCAATGAAACTGGTCAGATGACCAATGATATCCAATGAAATCGACAGGAAGTGGAAAACACACAGCCTAGGAAACAGGTGAATATAGTAGACCAGTGGTTCTCAAACTTTTTCATGTCAAGGACCCCCAAAATGATATGTATTTGGCCGCAGCCCCCAATCTCAAAATATTTTCTTCCAGGGAACCCCCGGAAGCAAAGATTTGAGTTACAAATGTTCGGTTAAAAATATATATATTCAAAGGTTTGCACACATTTTCAGGATTTTTCAAAAATAGCAGATCTACAAGCTCATAGCGTGGCACGAAGTGACGCGCTATGAGCTTGTAGATCTGCTATTTTTGAATAGCCAAAGTATAAAATATGGTTAAAGTGGTTAAAATGGTTGTGACGCTATATTAACTAATTTTCCTGGGGACCCCCTGTGTGTGTGTGTGTGTCTGTGTGTGCAGCATGCGTGTGACACACGCCATGTGTCTGAACAATGTTGCGAGAGAAATAAGCAACCAGGTCTATGAAAACAAGCCCAACAAAAGGCCACTTGAGCACTTTAAACCTATTTACAAATACATTGGATATTTGAAAATAGCCGATCTACAAGCTCACAACGCGTCGCTCGCAGCTATTTTCAAAGAAAAGTCTTGAGAAAATTGTGGAATATTTTCCAAATCCACACAAATCTTTGATGGGGGTCTATGATGGCACAACATATGTTCAGAAGGGGGGGGTCTGCAGACAAATACATGTTGTTTAAAGCACTGGTTTAAACAACATTAGGAAACAAGGCCAAATAAGCAACTACACAAATAAGCCCAAAAAATGCAAACCGCAACAACCAATATTTACAAGCAACTCTACAGAAAAACAAGCCCGAAGTCGCTTATAATAAGCAGACATGGCAACACTGTTTCTGAGTTTCATTGCGCACTTTTAAGCTGGTTGTTTCAGAGAGAGAGAGAGAGAGAGAGAGAGAGAGAGATACAGAGAAATAGAGAATTAATGATTTAATTTCTACAATCAATAGCGTCCTGTCTCGGTCTCGCGCATATCACGGGAGCTGTGCACGTTTTCATGAGACGTCGGTTAAAATTAATTGTAATAAAAACAAATGTATGTATCGGGTCTGGATAGCATCCTAGTGAACTATCCTACAGTGTGTGATCCCTAGTCGGTGATCAATCGTATAGTGTGAAAACCACAAGGATATGTGAGAGACGATTTCAAGAAATAGACTCCTGTAGTGTGAAATGCTTAACGATCAGACGACCCCCGACCACTTTTAAAGTCCTACAGTGTCCTGTAGGACTGTACTGCCCTTACTCAGGAAGTGTACTTAAGCACAATTCTGACTCAAGGTGCTTTTACTGTAGTTGAGCATTTCTATATCTTGATACTTTATACTTCTACTGCACTACATCTCATCTCAATAGTGGCCATTTGTATCCCACTATTACTTTTTGACTGCTTTAGTTATTAGTACATTTGCAGATACATAGTGTTTTTTTTTTTAAAGATTATGTTGCTATAATATCAGTGGTCCTCAAACTTTTTCATGTCAAGGACCACCCAAAATGATATTTTAGAAAAATCGTGAAAATTTGTGCAAATCTTTGAATACATATTTTTTAAAGTTTTTTTTAAAGAAATAGAGTGTGAAAAAACATTTTCTTCTATATTGCACACCTATGCAATGATTTATATGTTGTATCTTAAGTCCTTGGCGACACAAACATAAAGAAATCTATCTATCTATATACCTTATATGAATATACATATACACTACTATCATGTCTATTTCATACATATAGAACATTCTGTCTATTTTTCCCCATGCCTTACATATAAAATCTTCTAAAAAGAAAATAGTAATAGCTTTCCTAAAACATAATTCAAGTCTTTCGTAATCATCTAACTAAAAAAGGTTAACACAAATAGTTGACATAGATGACAGCTAGAAGGTCCTGGGTTCGATTCCCGCAGGGGACGCTGTGGGCGTGTTCTCTCCTCCGCGTCATCAGTGCCCATACCCTAGGTGGGGTTGGCGAAAGGGCCTTTCTGTGTGGAGTTTGCATGTTCTCCCCGTGTCTCCTAGGGTAGGTACCCTCACAAAAACATGCAGTAATCCTGGTCACTATACTGCCTCCCCCTGGCCAGGCAGGGCGCCTGATGGAGGGGAAAGGAACTGGTTGGAATAACGTGTTCCTTCCATGCGCTACGTCCAACCAGGGAAACTCTCCCCTGTCAGGTGATAAGAAGGTCAATTGGCTCTCATGCATTGAAGGAGGCATGAGCTCGGCCCTGGCCTCCCTAGGTTGGCAGAGGGAAGGTAGTGCCCAGGATTACATAGACAATTGGCACTGGGTGTAAAAAATAGGAGTTACAAAAATCGTGGGATAAAAATGTTAATAAAAAAAAAAAACACATAGATGACATGTTTATATATATCTACAGTATACTGTTTATACACAACTGTCATGGTATCCCCGTTTAGAACATATACATAAACATATATATTTTTATTATGTATATACACACACACACAAACACACACAAACACACACACACACACACACACACACACACACACACACACACACACACACACACACACACACACACACACACACACACACACACACACACACACACACACACACACACACACACACACACACACACACACAGTATATACGTTGTGCAACAAATAAAAAAGCAAAATCAGTCCTGAGCAGAGTGCGGTCCCTTCTTTTGAAGGTTTTCTTCTTTTAGCTTTATATATATATATATATATATATAACCTATATTATATATATCTTAATTCCTCATATAATTGACAGTAAAACAAAATAAATGAATTTCATTTTCAATTTCTTCCAAGTCACATAATAAACAAATAATAGTAGAGAACTAACCATGACAGTAGCTCTGTTTGGAACCTCACCTCACTTGACTGAGGTTCTAAACGAGGATACCATGACAGTAGTGTATATACATATTCATATACTGTATACTGTATAGTACTGATCATGACAGTAGATTAATAAACAGTATACTCTATAATGTATACTGTAGACTAGAGTACTGACCATGACAGTAGTGTGTATATAATTATTATTAATATTAATATACAGTATATATAACAGTACTGTACCATGGCAGTAGGGTATATATTATGGTATATATATTATATTAATATACAGTATACATAATAACAGTACAGTACCACTACAGTAAGCAGCTCCATGGCTCCAGGCTGTCTTCACTAATATTAATATTAATATACAGTATATATAACAGTACCATGGCAGTAGGGTATATATATTATGGTATATATTATAATAATATAACAGTACAGTACCACTACAGTAAGCAGCTCCATGGCTGCAGGCTGTCTTCACTAATATTAATATACAGTGTGTATATATATATATATAACAGTACAGTACCATGGCAGTAGGGTATATATATTATGGTATATATTATAATAATATAACAGTACAGTACCACTACAGTAAGCAGCTCCATGGCTCCAGGCTGTCTTCAGGGCACTCTTCACGTCGTCGTCGGTCAGAATGGAACAAAGTTGGGCGACGTCCTCTCGTTTCTTCCTCCTCTTCCTTTTGGTGTGGTCCATGTCGTCAGGCTGGCGTTTAGAGTTCATGGCGGAAAGGCGAATATTGACGATAAACACTGCGATGTGATCACGTTACATGTTATTATGACACATTATTTATTACATGTTATTATGACAACACCAGATGGGACATAACGTGAGTGAGGTCTGTCTCTGTGTGTGTGTGTGTGTGTGTGTGTGTCGCACATGAACTGCGTCATACCGTAAAGCCGTCAGAGGTGTCGCAAAAAAGAACAGATCTACAAGCTTGTTTGCGTGTAGATCTGTTCTTTTTAGAAAGCGAGTATACTGCTTGGATCTTTTCCCCCCCAATAGTTTACATTTTTTTATTGGCTTAACCCATGAAGACCTGAGGCCAATTCTAAAAATGCTGTCTAAATCCTAGCATTTTTTTATATAAAAAAAAGTTTTATAAAAATGTAAAATATCTGAAAACATTGTTCCAGATTTGAGTTACAAAACTTTTAAAAATATATATTCAAAGATTTGACCACATTTTCACGATTTTTCAAAAATAGCTGATAAGCTCATAGAGCGGACCTCGGTGCCGTGCTATGAGCTTATAGATCTGCTATTTTGGAATAGCCAAAGAAATCTAAAATGACACAGATGCGTTCCCGGTCTTAATGGGTTAAATCAACATTTCCATATCAAGGACCCCCAAACCGATACATGTTGAGACAGTTATTATAAATCCTTTTGTGCCAGTGACCTCCAAAGAGAAGATTGGTGTTAGATTAGATTTAGTAAATAAATAGGCTATTTCTACAACTGTCAAACTAAAGTGGAGAGAGTTAACCTATTCTTATACATCCTCTCATTGGGTTAACTTAAAGCATGTGAACTGATGGTGAAATGTCCTCTCATTTGGCTGGGGACCCCCTGAACTCCCTCAGGGGCCCCTGGCGGTCCCCTGAAAACACTTTGTGAAACACTGGCTTAAAATAATATTAGTCTGGCTCCTATATAAATAGAATTATAGCTGCCATTTTTAAATACATCGATTTAAATGGAAAGAGACAGGTAGTAGAGAAAGTAGCAAACAATGTGACATATGATTCAGTTGAATTGCTGTATTATTTCCCTCTCGTCATTTATGTTCATTATTACCTTAAGATAACCTGAAGGTCTAACAGACCAAAAAGTATTTGTCTTGGATTTGAAGACAGTGTGGGGGATTTTTTTTGCTTTCATGTACTGTACAGCAACATGCACATAGACCACATTTTAAATTGATTTATTAAAAAAGCATTGCATCTTAAAACAACAGAAATTCAATGTCATGGGTTTGTTTTTCTTTCTTTTTTTCTTTTTTTCCATCAAACGCTGCCATCTTCTGTGGGAGCATAAAACCTGACTGACACACTAAGAACTTAAACATCATGTTCGCTAGAAAACCGCTCCCGTTTCTCTTTCAGATAAAAAAAAACAAAAAAACAACCTTAACAAAAAACAAAATAAAGATCACAAGACAGTACGTTCTTCCATCAATAATAAACTTGTCATTTACGGCCCGTATCCCCAATGTAGTGAGATTTATGTTTTAAGTTGAGCCAGAGTTTAGTCACCCTTTGTCCATAATCCCGCTGTCTCTGATCTTCACTGGAAAATGCTGCACTCATAGAGACAGCCAGACACTGTACTTATTTTTCACACAATTTAGTTGTAGATGAAGTTGAACCTAAGAAAAGAGAGGGAAAAAAGGCAACTTATTAACAGGCTTCACATATTAGGACATGGTTATAGTTTTAAGCTATGCACATTTATTTTCAATAGACTTCCGCATGTCTTCAGAATGTTTTTTTTTTATTTCAAGAATCATAGAGCAGCAGCTGTTAAAAAAACGCTCACACCTAGTAGGCAAAAATCCACTGCACAAGAATAAAAATAAGCCTGCACACTGCCCAACATACACAGCACACAACTTTATTAAGAAGAGAGCAACAGCAACGTTTCTGTCACAGATTACCTTTTTCAGGCAGCATGCCTGAAGAAGAGTCATAGTATCAACATTGACTTTTTCATTCTTCTCTAATGCTGCTATACCTCTTTCAAATTCTAATTTAAGAGAATGGGAGCACGACTGAGTCTCAACAAGATGTCTCTTTACTAGGTGCATGGCTCAGAATAGTTCATACAAACATAACATTTTCAACACTCAAAGACATGTCCTTTAGTTACTTTTTATTTATGTATGTACGGACAAACTCTTACAAATTAACCCATATTTCCTAACATCCCTTCCAGTTTTATGTCCATCTCACAAGGAGAAAAAGCCTGGAACAGAATACTGTTCAAAATGTCTAACTGGAAGTACAGGAAGTACAAGCCTACATCGCGTTGTCCAGCCTACCGGAACTTCCTATATCTCTGTAGTTCCAGTTAGACAATTTAGGAGATACATGTTGTCAAGCCTACATATCGTTGCTTGCGGACAGAAACCTCCTATCTCCATTTTTTTTGTTAGGTAATAAAGGCAGTCATATATTAAGTCCCTCTCCGATGACCATTATAAACAATAGCATGAAAAGCCCTCATGAAATTCCTCAAACCTATATAAATATATCTGGCAAACTTCACTACACACAAAGAAAGGAGAATCTTAAATACCTGCTCAGTAGCTGTGGTAGACTGGAGATGATTGGCCCGTACCCAGGAGCATTGTCATACAGCTCAAACAGCGGTGCTGCCACCAGCTTATAGTTCTTGGGGACAGCAAACAAGGCTACAGGGGCAAAAAAAAAGCACAGGCATGAGTGAAAGGAACTACAAAAGAAAACGTGAGCTCTCGTCACAAACGGTCATTTACCGCGTGCATGGTCCGAAGAAAATGAAACAAAATCACAAGATCACCAGCACTAAAGTTGTTCCAATACCGATACCAGCATCGGAAAAGCTGCAGATACTGCCTCAAATGCTGGCATCTTTGAGTATGCCCAGTCTATGCCATTCCCATACGAAATCATTTATCACATGATACAGTTATCAAGGATTTTGTATTTTGAATGCTTCAGTTGATGTTGCAATACTGTTTTATATAATATATATATATATATTGATTAATTTGCATTTATTCATAGATCAGTGGTTCTCACATTTTTTTTATTGAAGGACCCCCATAACTCTGAGAGTGTACAAATGAAACCAAATGCACCCAGTTTCATTTGTACACTCTCGAGTTACAGACCTGTAAGGGTCTATTTGGAACCCCCTCAAGGAACCCTGAGAGTCCCTGCCTGGACCCCACTTTCAGAACCACTGTCCTAGATTTTTTTTTTAATACAAACCGTTATCGGATCGTATCGACCGACACTCAAGTTATACTCTAATCTCTAACCAGCAAACAGTTCAAGTGCTTATGTTCTATTATCTGGCACGGGCAGCAACAACACACGGCCGTGTTTCGGCGTGAGCCTTCAGACTTGAAGTGAGCGCTGGTGATCTTGTGATGAGTGAAAGGAAGCAAGGTTACACATCAATCTATCAGGTGAGTGACTCATTTAAGTTTTTTTTTTCTTTTTCTTTTACAATCCTGAAAAGATGAACCACTCAGCCTGCCATCTCTATTTATCATTATAGGCGTAACCAAATAGTGACGAGATTTACAAGCATACATGTTGTGTGCTTGTATAATGTATATAGGGCTTTAAAGGGGATGAAAGAGATACGTTTTTATTTAAACTTTATTTTCTCCCGGTACTGTGCTCTCATTGGCTGTAGCACGGATCTCATTGCAGAGTGAACGCAAACCCATTCATACAGTATGATGTCCAGTCGGCGACAGAGCCAATTATCAAACCTGCTAGTTTTCTAGAAACGCTCGAGTCAGGAAAGCATCACCGAGCACTATTATCGCGGCCCGATCCTCTTGCAGAGCCTTTCACACACAGCGAGCAAAACCTCGGCGATCAAAGCCCGATCTGCATCAGATCGGGGGTTTTGTCGGTGAGTGACAAAAAAGGTCCCCGACAGCATAATCGGAGCAAATATCCAGTGTGTACTAGCCCTTACTGAACAAACACTGTATAGGAATAACTACTATCAGAATATGGAGCGATCAGCACTTACTTTAACAAAAACATAACTTACACCACCTTCAAGTGGTTAATGAAGCTATTTTCATCCCCCAACCTCAGTAGAGTATGGTGCTCCTCTGGTCAGACGCACTTACCCTTTTCCTGCAACTGAACCAGGAATAGTTTTTTATGTTCCTTAGGTTTGGTGATGTGTGCTGGAATGTAAGGGTACTGCAAAAAAGACAACCAGTTCAGAGTTTGGATTAGCATGATACAGCAAGTACACAATGTGTACCGTATGACATTTGAGTTCAGCAAACAACCGAGCGCACGAAGCAAACATTTTAAATCGGTAAGTAATCAATCTCGTCTGACCACCTGTGGAGGCTCAAAGTTGGGGCGCCACCAGTTGCCAATGCAGTCATCAATCACCCAGTCCTGTTTCACCCCATCCTGACGGCCGAGGATCTGACAAACAACCACAATATAAATATCATTTATTATTGTCCAACAACAAGTCCAATGTCAAATTTATATTTTATTTATAATAATAAAAATTATAATTGAGCTTCAAGTGCACTCGTTACGTGTGACTCTATATCTGCTGCCATGTATATGTCCTGCAACTGTTTCTCAACTTTATTTTGACCATGATTGCACCATATGCACATTTGACATTGTGTCTTCGTGTTGTATGACTTTATTGAGCCCTTTTCTTTCTCTGTTCTATAAACCTTACAACACTTTTCTTGAAACTGCAAAGTGAAGCTTTACCTCAGTCATCAGGCGCTTCAGACCTTCAACCTCGTCCTCTCCTGGACTCAACTCTCCACCAGGTCTGCAAAAGAACAGTAGATATCGTTGCCATCTCCATATTTTAACTTTGTGTTTTTTCGTGAATTAACGTCATACTTGATCATACTACAGCGTCACACAAAAGCATCAAAAGTACCAGATCTGTAAGCTCGAAATGCGCCGCTTCGCGCCGCGTTTCGAGCCGCGTTTCGAGCCGCGTTTCGAGCTTACGGATCTGCTACTTTTGAATTTGAATCCTGAAAAGTAACAGTTTTGGACTTGGAAACGACACAACTCTCATAAATGCATTGGTCAAGTTAATGTTGAAACAAGTAAATAAAGGCTCCCACTCACAGCTTGAAGAATGTGGTCCCCAGCTGCAGCAGTAGTACATGAGGCAGCCTGTGTTCGTGCACGATCAGGACGCCCTCCACCGTCCTCCTCATCCCCATCTTGTCAAACTCTTCCCTCATCCGCTGGAACCTGGCCGCCACGGAGCTGTCCTTCTCGTAGAGAGGCTCCTTGGTGCCGAATGTGTAGTTGGTAAGAGGGTATCTGCGAACACATGCACATTCATTAACAGAGGATATGAAAAAAAAACACACACACACTTTCATTAAAAAGGGTAGTGGAAGTGGTAAAATTCACTTACACTGGAAAAAGTTCAAGTCTCCCCGTCTCTCCAGCTCTTTAATAAACAGAAAATTATTGTTCAGGCGGGTTAACAATGTCATGCTATCAGGAGAGAGTACCCATTTATCAGCTTCAACTTAAAAGGTGTTCCAGGTCCTATTGTGTCTGCTTTTTTTGTGTGGCATCACTTTAGTTCTAATTGCACTTGTTTATCCTGTAGGTATGAGTTCTCTCTCTGTGATTGGATCAAATTGGTATCCCAACCTGAAAACGTATTTTTAAAATTTATAAAACGACCTGAAAACATATTTTTCTGTTCACTAAAGAGCAGGAGAGAAGGGGAGATCCCTGATACTGGACAAACAATCTATGATTATTACTGTCAGAATATAGAGCTATTTTAACACTTATTTAACCAAAAATATCACTTATTATGCACCTAATACACATTCATTTGGGCTTGCTCTTGCACAGGATCAGAGCACACTGCAACCTAGCCTTGGATCAAGACTATCATAGATGTATTTGATGGATTTTGATTGCAGCCTAAACTATGGCAATCCAACTAGACATGATCCTAGAGACCTACGATCAATACAGTAGTAAACTACCCTATAGGCCAATTCTCAAAAATGATCAACAGCAAAATAAAGTACTTAAGAGTATAATAGGCTCCAAAGCGCGAGCGAGTCGATAGCGTAATAATAGCCTATCATGTTGGTAGAAACGTTCTGCAAAAATGATACGAACAACAATACTACTACTACTAATCAGTGGTGGAAAGTAACTAAGTACATGTACTCAAGTACTGGACTTAAGTGTAACAATCTTGAGGTATTTTTACTTTACTGGAATTTTTCCAGTTTTCAATACTTTTACTCCACTACATCTCAAGAGGCAAATATTAATTATTAATACCCTCATTAATACCCTATTTAAACTTTGTCTATTTGAAAATAGCAGATCTACAAGCTTACAACGCGTCGCATTCAGCGTTCAGCTTGTAGATCTGATATTTTCAAAAGATTTTAATACATTTTGTATGATACCTTGTGAAATGCGACATTCTGCATAATGAGTACTTTTAGTACTTAACTTTGATGCCAATACTTTTGTACTTTGACTCGCGTACATTTTGAATTCCAGACTTACTTGTAACAGAGTATTTCTACACTGCAGTATTGATACTTTTAATTAAGTACAAAATTGTGAGTACTTCTTCCACCACTGCTACTAGTACATACTATTATGTAAGTAATTCACAGGTTGATGGTTCTCTCCAGGGTTTAAGGGTTTATATAGTATTATAATGATAATAATTTACAGATTAATGGTTATTTCCAGGGTTTAAGGGTTTATATAGTATTATAATGATAATAACTTACAGATTAATCGTTATTTCCGGGCTTTAAGGGTTTATATAGTATTATTATTAATAATACAGGTTAATGGTTCTTTCCAGGGTTAGGGGTTGATATAGTATTATAATGATAATAACTTACAGGTTGATGGTTCTCTCCAGGGTTAAGGGTTTATATAGTATTATTATGATAGTAATAGTAACTTACAGATTAATGGTTCTTTCCAGGGTTAAGGGTTTATCCAGTATTATAATAATAACTTACAGATGAATGGTTCTTTCCAGGGTTAAGGGTTTATACAGTATTATAATAATAACTTACAGATTAATGGTTCTTTCCAGGGTTAAGGGTTTATACAGTATTATAATAATAACTTACAGATTAATGGTTCTTTCCAGGGTTAAGGGTTTGGTCGGCCCGCTGATATACTTGTTTCCTCCAAACTGCACGGCGCCTCGCGGCCAGCCGGTGGAGGAACGAGTGGGAGGAACCACCGCCATCACGATGTATGGATATTAATATGAACACACTTAAAGTAGAGCCGAGCAGCTAAAGGTGAGCAGAATATGAGCAGAATAACAAAAGAATAGCGCTCGGGAATCGCGGAACCAACACACACACAATAATGTCGCCGCCGCGTTCCCTCTTCCTCCTCCTTTTCCCTTTCCGTTTCCTGCCGCCTGATGCTGGTTGGTTTAGCGAGTCTTGAGGTGTGGGTCGCACCAGTGACTCCTAGTGGCGGGGGGTGTGGACAGCAGTAATGGAAGAAGTACTCACATGTTTCACTTAAGTAAAAGTACTCAAGAATCCAAATGTAGCCTACTTGAGTAAAAGTACAAAAGTATCGGCATCAAAATATACTAAAACTACCAAAAGTTAAAGTACTCATTGTGCAGAATGTCCCATTTCACAAGTTCAAAATGTATTAAAAAAACATTTGAAAATAGCAGATCTACAAGCTCACAATGGTCGCATCATGACCCATTGTGAGCTTGTAGATCTGCTATTTTCAAATGGCCGAAATATATATTGGGCTGAAGAGGTTAGTGTTTATTTTGTAATCAAAATCTAAATCTACAAAGTTTTCATATGAGTACAATATTTTCCTCTGGGTAGAACTAAAGTAAAAGTATTGATAATTGTAGATACTGAAGAAAGTAAAAAAATACCTCAAAATTGTACTTAATTACAGTACTTGAGTAAATGCACTTAGTTACTTTACACCACTGGTGGACAGCAGCAAGCGAGTGGGCACTAAGGAAGAGTGGGCACCTCGATGTAAAATTGCCTATTTTGTCCAAAATGTTTTTAAAAAAAAGTAAATTAAAATATACATGATTAGAACATGCTTGAACATTTGACAATTAAGATCTAATATTTCTACAATTGCTACATTTTTTTTTACAAAACCTGTAATATAATATATAAATGTAAGTCTGACAGTGATGTACCATGCATGCATGTTCAAATCATGTATACTTTACATTACTTAAGACCATTTTTCAAACATTTTGGACAAAAAAAAATCAAGTTGCCCACTCTTCCTTACTGCCCACACTTCTTGTATATAATAGGCAGCACAGTGTGCTTTCTTCTACAAATAATAATAATAACGTTTTTGTCAGGTATAATATATTTTTTTTATATCATATCATATCATATCATATCATATCATATCATATAGCATACTTGTGGGTTCATGACTATAAAAATCTAAGAGAAAAATGCAATTGAACTCTTCCAGAGTCAATTCTGTCCATATTTTAGTGTGAGGGACCTTTAAGAAAGAGGGAATCAAATCCCTAACCCTACCTTTAATCTCTGTAGGTTTGGGCATTTACTTACAGAATGCTCTGCTGCATGTCTCTGACATCGTAAAGCTGAAATAATACAGTATCACTATTGAACCATCACAATAATTTAGTGTTCTGAAACAAATCTCACATGAATATTTAGCCTTATACCCGTCTCCTTATACCCTTGTTATGGTTGCCATACCTCACCTGTTTAGTTGTATAACACCTTCTCATTTTGTGGAATGATATTTACTATTTAGCCATTTAAGCCCCATCTAATTTGGCGTACAACAAATAGTGAAAATAGCAGATCTACAATCTCACAACGGTCACTGCACGCACTGCAAGATTGTAGATCGGCTATTTGGGGTATTTCTGAAAGTTTTGGACATTTGTGGACTTTATTTTATTTTTTTGCCTATGATGACAGATCATGACACTGTGGCTGTGTGGTAGAGAACTTATCTAACTAAAGCAGTGTGCACTGTGCAGCTGTCAGACTAATGTATTTTTATATATACAGTATGACTATTCTGAAAGGCAAAGCAGCCTCATTGGACTGTAAACAGTCCAATGAGAGATAGGAAGAGAGATAGGAAGTAGATAGGAAGATAGGAAGTAGTAGTATGCAGAGGCGGGTGATGACGAAACCGAAGACATTGCAATTATGTGGTCAGCAGTATGCTGACTGGTCCAGCCACCAAGGCACTTCATATCAGGCCTTATGGGTTTGTTCCTATAATACAGTGGTCCTCAAAGTCCCTCGGGGGGGGGGGCTTTATCTAGATCTAGATCTTGGGTAAAAAATGAATCTTTTTTACTTTGTACATTTTTTACACAAATCTCCTCTTTTGCCAGGTGTCCCTGGCATAAAATGCTTTCAGGTGGGGGTTCAGCGACCAAGAACATATCAATTCAGGGGTCCTTGACATGAATATATTTGAGAACCACCATTATAATAGCTCTACACTGAAACAAACTACTGCAAACAATCTGCTCGTGCTGTATTGACTTTCTGAGTTCTGAACACCTCAAACAAAGAATCTATTTCTGCATAAGGAAGGTCAGGGAATGACAGATTCAATATTCCATTTAATAATAACCATAGGTAATGTTTCATATCCATCAATTGTAAACATATTTTACCACAGTAGTTGTCTTACAGTACATCATCATCATACGTGCAATGCAAAATTGAAACATAAAAAAGAAAGAAAAAAAGGACAAAGACACTGCTGGATTTGTCTATCTTGTCACACAAAGGGGGTGTCAGTTCTTTGGTCCAGTGGTCCACCCTTTGTGGTGTGCTGCTGTGATCTGGTGGTCCCTGTAGTACGTTTACCCTTACCCTTTACTGTGGCCTCTCCTGTCACAGTAGTTGGTCCCACACCTGTGATCCCCCCCCCCCCACTAATTTTCATCCATGAAATAGGCTCTATGCACAGCTGCCATATTGGAAAGAAATTGGGCCTCTTCCTTACTTCCTTCACAGGTGTTACCAATGAAACTAATGAAGGCTCTGTTCCATTCAAACAGAGTCGGGGTGCTGATATTGTACATGTTGGCTCATTGGAAACACTTTGCTACACCAGTGGGTCTCAAAGTGTGGTCCAGGGACCCTCATGGTTCCTAGAGGGGGTTCCAAATGGCCCCTTACAGGTGTGTAACTCTGAGAGTGTACATATGGCTGCTGTGCATAGAGCCTATTGGTTCGTTTCTGCTCTGCGACCCTGCACATCACCTCTTCTCTTCCCTGCTGTTCATCAGCTTTCTCCAATCCCATTTCCCATCCCTTGATGTCATCAGGCCCTTGTGTTTTCTTCAACATCCATCTTATTTTTCTTGTTTCGCGGTGTCGATTCCATGGTCATCGTGGTCTTTTCCACTTTCATCCGTTGTACTCTGAATGTTTTGTCGAACCATCTCATCCTCTTCGTCTGCTGGAGAAAATCGCAAAGCATCACACATTACACAACATTATCCTGCTTTAAACAAAGCATCACACATTACACAACATTATCCTGCTTCAAACAAAGCATCACACATTACACAACATCCTGCTTCAAACAAAGCATCACACATTACACAACATTATCCTGCTTCAAATAAAGCATCGCACATTACACAACATTATCCTGCTTCAAACAAAATACAAAAGTCATGATGAAAGTCCTGGAAGCATGAATACATACATGAACATGCAGAGTATATTAAACGTACCCGTGTTCATTGTTTCCGGCTCAGAACCGGGTCTTTTGTCTGGCGATGTGTTCGCTTGAGCTTGATTATTATAGTCAAGAGGAGAAGCAGCACTTGTGTCGTCAACGGGAGGGACAGTGAAGTTAGAGGGACTGAGGCTGTCAGAACGAGTTGTTTCTGTGGCCTCTGGGGGAGCTGGGAGAGTGTTAATTGATTCTGGGCCTGTTGAACATCTAGCATCAGTTGCTGCATTAGTGGAAGCTGGCATCCGTGTGTTAGGAGCAGAGGTTATAGAGGTGTCAGCAGATCTAGGGATGTCAGCAGATCTAGGGATGTCAGCAGATTTAGGGATGTCAGTAGATTTAGGGGTGTCAGTAGATTTGGGGGTGTCAGTAGATTTAGGGATGTCAGCAGATTTAGGGATGTCAGTAGATTTGGGGGTGTCAGTAGATTTGGGGGTGTCAGTAGATTTAGGGATGTCAGCAGATTTAGGGATGTCAGTAGATTTAGGGATGTCAGTAGATTTGGGGGTGTCAGCAGATTTAGGGATGTCAGCAGATTTAGGGATGTCAGTAGATTTAGGGATGTCAGTAGATTTAGGGGTGTCAGTAGATTTAGGGATGTCAGCAGATTTAGGGATGTCAGCAGATTTAGGGATGTCAGCAGATTTAGGGATGTCAGTAGATTTGGGGGTGTCAGTAGATTTAGGGGTGTCAGTAGATTTAGGGATGTCAGTAGATTTAGGGGTGTCAGTAGATTTAGGGGTGTCAGTAGATTTGGGGGTGTCAGTAGATTTGGGGGTGTCAGTAGATTTGGGGATGTCAGTAGATTTAGGGATGTCAGTAGATTTAGGGATGTCAGTAGATTTAGGGGTGTCAGTAGATTTAGGGGTGTCAGTAGATTTAGGGGTGTCAGTAGATTTAGGGATGTCAGTAGATTTAGGGGTGTCAGTAGATTTAGGGATGTCAGTAGATTTAGGGGTGTCAGTAGATTTAGGGGTGTCAGTAGATTTAGGGATGTCAGTAGATTTAGGGGTGTCAGTAGATTTAGGGATGTCAGTAGATTTAGGGATGTCAGTAGGGCTATGGATGTCAGTAGATCCAGTGATGTCAGTAGACCTAGGGATGTCAGTAGATCCAGTAATGTCAGTAGATATAGGGGTGTCAGTAGATTTAGGGATGTCAGTAGATTTAGGGATGTCAGTAGGGCTATGGATGTCAGTAGATCCAGTGATGTCAGTAGACCTAGGGATGTCAGTAGATCCAGTGATGTCAGTAGGGCTAGGGATGACTGGGTCGGTAAGAGTAGAATTTGAGACTGAGGTCACGCAGTCGATGGTAGATGTCAGGCTGGTGATGCTTGTGGTGTTGGGAGAGGCGGAGTCAGCTGGAGGGAGTGCATGGGAGACAGGGCGGACGGGGCTGGTGCTGTCAACCACTGCAAGGGTAGCGCCAACTGGGGCTGTCGTAATGGTACGGGTAGGGTGACCGTCGACACAACAGAGGGAGTCTGGTGGGGAGACCGAAGAAGTCGTGCCTGCAATCGTGGCGCCTGAAGACGTTGTGTCGTTAGCGGCGGTAGGAGTCGTGTCATTTGGAATGGCACCATTTAGGATCGGCGACGGTAATTTAGTTTTCGGACTTGTTGATGTCGTGTCATCCGAGCTTTCCTGACCTGTGACACAACCAACGTCGGTGATGGAAGTGGTTGTCGGTGGAGGGGAGGCGGCGGGGAGGTGTGCAGCGATGCACTCAGTGGATGCGGAGGAGATGGGGACAGGAGTGGTGGTTTGTGTGGGAGTGGCGGCACTAATGGTTGCGGATGGGACGGTGGAAGCAGCAGAGCCATCAACAGGGACAGAGGCATGGCTGTCAGCAGAGACAGGGGTCGTGCCGTTCATGACTGTATGAGTGGTCGGCGTCTGGTCAGCAGAGTCGGTGCATATAACTGAGTCAGGGGGAGTCACAGTACGTGTTAAATCAGCTGTGTAAGGTACTGAGGTTGAGACTACGGGGTCAGTGAGGATGGAAGCATCGCTGATGGTGGAAGAAGCTACAGTGGGGCTCATTTTAGTAGGCGTAAGGGTCTCCCCTTCCTGTATCTGGGCTAGTTCGTTCTCAGGTGTGTTGCGCCCTGATGTTAGTCCAGTTTTGATAACTGGCTTTGGGGGCAAAGCAGGCTTCTCGGCAGCTTCGTGCGCTGACATGCTGGGTCGCAACGAATGCCTTGTATCTAAAAAGAAGGGGAGAAAAACAGCCCGTACAAATGAGTTCACGGTTCATGTGCCAGAGAAAATGTGACAACCGTGCACATCTGCATGCATGCATGACTGTGTGTGTGTGTGTGTGTGTGTGTGTGTGTGTGTGTGTGTGTGTGTGTGTGTGTGTGTGTGTGTGTGTGTGTGTGTGTGTGTGTGTGCGTGCGTGCGTGCGTGCGTGCGTGCGTGCGTGCGTGCGTGCGTGCGTGCGTGCGTGCGTGCGTGCGTGCGTGCGTGCGTGCGTGCGTGCGTGCGTGCGTGCGTGCGTGCGTGCGTGCGTGCGTGTGTGTGTGTTACCTGATGAGGTGGACATTGTTCTGGTTTTTGTAATAGTAGCACGCAGCTCAGGTTTATTGTCAATGATAGTACCTAATGCAAAAGATTCATTAAAAGATTCATTCCATCTTGTTTTGCAACATTTAAGAGAAAATTATGACATTTAACTTTTGCTTTTGGTGTCTAGTTTTTGAGATATTCAAACTTCATTTGAATGTAAATTGATCAATTTCAATCAATCTCTCTTTTAGATACAAAAGCTTCAACTTCAATTATTAATTTAAAGATGGTGAAATTTGTTTTGTCACAAAAATTGTTAAATAGCTCTTGTGATAGTAATCATCAATAGTGTTTGTTCTGTAACAGGGGTCTGCATTTGCAATGCATTTTCAGGTCGTTATACCAATTTCATCCAAACAGAATATAGAGCTTTAACATTTTGTTTTAACAAAAACAATATTACTACCTTTAACTTCCTGTTAATTGAAACTTATTGATAATGCATCAGAGTGTTCTTATGAGCTCATGGAAGGTATGGCACCACACAATAATTTTTCTCATGGGCAGCATTTCTGCGCATAATAACATAAAAAACATTATAAAGAGACACAATAACATAAAAAACACCATAATGACACTTACCCTCAGATTCCGCCTTTTTCATCTCACCCTCCTGATTCTACAAGAATGTACCAGATGTTTAATAAGATATATACACTCCAGTAAAATAACCTTATATAAACTCATGCATATAGGGCTGGGCAATATATCAACATTATATTGTGTTATGAGGACATACTGTATGGTAATATTGGTAACATCAAGATATGACATACAGTAAGTCTTGCCTTTTCCTGATTTTAATCACTTAACTCCTATTTTATTACTTTCAAAAACATTTCAAAAGTACTGTAGCTATAATAGACATAATAGCTCACTGTACCTGTGTGTCTCCAGGCTGTGCTTTGGAGACACCGATACGCTGGAGCATGAGGTGGAGTTTCTGCTCAAAACTATGTTGACCCTCACAGTGTTTCTGAAAATACAAACAATGCAGAAAGGATTACTCTGTGAACCCTTATATGTGGGTCAAGCTGTACATTCTAAGAGTTAACCACAGTCGGCCCTATTCTCAAACAAATTGAGCTATTTTGGATTATCATTTGTTTTATGTGTTGTTTTATGTGTCTGAAATGCTTTGAAATTGTTTGTAATTCTCTAAAATGTTTTGAAGTTGTCATTTTCTGAAATTGTTTCTGAAACGTTCTGAAATGTTCGAAATTTTGTATTCATCTTTAGAATTATATACCGGGTGGAAACCTCATATTTCAAACTGTTACATTTTAGGATTCAAATTCAAAAATAGCGAAAGTAGCAGATCGACCAGCTCAAAACGCGTCGCTTCGTGCCGCATTTCAAGCTTGTAGATCTGCTACTTTAGATGCTTTTGTGTGACACTGTAGTATGATCATTTAGGGCATTAATTTACAAATAAAATATGGAGATAAGAGGTTTCTGCCCAACAGTGACAATATATTTCCCCCCCTTTTTTTATCACCTCAAATGGCATGCCCAAAACAAGGACACCGTACTGACCTTGGCAGACTGTCGGGTTGGCGCGGCGCCGGCGGCTGACGAACCAGAGAGCAGAATGAGCGACTGGGACTTCCCCTCTCTAAGGGCGCGGCGCGGCGGAGCCGCGTCACCGCCCCTCATGGCCGGAGGTCCAGAACTCGGTGTCTCTTCCTCCTGCTGCTCAGCTGCTTCTCCTCCGTCTCCTCCAGCACCTTGACCTTCTTTCTCCTTCTCCTTGCAGAGGTGGAGAGTACAAACCGGTTATATTTACTCGGTTGCATTCAGTGTTCATTTTGAATAAAATTTCATTTAGTTTTAGTCATATTTTAGTCATCTGATTTTTTTTAGTTTTAGTCTAGTTTTAGTCGACTAAATATCATAAAATGTATATTGGCGGGCCTTGATGGTGTCGTAATGGCTGGTTTTACACTTGGTTGCGTACTGAAAATAGACGATCTACAAGCTCACAACGCATCGCAGCGCAACGCGTTGTGAGCTTGTAGATCTGCTATTTTCCAAGTGCAACACCCGAGTGCAACCAAACATAAAATGACTTGTCTTTTAGTTTCACTGTATCTCTTCTCCACTAGTCCCGCCCTAGTTTTTTCGTCATAGTTTTAGTCGACGAAATTAACTCTGCACTTCACCCATTTTCAACCATTATTGTTAAGCATTAGTTCGGAGTTCTCCTTAACGTTAAGGTAAAAATACACCTTTGCTACTCACCAAAACAAAGACGGTTTTATGGAATTGCAAGCCTACGCTACTTAGTGGGAACACTCTGAGCCCCCCACCTCACAATACACTTTTTGGCTAGAAAATAAAATATTTCACTGGAAGGGAAAAATGTTTTTGGTTACTCCACTGCACCCTCTACAGATCTGGTCAATGGAATTTTTCTATTGACCAGATTTTTCCTTCCGGTGAAATCTTTTCTTTTCTGGCCAAAAGGTGTATTTTAGACATGAGGAGGGGGGCTCAGAGTGTTCACACTAAGTAGAGCAACTCATAACTCATAAAACCGTCTTTGTTTTGGTGAGTAGCAAAAGTGTATATTTTATTTTTACTAAAGATGAGAGGCTGTGCAGCCTGTGGTGCGTGAGGCACAAAGGCTCGAAAGTCCCATAGCGTTAAGGAGAACTCCTTCTAACGCTATGGACCAGAGCTAGGTCGACCCTACTGACTGACTGCCACCCACCTCTGCCTTCCCGTTCTCCTTCTGGTGCTCTTTCATCTTCTCTTTGTCCTTCTCTGCCCTCGCCGCCTCCCTCAGAGGTCGGATGAGGTCAGCGATGGAGGTCTTCTTGGGCCGTCCCTCATGGCTGCCCTCTGATTTCAGAGCCCGTCTCTTCCTCAGCGTGAAGAAGTCACCCAGCTTCCTCCTGAGGGTCTTGCTTGGGGGTGGACACGGCGCACAGCTGGCAGGTGAGCCTTCTTGCTCCGTAGCGAAAGGTCCATCGTTTTGCCTTTTCCTTTGAACGAAAATAAAAATATTATTACATTTCACCAGTGGTGGTACTCGGTAAAAGTACTCGAATGTTTTACTTAAGTAAAAGTATCAATACTGCAATGTCGAAGTACTCCGTTACGAGTAAAAGTCCGGAATTCAAAATTTACTTGAGTAAAAGTACAAAAGCATTGGTATCAAAATGTACTTAAAGTACCAAAAGTAAAAGCACTCATTGTGCATACTGTCCCATTTCCCAAGTTCAAAATGTATAATAATTTTTTTTGAAAATAGCCGATCTACAAGCTCACAATGTGTCGCATCGCGACGCATTGTGAGCTTGTAGATCGGCTATTTTTAAATGGCCGAAATGTATAGGGCTGAAGTGGTTAATGTGTTTTGCGATAATAATCAAAGTCTAAAAAGTAACTAGTAACTAAAGTTTTCAAAGAATTGTAGTGGAGTAAAAGTACAATATTTGCCTCTGAGATGTAGTGGAGTCGAAGTAAAAGTACTGAAAACTGGAAATACTCCAGTAAAGTAAAAAATACCCCAAAATTGTACTTAAGTACAGTACTTGAGTAAATGTACTTAGTTACTTTACACCACTGCATTTCACCAGACCACTAAGTGAACTATAGAAGCAATTTAATAACCACTTGTTGAACCCCATGTTATCTATTCTGGGGAAAACATTGGCCGGAAATAGCCGATCTACAAGCTCAGGACTTGTAGCTTAGATTGGCTATTTTAGGTAAAGAGATTTGATGTATATGGAAATAATAATTAATAGAGCAAGGGTTCCCAAGGTTTTTAGGCCCCCACCCTGACAAGCACTTGGAATTGTAGGCAATAGGCATTTCATTTAGTTTGACTCGTTCCACAGATAAATATTGTGAAAATAGCCGATCTACTGTGAGACATTGTGAGCTTGTAGATCGGCTATTTTCACAATGTTTGCCTCTTTCTTACGTAATATTTGACAATTTGGTGTTAAAAAGGTCTTAAAAGTCCTTAAATTGTCACTTTATAAATATGTAGATACCCTGTATACACTTATACTGTATGTTGGTTTGTTTACTGTTGAGTGAGAAAACTATGTTGCACATTAAGCTAATCATCTGGGGACCCCCAAAAATAATTAGGGGACCCTTGGGGTCCCGACTCCCAGTTTGGGAACCATTGTACGAGAGGATCAAGTGGAGAGCCCTGGGGGACGGCAACCCTAATGCGTTGTGAGCTTGTAGATCGGCTATTTTCGGCAAAGTAATTTGGAGTAGAGGGCAAAAAAGGAGGGGACCAAGTACAGACCCCTGAGGGACCCGGATCAATGAAGCAGAACATTGTCCATTAATAACAGGTTGTGGAGAGGCTTGCCCACTTAGTTAATTGAGTGCTATTGATTAGGCAAATACAAAGGAAATACTCACAGGATGTCAGAGGGAAGTACTCTCTTAGTAAAGAACTCTTCAACCCCCTCATCCACTCGCCCCATCATGTTCTCATACTCATTGTCGCTCTCAATGATGGGCTCCTACACACAGACACAAATACACACATACACAATTACACACAGACACAAATACACACATACACAATTACACACAGACACAAATACACACACCAACACATGGACAACACAGGTGTACAGTGCAGCGTCAAAGGTAGGAAAAACAGATAAGGGTCCATTTCTGATATTTCACAAACTTTGGGTAATATTTCACAAAAACTGGTTCGGGATCCATTTTTGGATCGCGGTCGCAGACCAATTTCTACATATTCATTTTTTTGTTGTTGTGAAAATAGAAGAAAAAAACATGTTTTTAGAACAACACAATACTACCTCATCAACGTTGGTATGGTGACCTTATACATTGTCAAATACTTGAATATGTCCTTATATTATCATCACTTTACCCAAATACAGCTCAAGTGGAATTGGGAGGTTTTTGACCATAATGTGGAGCTATGTTTTTTTCCGTCTAACTTGGTCATTCTAATCAATGGGGGTCAAACCAGCTAACTCCACAAGTTGGAGTTAGCTACACCGCGCACGCACACGCACGCACGCACGCACGCACGCACGCACACACACACACACACACACACACACACACACACACACACACACACACACACACACACACACACACACACACACACACACACACACACACACACACACACACACACACACACACACACACACACACACACAGAATCCCATGAAGAAGATATCGCCCTTTTCACGGGATTCTCCTTGCCTCTTAACCACACATGAACCCTATGGTGTCCTTATTCTGGGGCTAACATTCGGTCGAAAATATCCAATCTACGAGCTCGTCGATCAGCTTGTAGATTGGCTATTTTTGGCAAAGACCCTTGGTGTAGAGGGGGGGGGAAAGGAGGGGACAAAGTATAGACCCTGGGGGACACCGGTCAATGAGGTAGGCTGTATAGAGTTTAAGTGGTTAATGAAGAAGATGCAATCTTCATTTAAACGAGCAAACACATTCAGACACTATCACCCATGACAATCTACACACACACACACACACACACACACACACACACACACACACACACACACACACACACACACACACACACACACACACACACACACACACACACACACGGTGGACGCTTTACACAGCTGCTGCCCTGTACAATGTGGTTGCCTAATTCAAGCATCTCTCCCTTCCCCGTGTCCCTCCTCCCTTCCCCCCTTTTTCCTCTCACTGTGGCAACCGTATCACTTTGCTCCCCTCTCCCACCCTTCCATTTTGTGTCTCTCAGTCTTTACACACACACACACACACACACTCTCACACACACACGCACACGCACACGCACACGCACACACACGCATACACACACACACACCACCTGTCCTCATCCTCTCCTCTCACTGCCACAGACAGTACCTGATGATTCACTGTGGCAAAAAGAAAAGGGTGGGAATTAGTCGAAAGATGATGAAGAAGAAGTCACATATATATACCTGTTGTGGCTTTCCGGCAGGGCGGTGGTTGTGTTTGTGGCGGTGCGGTCGGGGTCTGCTCTGGGTGTAGTGCCTCAGTGCGGGTCCTCCCAGCGGCAGCTCCATGGAGAGGAGGGGAGGAGAACCACGTCCACGGCAACACACACACACACACACACTCCTCGTTGCCGTGGCAGCCTCCGCTGCCTGCCTCCCTCCTCAACTACTGTTGCTAAGAGGCAGTCAGCCAGGCAGCCAGGCAGCCAGTGTTGCCAGATTCTGCGAGAGAAAGAAGTAGAATCAGGTCTATGCAAACAAGCCCAAAAGAAGCGACTATAGGCCACATGAGCATCGGGTACTTGAAAATAGACGATCTTGTGAAAAAAGTGAAGAAAAAATATATATATATTAAACATTTTAACGACACATATCTGGTACGGGGGATCATTTTTGTTTCCGTAGGGGACAAGACGTAAGGGAGCGCTTGTTTTCGGCAGAGGCGACGGACGCTTCGCAACGTTCGGCACGGCGACTCGCTCGCCTAAGCTCACTCGGCGGTGCCTCTCGTGGCTCAAGTCTGCTTCAGCCGACTCAGCGCCGTCCGAGTTATGTCCCGATAGAGACAGAATGATAAATCCTCGTCCCTCCTAGTTTCGGTACCTCCGACATGTCTAAACCTTCTCGTGCGCGGTCCAAGTGAACACAGCTGATCGCGCCCTATCCCCTTTTCAACCAATCACAAGCCGCGTCTTGTATCCTACGAAAACAATACTCGCGTACGGGGGTCCCTGGCACAAAAACATTTCAGATTTGGATACGCAGACAATTACATATTGTAGCGACCCCGCAAAAGACTCGTCCGTACCTCGCTACTGCAAGCGAGCTAGTTCTATTGTCTTGGCATTGCTTGTTACCTGCCGGTCTGCCCAACTGGAAACCGGGGCTCGATTCCAGCTTGGTGTGCAAAACGTTACAATATTAATTTGGAACATTCGGAAGCAACCCCAAATAAGCAACTACACTTTAGAAACAAACCCCAAAACAACTAAACTACCAATAGGCTATTATTTACAACTTAAGCAACTTTACAGAAAGACAAGTCCAAAGTCGCTTATAATAGGCAGACATGGCAACACTGGCAAGCAACGGCTATGTAATGCTCTTGTTTAGGCTCTCCTTTATGCTCCGTCGCACGACGGTGTCGCGCGCAGAGAAGCAGACCCACAAGCTACGAGGCTGCGAGGTAGCGACCACAGACTGTGTGGTAGCCACGCGTCGTCAGCTTGTAGCTCGGCGATTCTTTCCGACGCGCGACACCGTCGTGCGACGAAGTATGAATCGGGCTTCTTCACTCCGAAACCGAGGTGGGAGGGGCCACCTGGCTAGACTGACAGATTGTTTTATATTCAATATGTGAACACGTACAGTGGTACAACCGAGTCAAGACAAATAAGAAAAGAAAAACAACAACAACAACAACAACAACAACAACAATAACACAGGAAAAAAGACACAAATGCAAACCACAACATACAGCATGACACACAGCAGTAATAGTAACTCTGGTCCAGCTCTGTTAGAAGCGATCCTCCTCCCAATGGACTGAAAATTCCACTACTGTGCGAGGTCTCCAATTGTAGTGCAAATAAAGAAAACTTTTTCGCTACTCATCGAAACAAAGGCTGTTTTGTGTTGTTGAAAGACTATTCGCCACGGTGGGAAACCTCTCAGGAACCCACATTCTGTGTATAATACACATTTTGGGCAGAAAATAAAATATATACGCCAGATATAATTGCTCACCCGCGCCCTCTACAGAGCTAGTTAATAAATTACCATTGACCAGATCTGTAGAAGGCGCAGTGGAATAAATACAAATAATTTCCGTCTGGCGGACATCTTTTATTTTCTGCCCAAAAAGTGTATTATACAGAGAAGGTGGGGTCCTGAGACGTTGCCCACCGTGGAGAATAGTATTTCAACACAAAACTGCCTTTGTTTCGATGAGTAGCGAAATCGTTGTCTTTATTTTTTACTAAATTTGAAGACCTCAATTGTCAGTCCATGGGAGGAGCACCGCTCCTAACAGAGCGTTAGAGAGAACTCGCTGACTGACATATTTGACAACAGGGGGCCTCGCCTTGCTCTCTCTCCCCCCCTCCCAAAAAAAGAGGCAAACAAACGTGATGCTGTGAACGGGAAAGGGAGAACAAGGTTTATGAATGATTTTCAGTGGCGTCGTTATCATCCGAACAAGTGCGAATCACGTCCGTCTCTCAAGATGATATTGTGACGGATCCGCGATGGCAGTAAACGGAGATGAACAAAATGTTCTCGCGATTATGTAACAAATGAATAATTAATTGCGCAGGCAGATGCTCAGCAATGCAGTGACTGGCTCAGCCGTCTAGGAGGTTGATTGCATTTAAATTAAAGGTGGATGTATTTTGTTGTTGTTAAAAATGCGTTTTTAATGGTTTTAAACAGAAAATACATTTTCAGGTTCAGGTTGGGATATGCCCATTGCCCATAGGGGATTTTAGCCTCTGTCAGGTGGGGGGGTTAACTTGGTATACTATGGAAATAATACCAGTTAGAGAATCCTTTATACGAGAGTTGCATATTAAATGAACCTGTAAATAGCAGGTGGACTCACTCAGATCAACAAAATTGTCAAGAGACAACACTATAAATCTACTGTTACCAGCTATGGCTAATACAGTGCAAATACACATCCTATAAACATATGGACGCTGAATAAAAACGGTAGGCCTGCTCTGTCTGCTAAGTAGCCTATAAGCCAATAAAACAATGAAATTAGCAGACAATTGCGAAGCAAAACAAACAATGCAACTAATAATGTAAAATTCCATACAGGTGCCATGCACAGCTTGCTTACGTGTTATATCCTTCATGCACATGTCAGGGTGATAGATACAGTCATTACTGTAGTTTGATCGATTTTCAGAGGAAAAACCTATCCCTAGTTAACTCCTGCATGGCAGAGCAGAGATCAAAGACAGAGAGAGATCCATCCATGACAGCACCTTGTTATAAGTACCTGGCAGTTCATTTCATACACAATCTATTTACAGTAATGCCACTTGTATGCAAATGACAAATCTGTACGAGAACTCAATAAATAGCTAGATTAATCAATTGGAATTAATGTATTAATCAATAGATCAGGCCAATTGCCCCCCCGCCCCTATAAACTCGTCATTGGGCTCTACATTGGAAACATTACATCGTTGGTTCTCAAAGTGGGGTCCGGGGACCCCCAGGGGTCCTTGGGGGAGTTCCAGGGGGTCCCCAGCTAAATGATGGATAGTTATAGGAACCAAATGGACCCTTATGGGTCTGTAACTCTGAGAGTGTACACATGGAACCAAATTTGTACACTCTGACTCTCAGAGTTAAATTAACATTTATTTTACAATATAAATTGGGGTCCCAGAGATAGAAATGCCATTAAATTGGGGTCCGTAGCCTAATGCATGTCAAACTGGGGGGTCCTTGATATTAAAATGGTTGAAAATCACCGCTAGAGCCGTAAAAATCTTCTCTTTGGGGCTTGGCATATCTTTTGAGTCCGCGGGCCACGGGCCAAAAGTGTCAATTAGGTGGTCTTTAACGTGATAACGTTTGATAACCACTGTATTACATCATCTGATTTAGCTGATACGGTACAGATGCCAGTGTACCTTTTAAATTATTATTTGACAATTATTAGAAAACCACTCTGACAATATTCCCTTCCTCAATGCTCCACAAGGAAGCAAAGAACGGTCATCAATGACAGTAAACGTATGAACTGAATCATTATTTACTGCCCGCTTCGCGCTCAGAAGGGAATATCACGACTCTTCATCGTGGTTAGCGAGACCAAACACTTTAGAAACTCATCTCTCAAGTTAAAAACTATAGAAATGATCCCTGAAAGTATAGTCTTGCCCTAACTATATTTACAAACGGTTTATGGTTCATGTGAATGTCGCTTACAGTAACGGTTGCGCTACTATACTGGCCATTATGAATAGACCAAAGACCATTTGGACGGTTAAAATTGCCATTCTTTACATAACACATATTGAATGTGAACACATTCACAAATAAACTCTTTAAGTCAACACTTTAATGTTAAAATCTCAAATGTAACAGTACCCAGAATTCACTGCGAACATTGACGCATACACGTAAATTCCAGAGCCGTATAAGAGAGTTACGACACTAACGTCGACTGCCATCTTAAGAATGGAATGCGGAAGTGCTCTGTCTATCTCGATGAGGTAGTTCCAATGTTTGGAACTACAGCCATAGAGTTAAAAATAAGGACTACTACAGCCTTATTTTTACAGCCCATAGCAGCCCGCTTTACGGCGAGATCAGAGAGTGACGCGACTCTCTCTTCCTCACTCTGGTAAATTCAAACCTTTGACATTCTCCGGGGTAATTATGGTATTATCCAAACCCAGAGAAGATATTTTAACGATAGCTATTATTAGTGCTCATATGTTTGTTATAATCAAGAATGAGCGGTGTACTTGAAAGAGTCGATTAGATGTGGAGGAAAATATTACGAGGGTCTCCCCCGGCCCCTACAGAGTTGATACTTATCAGGGTAACCAGTAGGTGGCGGTATGCACCTATACGCAAACGTTGCAACCCACCATAAAACTAAGAAAGAAGAAACAGAACAACAATAAAACGAAGCAGAAGAAGAATTTAAACGTGGCCCCTCCTCCTGTTCCTACCGTCGGTCCTCTCTCTCTCTCCTCAGACAGATCCTCCATTTTGTGTAAACATAACCGCTGATCTAGCAACACAAGGCGGTTCCGACTCAACAGCGCACGTGTAAAGTCACAGATAACCAAGGGAACTGTGATCAAAGAGTCCATTGCAGGTAAAAAAACATACATCATTATTTCCTACTGTAAAGTGGAACGTTTTTGTAGTAGCCGCCATCGGCCTGTAGGTGTCGCGGTAGCCTGGTTTGAAGAAGAAGAAGAAGATGCGTTTGACTTAAATCTGCAGATCTACAAGCTCACAACGCGTCGCTTCCGCGACGCGTTGTGAGCTTGTAGATCTGCAGATAAAAAAAAAACAGCATTTATACGCCATGGTACGACGGTGTCGCCCCCACACCCACCCAAAAAATAATAACATCATCCACGGTTCTTTTCAAAAGGATGTAGGCTAATTATTTTTGTGTAGTTGTCGTTATGTTAGTATTATTTATTTATTTAGCACTTCTTATTTTCTGTGAAGCACGTTGAGTTGCACTTGCTACACGAAATGTGTGTGTGTGTGTGTGTGTGTGTGTGTGTGTGTGTGTGTGTGTGTGTGTGTGTGTGTGTGTGTGTGTGTGTGTGTGTGTGTGTGTGTGTGTGTGTGTGTGTGTGTGTCTGTGTCTGTGTGCGAGCCCTGGTTCAGAGCGTTAGTGAGTTCCCTAACTCACTAACGCTCTATATATATATTTGACAAAGGACTCATTACACTGGCATGAACAAGGAGGTTAAATGTACAAACAGCTGTGTATCAAAACAACAACAATAGCAAATCAGTGACATGACGATGCAGTGTGTGTGTGGGTGTGTGTGTGTGTGTGAGTGAATCTCTTCATAGAGGGGAGAACGTGTTCCCATTGGTGGTGGGGGAGGTTGAGAGGTGGTTTCCATGGCGACCGCTCAGGCCGAGCCCACCTCGGCCTCAGACGGTAAACTCTTGGAGGAGGAGGATGGAGAAGATGACGCGGGGGTGGCTGGTGGCGACCATGGTGGCGTGAGGATGGTGGTGATGGATGCTCTGAGCCCGGCGCTGCTGCAGATGAAGGCTGACATGCTGGGGGGCACGGTGACCGTCACGGCCGGAGACGAGGGACAGGTCATCACGCTGCAGGTTGTGGTTCCCCCCCCCCCCACATGCTTTTGCCTCGGGATGGGACGATGTGAAAATTACATGTCACGACTATTGTGGCAAAAAAAAATTTTTGTCACCTCCAGCATCCCTCTTCTGGGGGGAACGTTCGCCAAAAGTTGCCGCTCTACAAGCTCGCTACGCGTTGTGAGCTTGTAGATCGGCTATTTTTGACGAATCGATTTGTGTAGAGTGAAATAAGTGCGTAGCAAATGGGATCTTTACAGGTCCGTTTTATCAAGTACAGAGGGTTTAAGTGGTACTAGCCTCGATCTCCAGGCTTTTATTGTTTAGTTTTGCAGATCGGTGAACCAATGGGATCAGGCGCAATCTCTCCGCGCCTCTATACACCCGCCCCTCTATACACGAAAACAGGAGCGCTAGTGCAGCCTAAAGTGGTACTGAATTTGCAGCTCAACAAAAGCTAATTCCTAGTGTATGATGGAGGACAATTTCAGGATAAATTAAAATCCCATGTGAGTGTTTTTTCATCACGATTATCGTCCCATCCCTACATCTGACACCAACTGAGACCCCCCCCCACATGTGCACGCATACACGCACTTGTGTTTTTCCAGACATGTTAACCACTCAAGCCAGTGCTTCTCAAACCTTTTCATGCCAAGGACTAGCCCTAGAATGTCTGTGATCTTACATACATTTCATGTATTCCAAATACACAGTCATAGATCACTCTGGCCGACGCGCTGTGTAGTCACGATCTGCGCGGCCGTAAAAGTGCTCTAAACTCCGTCTGTACTCACCCAATAATTAATTCCTAAGACTTGGAGTCAGATATTGTCCTCTAGTTTAATATCCATTTGAAAGTTCTACCAGAAAACGTGTGTTTAGTCAAATTTCTCCACTTTTCCACGAGCTGCACACGGACGACTTTCTGGGCTAGGGGCACGACTTGAGTGAAGGACCAAATTTACCCAAACAGCCTCTGTTCATCACACACGTCATCACAAATTGACACAGGGAAGCACAAACGAATGGGGCACACAATTGACAGGTGCTTGTGATTGGTGTGGGGTAATGAGTCACTCCATCTGCCAATTGTGTGTCCCAAACATTTGTGCGTCCTAAAGGAAGTTTAGATATATTCAGTCCTGCACTCATTCCGGGCCCCTCGCCCGTACAGAAAGTCGTCTATGTGCAGCTCGTGGAAAAGTGGAGATATTTGACTAAACACACGTTTTCTGGCAGAACTTTCAAATGGATATGAAACTAGAGGACAATATCTGACTCCAAGTCTTAGGAATTAATTATTGGGTGAGTACAGACGGAGTTTAGAGCACTTTTACGGCCGCGCAGATCGTGACTACACAGCGCGTCGTCCAGAGTGATCTATGACTGTGTATTTGGAATACATGAAATGTAGATCACAGACATTCTAGGGCTAGCCAAGGACCCCCACATTGATATGCATTTGGCCGTGGACCCACATCTGATACCCCTGGGATTCCTAGGCTTGCTTTCTCATACAGCAAGTCTGTTACAGTACTTTTGTGGTTTATTTTACAGTACCTTTGTTCTTTGTTATTTTGCCGCCTAGTATGTTAAAATTGATACTAGTCTTTTTAGTGCAGCAACAAACATCGTGACAGACTCCCCCTCCTCTTGATTTCTTTTATGGAAACGAAAATGTTCAGCAATCACCAAGGGCTTAGGGGAATAATGGGCTGCTAAGTGCTAAGGTGGCCTTTATGACTGCATAACTTTTGGATCCAGGCTTTTCAGGCTGAACAAGACAACGTAGCAAATTGAATGCTTTTGGTCCCATTACAGTTAAGAACGTCGGCACCAGCTTAACATCTTCAATGCCGTTTGCCTCTGCAAAATACTCAAAACGTTCTGTATAGGAGCTAAAGGACCAATGTTTCCAATCATCGCCGTCATTTTATCCGCTCATCCTTTTGATTGATTGATTGAATATTTTATTAGGCAAAAAATGTAAACATCACAATTACATTTATAATACTTTGTCTAAAAGGTCTGTCCAAAAAAGTCCTTGCGGTCTTGTTTCCATTGTGGTCCTTAGTATTCAATTCATAGACTATCCGATCACAGTCTGCTTGATTGTACTCACAACAGCACTAGTATGCCTTCCACAGTCACTACTTCTGTCGTTTTTCACAACTTATCTCCAGTCAAACTGAGTGCAAGACACACGCAGGTATCAACAAATCCTAGTCGCCACTTTTGTCAGTAATGGTAATCAGTACTTCAGTCTTACACCGACACAGTCTCTAGGTATACTGCGATTATTCCCTCCCACGTGAACTCACATGCACACACAAAAAGAAAAAACACAAAAAGTGAACCCTTTAAGACCGGGATCGCATCTGTGTGTCATTTTTAGATTTCTTTGGCTATTCAAAAATAGCAGATCTACAAGCTCACTCGGTGCCGCGCTATGAGCTTGTAGATCTGCTATTTTTTTAAAAAGAATGATTTTTTTTGGCAAATCTTTGAATATATATATATTTTTAAAGCAAACATTTTTAACTCAAATCTTTGCTCAAATCTTTTTTCTACAATTGTCTTCTAAATCCTAACAAAATCCTAACTTGTTGTTGCTATAATATCAGTGGTTTTCATGTGAAGGACCACAAAATGATATTTATTTGGCCGCGGACCCCCATTTCAAAATATGTTGTTCCAGGGACCCCCAGAAGCAAAGATTTGAGTAAAAAAAGAAGAAGAAAGTATTCAAAGATTTCACGATTTTTCAAAAATAGCAGATCTACAAGCTCATAGCGTGGCACTCGGTGCCGCGCTATGAGCTTGTAGATCTGCTATTTTTGAATAGCCCAACAAAATCTAAAAATGACACACACGTTCCCGGTCTTAAAGGGAGATGGACTATGGAGATGGGGGGGGGAATGATGAAAATGATTGTGTTGAGATGAAGAGGTTTGTGTGCACTGTGCAGGTGGTGAACATGGAGGAGCAGGCCGGTGGTGGTGCGGCGCTGGGCCTGGGACAGCTGCAGCTGGTGCAGGTACCGGTCGCCACAGCCACGGCGGACAGGCTCCACCAGGCCACCTTCGTCACCTCCTCCTCCTCCTCGGCCTCCAACAGGGACGGACAGCCTGTCATCTGTCATACTCTCCCCTTGCCCGAGGGCTTCCAGGTATGATGGCACCACCCATATCACATTGAACAAAAATATGATATTTTTCTTATTATGCCGCAGCAGCACGAGGGTTTAAAGGCGATTTAATGTGAGTCGGACCAGCTGTGCATGTGCAAACACGCACGCATTTATTGCCACGTTTTATTTGACCCCCAACCTGCTCATTGGGTCTCATTCTCTGATAAACGATTCACGACAGATTTACATTTTAAATCTAACATATTGTCTCTGTCGGGTGCAACATAGTTTTCTCACTCAACAGTAAACAAACCAACATACAGCATAAGTGTATACAGGGTATCTGCACATTTATAAAGTAACAATTTAAGGACTTTGAAGACCTTTTTTAAAACTAATAAGACCATTACTATGTCAAAAGTAACCAACAAACTATACTATTAAAAAATTGTCAAATATTGCATTAGAAATTGGGAAAATAGCTGATCTACAAGCTCACAACGCCTCGCATGGCGTTGTGAGGTAGTAGATCGGCTATTTTCACAATATTTATCTGTGGAACCGAGTCAAACTAAATGTAATGCCTCAACTCCTACAATTCCAAGCGCTTGTCAGGGTGAGGGGGGGGGAGGGGGGTCCCAGTCCCTCCCCAGTTCAAATATGATTCTTTTGGGAGGTCACAGCCTGAAAATGTGGGAACCCTTGCTCTAAACCGGTGGTTTTCAACCTTTTTCGTGTCAAGGACCCCCAAATTGACACTTATTAGCCCACGGACCCCCATTTAAAAAGATATGCCAGGGACTCAACCATTTTGATTTCCTGGGGGTCCCAATCTACACTGTATCATCATCATCAGTGTTCATTTAACTCTGAGAGTGTACAAATGGAACCAAATGGACCCGTCAGGGTCCATTTGGTTCCATTTGTACACTCTCAGAGTTACAGACACATAAGGGTCAATTTGGTTCCTAACTATTAATTTGGCTGGGGACCCCCTGGAACCCCCTCAAGGACCACTGGTGGTCCCTGGACCACTGGTTGAGAACCACTGCTCTAAAACGGTGGTGACCTTGTTCCTTCAGATGGTGAAGGTGGGCGCTGATGGAGAGGTGCTGGTGACAGATGATGAGATGCAGACGTTTCAGCCAGAGGAGGAGGAGGAGGAACAACTTGAAGACCCCGAACAGTCCGAAGACCCCGACTACCAGCCCCATGCCACTGCTGTCCCCGAGGGAAAGCAAGGCAAGAATAATAGATAGGCCCTTTCATAATTAATATGACATTATCAACTGGTCGCTATGATTTGACATAATCGCAATGATTTCGTGTTAATCGTCAGGAGTCAGTTGCACCACCTCACGCTAAGTTCAAACTTAGCCTAGCTATAGCTTAACCCATTCAATCCGGGGACGCATCTCTGTCATTTTTAGATTTCTTTGGCTATAAAAAAATTGCAGAGCTACAAGCTCATAGCGCGGCACCGAGTGCCGCGCTATGAGCTTGTAGATCTGCTATTTTTGAAAAATCGTGAAAATGTGTGCAAAACTTTGAATATATATGTCACAGGTAGATTGGCATTCCAGGTAGATTGGAAGTGGAGCGCTTGTTTTTAGGCTCGGGGCGGGGCTGCGATGCGAGGACGACGAGAACACAACATGAATATACATACTTACTGGCCTCAGTGGCGCACTTCGAAAATCATTGGACTCCCCATCCACTACCACTGGGAGTCTGGGTTTGACTCCCGCTCGGGACATTACTTTTTCAAACAACCGCGGACTATTTTTTTTCGCCGATAAAGTATAGTTTTGGACCATTACGGAGGCGCGCCGGCTCAGGAGACCTTGAGGCCAAGGAGTCGCGCCCGAGCGCCTCCAGGCGCGAGTGCCCGCGACGACCGGCCGATGGTCTCCTAGTCGACTAAGCGCCGTCCGAGTTATGTACCGATAGGCACAGAATAGTAAATGATGTTGTGGGGACTGCGTTTGCCCCGCTATGGTTTGCCCCAACTGCCACTCACTGCACTAACATAGCCCGCCAGCCCCGCCTCCTCAGTCTCGCCCCCTTGTTCGCGGGTGTGCGCGCGCGCGCGTGCATGTGCGCGTATGCGCGTGTGCGTGCTCGTTTGTGTGCGTGTGCATGCGTGCGTGTGTGGTGTGGGACTCATGTGTGGCTTGCATTGCCCTCTGGCGTTGGTTCTACAGAATTGCCTGGGGGGCGGACGGGCGGTGAAAACAAGCGCTTATTTTCCATTCTACCTGGAATGCCAATCTACCTGTAACATATATATAACTCAAATCTTTGCTTCTGGAAGAAAAATATGTTACAATTGTAAAAAGAAAATATATAAATATATTTTACAAGATTTGAACAAATGTTCAAGATTTTTCTAAAAATAGCTGATCTATAAGCTCATAGTGCGGCCGCACTATGAGCTTATAGATCTGCTATTTTTGAATAGCCAAATAGATCTAAAAATGTCACAGATACTTTCCTGGTCTAAATGTTTTTTTTTAAAGCCATTTAAGCTATAACTAGGCTAAGTTTTCACCACCTTTTGTGAGGTGGTGAAACTGGCCCCAGAACCGTTTCCAATTCCATCTGGAATATACATTCATGTGATGAAAAATATAGAAAACGGCTGATCTGCCACGCTGTGAGCTTTGTCGATCAGCTGTTTTCACTATTTCTGAAAGTATCAAATTAGCCTGTTTTGGCCGTATATCGCATTATTTATTTTGATTATTGGTATCGGTAATAGTCTTTTGTTTGTATATCGTCTCTGTCGGGTGGAAACCTCATATGTCCAAAACTGTTACTTTTCAGGATTCAAATTCAAAAATATCAGATCTACAAGCTAAAAACGTAAAAAATTAAGTTAAAATATGGAGATAAGAGAATTTATTTGCTCCAATGTTCAATGGCAAAAAAAAAACATAATTCAAATAATGAATCGCAATTTACAGTATTTGTACAACAACTTAACGTCGACTATGTCGTGATCCGAGGTGTAAAGCAACTAAGTACATTTTCTCAAGTACTGTACTTAAGTACAATTTTGAGGTATTTTTACTTTAATGGAGTATTTCCAATGTTCAATCTACAAGCTCACAACGCGTCGCATCGTGGCGCGTTCTGAGCTTGTAGATCTGCTATTTTTAAACATTTTAGTACTTTTACTTTTGGTACCTTAAGTATATTTTGATGCCAATACTTTTGTACTTTTACAGTAACATTTTGAACACAGGCCTTTTACTTGTAAACAGAGTATTTTTACATTACGGTATTGCTACTTTTACTTAAGTAAAATATATCCGAGTACTTCTTCAACCACTATGTCGTGATGTCCACCAGGCAAGAAGAACCGGCTGCGCTACGCGGGCGGCGCTGACGCGGGCGCCTCCGTCTACGACTTTGAGGAGGAACAGCAGGAGGGGCTGCTGTCAGAGGTCAACGCCGAGAAGGTCGTGGGCAACACGAAACCCCCCAAACCCACCAAGATCAAGAAGAAAGGTTAGAGCCCACTTCCTGCTGGAGACGCCGATAGCCAAGTGGTTAAGGCGCAGACCCATGGATTAAAGTTCTCAGTCGCCACCACTGATTTCAGTCATTAGGATTCCATAGAACATACATGGGCAACTGGCGGCCCGGGGGCCACATGCGGCCCCCATCTTCACTTAATGCGGCCCGCAGGTTAATATCAGAATGCTCACTGATATATTATTGATTTCAGCTGTTACAATTCCAAACATGTAAACATGACCCGCTTTAATTACTTCAGTCTATATTAGTAGCTTAAAGACTACTATTAAAATTCCATTGTCTTTCCATTGTCCAATGTATTTGTATTTAACTTCAAGTTAAAGGTAGGGTAAGTGATATTTTTTCTTTTTCTTTCTTTTGTCAAAAGGTTAAAGTACTATATTCTGATAATAGTAATCATTGCTACAGAGCGTGTGTTCGGTCACAGGGGTCTCTACAGCTCTTTAGTAAACAGAATATACGTACATTTTCCAGGTAGGTGACAAAATGTAAGCCAATCAGGAGAGAGCACTGAAAATGCATTTTCTGTTTAATAAAGAGCTGGAGAGACATGGAGACTCTTTTTACTGAACAAGCTCACCTCAAGTCTACTTTACAAGTATTACTTGTCAAAATAACAGATCTACAAGCTCACAACGTGTCGCTTCACGCCGCGTTGTGAGCTTGTAGATCTGCTATTTCCACACATTTTTTTAAATTTATTTATAGACTTATGAAATAATTATGACCGCATGTCTGTTTGTCTGTCATTGCTGCAGGTGTAAATAAGACGTTCCAGTGTGAGCTGTGTAATTACACGTGTCCCAGACGCTCCAACCTGGACAGACACATGAAGAGCCACACAGACGAGAGACCACATAAATGTCACCTGTGTGGAAGAGCCTTCAGGACGGTGACCCTGCTGAGGAACCACCTCAACACACACACAGGTACACACACACACAGGTACACACACACACACACACACACACACACACACACACACACACACACACACACACACACACACACACACACACACACACACACACACACACACACACACACACACACACACACACACCTCATTTTGTGTTCTTAAACCCAGTTCAGATGCGACAAAAGCATTTTCTCACGTTGCAGAGGAAAGTGGCAGTGGCTTGATTACACTGTGCTGCAGGTCGGCTGATGCCGGCTGATTGAGTCGCAAGAGATTGAACATTTTGAATCTCAGGCCAACAAGTTCAACGCATTTCAGATCACACAAACATGTTGCTCTCTCTCTCTCGCTCTCTCTCTCTCACACATTCACAGCTTTCTTAACCACACTCACCTGCCTGTGAGAGAAAGGGCGAGCGAAAAAGAGCGAGTGAACAACGAGAGAAATTAATGGAGAGCGTATAGCTATTTAATAGTTTTATATATATGATCACACACGTATACATATATAGTATATATGTGTGTGTGTTCATGTGGGCTAATGTTGCAAACAGTTTTAGCATTCTTTTGTAAGTAGTGGTTGCAAATTTCAACTCGACTAGTTGCGACTTGCAATTGTTTTGTCGCGTTGCAAATCATTAGTCTGAAGATCTTTGCAACCCATAACCACTTAAGCCCTACAACAGTATATACTGTATGTTGTGGCATGACGAATAGCTAGAATAGCTTGTAGATCTATTTATTTTAGAACATTTCCAAATGTTTAGAAATGTTTTTGACGAGCCCAGGTTGGAAGTAGTTCAACTGTATTCTCTTCTGTCCTGCATCTGTCGTCTCAATGTCCCAGGCACACGACCTCATAAATGCACAGACTGTGACATGGCGTTTGTGACCAGCGGCGAGCTGATACGTCATCGCCGCTACAAACACACATTCGAGAAACCCTTCAAGTGCTCCATGTGCGACTATTGCAGTGTGGAGGTAAGTAATCCATCAACCCGCCTGAAAGGTTCTGTTCACTAAAGAGACGGAGAGACGGGAAGACCCCCTGTCACTGAACAAACAGTCTCTACCAATGATTACCATCAGAATAATTAACATTGTAGCCCATTGAAACCAGGGAAACCAGGTTCTGTGTAACGCATCCGTCCACTTGAACCATTATTTTATACTTTGGCTATTCAAAAATAGCAGATATGAGCTTGTAGATCTGCTATTTTTGAAAAATCATGAACATTTGTGCAAATCTTTGAATATATATATATTTTTACCGAACATTTGTAACTCAAATCTTTGCTTCTGGGGGGTCCCTGGAACAACATATTTTGAGATGGGGGTCCGCAGCCAAATACATATCATTTTGGGGTTCATTGACATGAAAAAGTTTGAGAACCACTGATATTATAGGTATATTATAGGTATATTATAGGTATATCATAAGTATTTTCAGAAAACTGTTAGGATTTAGAAGACATTTGTAGCATCGGTCTCAGGCCTTTAATGGGTTACCATTTTGTTTATCAGGTGAGTAAGCTGAAGAGACACATCCGCTCTCACACAGGAGAACGGCCGTTCCAGTGCAGCGTGTGCAGCTACGCCAGCAGAGACACGTACAAGCTGAAGAGACACATGAGGACTCACACTGGCAAGACACACTCTCTATCTCTTCACCACTTAAAAAGCTGCAATACGTAACCTTTATGTCCCACCCAGGGTTTCAAACCCTTGACCCTTGAGCACCAACATTTCCAATTGTTTTCCAATTGTATCCTCCACGTTTGGGTGGAGGATATATTGCATTTTGAGCTTCATGCAATAGCTCTTGTCAACCAGTAAGTGGTCCGACCAGTCCACAGGGTCTAAATGTCTCAATAGAAGAGCAGAGAGCATACCCTACCATACTGATTCACTAAAAAGACTATTGCAGCTTTAAAGGGATAGTTCACCCCCGAAAGGATTTGGATGGATTAGTCACCCCATGGAGACTTCAATTCATGGATATTTATTTGTTTTTGTCGCATTCCTAAGACAATAATGTGATGACCGGCAGTGGTTCCGGTAGGAGACCCCATTTGGGTGACTAATCGATAGAAAAAAAGTATTTTTTTGGGTGAACTATCCCTTTAAGCCCAGTACAGTATGTACTTCATCATACAACTGAACACATGCTGGAAAATCTGCAAGCTCACACAAAGCATCACATGGAGCTTGTAGATCTGCTATTTGCTATTTATGAAAAACAAAGGCCATACTGTGTCACTTTTTCAAAAGTATTTTTTGATTATAATCTTGCACTGATATATTTGACACAATAACCATTCCACATAAATGTGTTTTTTTTGGACAACTTCTCTCAACGCTCTTTTTAGTTGCGAGTGCCTGACACTTGGTTTGTTTTAGGGATGTTAACAATTAATCTATAATCAAGTAACTGCCGTTAAGAATGTAATCGATTCAATTTATCGATTTTCAATTCATTGAAAAAAATATGTATAATTTTTTTCCAAACTTTTTTTTTGGGGGGGGTTAGTGAAAGTTACATGTATGGTGTGTGTGATATCAAAATGTGAGCTAACCATAATCAGAGTCATTTAGAAAGAGAGTAATGACAGTAGCGTCGACTCCCATTGTAAGAATTGAATGCGGAAGTGCTCTGTCTACTTCAATGAGATAGTTCCAATGTTTGGAACTATAGCCCATAGAGGCCCGCTTTGCGGCGAGATCAAAGCGTGATGTTACTCTCTCTTCTACACTCTGACCATAATCACAGTAAGCCTTAATCATATTCCATGGCTTTTGGAGAGAAATGAGACAGACTCCATAGAGCACTGCAGAGGGGAGGTGTGTGTGTGTCTGTGTCCAGCTGATGCTCGTTAATGTTATATACATCAAGGCCATTATGTTTCTGCACTCATTTACGGTTTCGGACAACACTTTTCCTTTTGGTCCTAAAAAATGCTGCTTATCAATGAATCAATGAATCGATCGATAAGGTTATCAACTATCAATGAATGAATTAATCGATAATTTGCGTCCCTAGTCTGTATCTCCGGTTGAAATGAAACATGTTTTGTGTGTTTTCAGGCGAGAAGCCGTATGAGTGCTACATCTGCCACGTTCGCTTCTCACAGAGCGGCACCTTGAAGATCCACATCCTGCAGAAACACACGGAAAACGTGGCCAAGTTCCACTGCCCGGAATGTGACTGCGTCATCGCCCGCAAGAGTGACCTGGGTGGGTCCGGTTCATGTTTTGCTTTATTAGTTTATATAACTTAATCCATGGATTCAAGTCAACGACTGATTTCAGTCATTTGGATTCCATAGAGCAGTGGTGCCCAAACTTTCATTATTTTTTTCGAGGACCCCCATAACTCTGAGAGTGTACAAATGGAACCTTAACTAATTCAATCCGGGGACGCACCTCTGTCATTTTAGATTTCTTTGGCTATTAAAAATTAGCAGATCTACAAGCTCATAGCGCGGCACAGAGTGCCGCGCTATGAGCTTCTAGATCTTGCTATTTTAGAAAAATCGTGAAATGTTTAGCAAATCTTTGAATATATATATTTTTAAAGTGAACATTGGTAACTCAAATCTTTGCTTCTGGGGGGGGGGGGTCCCTGGAACAAAACATTTTACAAATGTTCGCTTTAAAAATATATATATATTTAAAGATTTGCTGAATCCTGAAAAGTAACATTTTTATTTAGTTAAACATTGGACATAAAAAAAGACAACAATTTTAATACTAGTCATTAAGCTACTAATATAGACTGAAGTAATTAAAGCGGGTCATGTTTGCATGTTTGGAATTGTAACAGCTGAAATCAATAATATATCAGTAATCCGATATTAACCTGCGGGCCTCATTAAGTGAAGGAAGGTGGGGGCCGCATGTGGCCCCCCGGGCCGCCAGTTGCCCATGTATGGTCTGGAATATTTCATAAAAGCAAAAGTTAAAGCCTCATTCTGTGATTTCTTCAGCTGGTTGGCTGTATGTAGATTAGAACAGCAGGAACATAGCTTTAGAATGATAATACCGAAACTTCCTAATTTTACATATAGTGCTAATTGTTAGGAAAGAGAGTGGGGGGGGGGCTACTTTCACGCCGTTTCACAAATGAGATTGGGACTCAACCTGAAAAGGCTTTTCAGTCGTGAGTGAATGTTATATCCATTAAAATCCACGATCCGATGGTGTTTATAAACAAAGACGACGGACGTACGAGCCCTAATAGGGTTTAGGTTCTTCTTTCTTCTTCGTTTTCTTCTGTGATTTCAGTGGCTCAAACAGGCTTGCAGACGTCATATCCGTTTGGCTGTGCCGTGATTTCCGCCCTTCCCCACCGGCCATCTTAGATTAGCTTAGCATCCGATCGGCTATCAGATCGTTTGTAAACACAAAGAGGATAACTGTTCGTCGATCAAAGAAAAGAAAATACAACCGGAGCTTACCATTCGTTTTTTAAACCGTGTGAAAACCATGATGTTTAGCCAAAACCAGGAAAAAACAGTTTTTTCAAGATAAAAACCGAACCGGAAGCGGCTGTCGGACATTTTCTCATAGGATGGGTTGAAAGCGTCATGGGAAGAGAAAAAAATCAAGGATGGTACCGAAATTTACCGCGATCGTTATTAAACCACATAAAAAGCCGATCTCGAGATATCTCGGGATAGGCTGTAATTGTGTCAAAATCTTAAGCATCTTACCACAAAGTTTCTCTTCTGGGGGTCCCCCTGGCACAAGACATTTTGAGATGGGGGGGGGTCCGCGGTCAAATACATATGATTTTGGGGGTCCCTGGCACAATTTTTTTTGAGAACTACTGATTTAGAAGGCGTTTGTAGAATCAGCCTCAGGTCTTAACTCTCTCACTGCCAAGAAAGACACAGAACCAGAGATAACGCGATCCGAAGATGTACTGCTCCATTCACTTACTGTTTAACTTATTACTTAAAAATCCTGTATCTCAGCTCCTGTGTACTTCTTACGATGTATTTTTGGCCGAGACATGTTATTTTCAAAGGCGTATAAAAGCGAACGGGAGGTCGCTATGACATTTTTTCTTTCTTTCGCGGAAGCACAGTGAAACCCTCTGGGATTAGCAGGGGATCGATCATACTGGAGATAAATATTCGGTGACTGTGACGAGTGGCGCGCTACAAGCCTATTTTTTGAAAAATCGTGAAAATGTGTGCAAATCTTTGAATATATATATATATATATATTTTTTAAAGCGAACATTTGTAACTCAAATATATATATTCAAACTAAAGATTTGCACAAATGTTTGATTTAAAATAAATAAATAGCAGATATACAAGCTCATAGCGCGGCACTATGAGCTTGTATATCTACTATTTTTGAATAGCCGAAGAAATCCCCAAAAATTAGTCTTTTCACGGTTTTAATGGATTAATAATCAATGAAATCAATGAATTCAATGAATTGTTGCACCCTTGTAATTCATTGGCCGTCCCTTGTCTTGCAGCGGTGCACTTGAGGAACCAGCACTCGTTCGTTTTGAACGGTCACAAATGCCGCTACTGTCCCTGTCTGTTCCACGAGCGCTACACGCTCAGCCAGCACCAGAAGACTCACAAGAACGCACGACAGATCAAGTGCGATCAGTGTGACTACTGCTGCAAACTGGTACGTACTGTACTCAGTGGTGGAAAAAGTACTCAAATATTTTACTTAAGTAAAAGTATCAATACTGCACTGTAGAAGTACTCTGTTACAAGTAAAAGTCCGGAATAAAAAATGTACTTGAGTAAAAGTACAAAAGTATTGGTATCAAAATGTACTTAAAGTACCAAAAGTAAAAGTACTAAAATGTTTGAAAATAGCAGATCTACAAGCTCACAACGCGTCGCGATGCGAGCGATACCTATAGGTATAAAATAGGGCTAAAGTGGTTAATGTATGTTTCATAATGTAATCATTTATGTCTGCAAAGTAACTAGTAACTAAAGTTTTCAAATAATTGTAGTGGAGTAAAAGTACAATATTTGCCTCTGATATGTAGTGGAGTAAAAGTAAAAGTATAGACAATTGGAAATACTCCAGTAAAGTAAAAGTACCTCAAAATTGTACTTAAGTGCAGTACTTCAGTAAATGTAATAAGTAAGTAGGTCGGGAGATGGCTTATTGTCGGTATCAGCCGAGTAACACGCAGGAGTCTGTCCCCGTTACTATGCGCTAGTAGCCTGGTAAACCCTCCCTCCGGAAATCTCAATTCCATTTCATTTCAGGAGTGAGTCTGGCATGATCCGCCTTTCTGCAATATTGGCTCTGTATGCCAAACGGCCGGGCCTATCAGCGTCGTCGCTCATTTTTCTGTGATTGACAGCTTACGTTGGCCAATCAGGTGGCGAGTTCGAGTGAGCCCAAAACACGAACGGCAGCCATCTTTTTCTTGTGCGGCCAATTCTCCGCTATTTTTTTACTTCAAAAAGCTCTCTAACTTCTATTTTGAGGCACGGAATTTACTTATAAGATATCGTTTGGATAGAATTTAGTTGTTTAACTTCATATATGTGGTCAATTAATCATGACAAAGCCTATTTAAAAAAAAAAAATTAGAGAACCGGTAGGGGCGGGCAGTGACACCATTGTACCCGAAAAAGGCAACCCATTTTGGGTATGGCTGTCTCAAAAGTCCCGTCGCGTCACATTAAGACTGGTGAACTGCTGATTGGCTGAAGGGGAAAAATTATCATTGGCTGAAGGGGTTGTCAGTCAACGGTATTACTCCCGCCCAACTCCAGCACAGCCAATATTGCAGACAGGCGGATCAGGCCAGACTCACTCCTGAAATGAAATGGAATTGAGATTTCCGGAGGGAGGGTTTACCAGGCTAATGCGCTAGACCCCTGGGAGATGGATTGCTGAGGTGGAGCGCCACACCTATCCTCAGCTCCCAGTACTTACCGCACGACTTACCGCACCCAAGCCGTGCTACTCATGCGCTGAGTTGGCGGTGCCCGGGATCGAACCCATGACCTTGTGGTCTGAAGGCGAGAGCTCTACCGACTGAGCTACCCGGACATAAATGTACTTAGTTACTTTACACCACTGACTGTACTGTACACTGTCTCTGACCTCTGGTCAACTGTCTGGGTCCTGCCTGGTCTTCATAGGGGGGTGTATTATTACCCAAACGTCATGTCTATGAATCCATTAAGACCGGGAACGCATCTGTGTAATTTTAAAGATTTCTTTGGGCTATACAAAAATAGCAGATATACAAGCTCATAGCGCGGCACTGAGTGCTATGAGCTTGTAGATCAGCATTTTTTGAATAGCCCAAAGAAATCTCAAAATGACACCGATTCTTTCCCGGTCTTGACCCTTTAAGACCAGGAACGCAGCTTGTAGATCTGCTATTTTTGAAAAATCTTGAAAACAAATGTTTTAGATCTTTTTCCAATAACTTAGGATTTAGATTTTTTTTAAGAATCGCCTCATGTCTTAATGTTTTTTTTTTTTTTTTTTTTTTGCATCTACCCCAGGACAGTCACATGGTCATGCACAAGCGAACGCACACGGGCGAGCGGGCGTTCCCCTGTGGCCAGTGTGAGAAGACGTACAGCCAGAAGCCGCTCCTGGACGCCCACTTCAGACGCTGCCACGACCCCAACTTCATCCAGACCCGCTACATCTGCCAGAAGTGTGAAAAGACCTTCTTTCGCAGGGTAAGGGGTTGAGACTTGAGACACACACAGTGGTGTAAAGTAACTAAGTACATTTACTCAAGTACTGTACTTAAGTACAATTTTGAGGTATTTGTACTCTACTTGAGTATTTCCAATCCCCAATACTTTCACTTCTACTCCACTACATCTCGGATCGAAATATTGTACTTTTACGCCACTGCAGTTATTTGAAAACTTTAGTTTCTAGTTACTTTTGTAGATTTTGATTATTATTACAAAACATGCATCAACCACTTCAGCCCTATGTACATTTTGGCCATTTGAAAATAGACGATCTACAAGCTCACAATGCGTCGCATTATATTATATATTACTATTTTCAAAAGATTTGTATTTAACTTGTGAAATGGGACATTCTGCATAATGAGTACTTTTACTTATGGTTCTTTAAGTACAATTTGATACCATAACTTTTGTACTTTACTCAAGTAAATGTTTTATTTCCGGGCTTTTACTTGGAAGGGCGTGGTCCCACCAAAACATGGTTGGCCGTTGTTTAACTCAGGTTGTGCGCGGCCACAGTTTTTTGCAGCCAGCACATTCTAAATAAACCTAAATAAACGGAGTGACCCACCTGTCACTCACTTTCAGGACCCTCCCATGCAACAGCTACAACCAGTTGCTCTATCGGTAGCACCATGTCACTTCCTGAGTCTTGGGACGGTCCGCCTTCCACTCACCCGATTGGACAGAGGGTGAAAAGCAGCATAGAGCGCATAAACACAAGGTGTGCGCGACAAGCGGAAAGATGGTTCAGTTTAGAAGACAGGGTTAATAGCAGATCTACAAGCTCATTTGTATCGCTATAAGCTTGTAGATGAGCTTGTAGATCAGCCTTTGAACAGCCAAAGAAATCTAAAAATTACACAAATTATTTCTCGGTCTAAATGGGTTAAGGCCGAGAAGCAGTCGTATCAGTTTCTTTTGGGAGGTCTGAAGCTTAGTTTTTAGTGACATTGAGACGGCTCCATGGCTGTTTTTGTCGTTGCTTTCCCCTCAGAACGCCATGCTGCGTCACGCTGAGACCTGCGACGGCCACAAGTCTGGTGACGAGGACGTGACGGAGACCTGCGACGGCCACAAGTCTGGTGACGAGGACGTGACGGAGACCTGCGGCGGCCAGGATGCTAGTGATGATGATGATGATGAGAACGGAGCAACGCCTGCACCGCCTGCAGCGCCCGCTGCGGCCCGACGGGGAAGGAGAAGAAACGTGCAGCGCAGGAAGAACGATGATTACGTTTATGATGACGACACAGGTATAGACCCCTTAACAGACGCCGTCACGCTGGTTGCAAGCGTCATACTGCGCAAGCGTCAAACCCATTCTGTCAGGTCTTGCTAGGGCACGCAGCACTAGCCAACACACAAGAGGGGGTTGGGGTGTGCTGAAACTAGCGCACCCCGAAACAACAGGTTGAGTATTGATTGCATGAAACAATCACCTGTGCATCCAGTCTCAATGTTGGTAAACAAATAATTGGTCTATTCATCTATTATCCAAACCTACCTGAATGTTGGTATTCATATTTTCATAATTATGTGTGTACAGTGGTGGAAGAAGTAACGTTTTTTTATCGTCTTTCACTTAAGTAAAAGTATCAATACCACAATGTAGAAATACAGGTAATAATCATTAGGAATAATGTTAGGGTTAGACATAGTTTTACTGAGATTAAGGTTAGGAATAATGTTAGGTTTAGGCAAAGTTTTACTGAGGTTACGTTTAGGAATACCTGGTGGTGACCGTTCCGAGGTCGCCGGTTTTATAACAGTAAAAAAAAAAATTATGTTTCTATATTGGTGGTTCTCAATGTCTCATGTCAAAGACCCACAAAATTCTATGTTTTTGGCCGCTGACCCCCATCTCAAAACATTTTGTTCCAGGGACCCCCCAGAAGCAAAGATTTGAGTTTTAAAATGTTCGCTTCAAATTTTCAACATTTTCCAAAATAGCAGATATACAAGCTCATAGCGCGGCACTCGGTGCCGCGCTATGAGCTTGTAGATCTGCAATTTTTGAATAGCCCAAAGAAATCTAAAATGACACAGATGCTTTCCCGGTTTCAATGGGTTAAAAGATGAATGTCTCTTTGTCGTCTTGATGCAGAACCTGAGCAGGAAGAAGAGGATGAGGAGGGTCTGTTTACTGAGATGGAGGAGGAGCTGGCTCCACCGGTCGCAGCGGTCCCTGCCCCGGTGCAGCCACCGGGCAAGAGGAGGCGAGGACGTCCGCCCAAGAATAAGCCAGCCGGTATGTAACCTTTTCGTGCCAAGGACCCCCCAATTGATAATGTATTTGGCCGCGGACCTTGGACTTGGCTTTCTTTAACCACTTAAGCCCTGTTTGATTGAAAATGAGCAGATATACAAGCTCATCCGCGCTATGAGCTTGTATATCTGTTACTTTTGAATGGCCAAAGAAATCTTAAAATGACACGGCGTGCGTTCCCGGATGGAATGGGTTTAATCGTAGACTGTAAAATGAATGGACAAAGCGACACCATCTACAGACCGTAAATGAAGCCGATTGTTCAGGAATTTCAAATCCGCCATCTTTCTATATCGCGTCATATCCTGCGCAATGCAACCAGACCAATATTGGTTGGGTAGCTTGTCAATCAAGAGCAGGGGCGGGGAATGAATGCTATTGGTTGTGTAGCTTGTCAATCAAATCATACCGCCCCTCCTAGAGAGCATAACCTACTTTATCGTACATTTTAAAATAAATGGGACCATAGTTTACCAAAACGCATATCATGATGATTGAAAGGAGACTTTATACTAGCGACTGGAAGCATATAGTATTTATGACAATGTTTATTAAGGTAAGAAAATCAAGTCTAAAGTTCGTCAAAAACCCACCCACTTGCATTGAGAGAAATTCTTTCTGACACCAGCAGGGATAAAACAGCGAAACTACAGGCTATTCATATGAACTGTCACTTGAAACTCACTTCCTATATAGACTCGATTTCAAAAGCCAATGCTGGGCCCTTGGGTTTAATCCATGTAATCATCCCTCACCCTTTTCAGCAGAGACCGTAATCATCGGCGATGACGTCGTCGTCGACCTCTCCGCCGGTCAGGAGAGCGGCGACGCCGCTGAAGAAGTGGAAGAGGGCGAGGGGAAATCGTCGCCTGCGGCCGAGCGCGTCCAGGAGGTGTCGGAGGAGACCACCACCACGGCCAACGGAGGAGACCTCACCCCTGAGATGATCCTCAGCATGATGGACCGATGATCAGAAGGATCATGTACGAATAGGGTTGGGGATTCCGGATCCGGAAGAAATCGGAGGAACGGGATCCAATATTTGAGGAAACCGGGGGAAAATGGGTTTCCATCACATTCGGAACTGGTTTCAGGAGCCGGTTTTATCACTTTGTCAGAGCTGGTTATGTGTGGACTTCACGTCCTGCTTTTCAATTACAACTCCTGTGGTTCTCCAACTTTATCATTTTCAAGGATACAACCATAACTCTTGAGAGTGTACAAATGGAACCAATTTGGTTCCATTTGTACACTCTCAGAGTTACAGACCTGTCAGGGTCCATTTGGTTCCATTTGTACACTCTCAGAGTTACAGCCCTGTAAGGGTCCATTTGGAACCCCCTGTAGGAAATCGTTTCGTTAAGAGGGAATCGCTAATGAACCGCAATTGTCAAAATCCCAGCCCTATGTACGAACCGGTCTGCATTTTTAGTTTTATGTCTGCGTACACACGCATACAGCCTTGTGGAGCTTGTTCATGTATTTCTCGATGTACCGTATCACTAGGGAGTTATTTCTCCTCCTACTTTGATACAAAGTTTCGCTCTCAATATTTTGTGAAACTTTTTTCTAACTAATTGAACCAACGGCTCACTGAAATAGATTTTTTTTTTTTTTATCGTGTGTTACTGTGTTGTCAAGCTGAACAATGGCACTGAGCAAATGTCGAAGGGGAAACTGACTGCAGTCGTTCGAAAACCTTGCGGAGGCGCGATAGTGCTTAGTTTGTGCTCTGAAAACAGTGGTGGAAAAAGTACTCAGATGTTTTACTTAAGTAAAAGTATCAATACTGCAAGGTAGAAATACTGTATTACAAGTAATAGTCCGGAATAAAAAATTTACTTGATTAAAAATACAAAAGTATTGGTATCAAAATGTACTTAAAGTACCAAAAGTAAAAGTACTCATTATGCAGAATGTCCCATTTCACAAGTTTTCAAACGAATCAAGTCTTTTGAAAATAGCAGATCTATACAAGCTTGTAGATCGGCTTTTTTCAAATGGACAAAATGTATATAGGGCTGAAGTGGGTAATGTATGTTTTGTAATAATGATAAAAATCTAAAAGTAACTAAAGTTTTCAAATAATTGTAGTGGAGTAAAAGTACAATATTTGCCTCTGAGATGTAGTGGAGTAGAAGTACAAGTACTGAAAATTGGAAATACTCCAGTAAAGTAAAAATGCCTCAATTTACGTACAGTACTTAAGTACAGTACTTGAGTAAATGTACTTAGTTACTTTACTGTCTGAAAATAGGTGAAAATAGCCCGTTCAAAGTCAATAGATGGTCACTAGAAGTCACTAGCTGTTGCCCCCCCCAAGGCCTTGCATTATATCCATCACCAGAGAGCCGATGGTGATGTTCGCTGAGTAGGAGTTGAGACTTCTGTGAGAGGGGAAACCAGAGGAAAGAATGCAATGTGATAGGGTTTGCCTCGATTACGATTAATGATTATTTCTGCACGCCACCACCGTAAAACAAAGCATAATACAGGGCTTAAGTGGTTAATCGGACTAATCGGTTTAGTTGATCATACAAAATCTATCAGAACCTTTTCGTGACACTTCGTTGATGTATAAGAAGTAAAAAAAAAACATGCTTCTCGATAATTCTATTAACTCTTTCACTGCCAAGAGTATTTTCATAAAGTACTCCCCCAGTGCCAGAAATTTGCGTTTTTTTTTATTTTGTAATTTTTCATTCAAATAAATTATCTGATTGGGTTTTTAAACCCATAATACAGTTCTACCAGTAGAGAGCAACAAATCGACACATTGATGACCTCGCTGGCTCACTCGCCCCCTCCCAAACAGGCTCACGTCACATCCGGTCATAACCGGATGTTGACATTTTTGACAATCGTTAATCGGGCTAAATTACGATGTGATACACGACTACGATGACTGATCGTCACCCAGACCAAAGAGAGTAGACGTGGACCTCTCTGTTCGTTTTTTATACCGTGTGAAAAAACGTGACTTTCCCTATTCTGGCCGAAAATGACCGCGGGAAAAAAAATGAGAACCGGAAACGGAATCTGCGTCATGAAACCGGAACCCAATGAGTCTGAAGGAGTCAGGAAGCGAAAGTGATCATGAAAAATAAACAGAATAGCGCGACCACAGTCAAAAGTAAAAACTCGGGATTTCTCGTGCTGGCAGCGAGGGTACTCGGGAAAAACTCGGGATATCTCGGGGCGTGGCACTGAGAGAGTTAACCTACATGAGCAACTATTTGTTCTTAAGTTCCTTAAACGCTCATCGCTGTTCACCCGTGGTTAATTTTGACCTCACCAAAGCAATGGTTTGCAGACAATAGGCTCTATGCACTGTAGCCATGTTGGAAAGAAATTGGGCCTTTCTTCACAGGTGTTATCAATGATACTAATGAAGTCTCTATTACACTCTCAGAGTTACACACCCGCAAGGGCCGATTTGGAACCCCCTCAAGGAATCATGAGGGTCCCTGGACCACACTGAGTGTTTCCAGTGAGCCAACATGCACACTATCAGCACCCTGACTCTGTTTAACCAGAATGGAACAGAGCCTTCATTAGAATCATTGGTAACACCTGTGAAGGAAGTAAAGTAAGAGGAGTTCTTGCGCCCACTCATGCATTGACACTTCCAGATGAGCAAATGGTTAAATGGAATAGATGCCATGGGTGTCCCCGAAAACCCCTCACGTACGTTGAAGAAACGAAAGGAGATGCTGCCAGGAAGTGGCTGCATCTAGCTGCAGAAGCTTGTGAGCTTGTAGATGGACTATTTTCAGTGTGTGTGACACAAGTATAAACTGACGTGATTGCAAGCTGCCTGCTTTCAAACAATGTGCCTCTTCTTTTTATGTTGCAGACATTGTTTTCTGACATACTCTTTAAATTGAGTGGAGTATTCTGATCTTGAGTATTTGCCCAGGACATCCCTACTATTATGCATAAGATGCTTACAAATTGCATACAAATTGAAACTGAGTGGTGCAAAGTTTATTGAAATCAGGTGATATGGCCCGAAATTCAGTTCATGTTAAAATAAAATAAAAAGTCAAATGATTTCTGTTTAAATTCTTCTTTTTGTCCATGGACGAAGGCTGAAGGAAATCAAGGAATAAGGATAGGATAATTCCTTTAACAGGTCCGTTCATGAAAGTCCTTGCGGTCTTGTTTCCAATGAGGGCCTGTGAGCAATTAGGGGTTAAGAGTCTTGCTCAGGGACATATTTCATTTCACGACACATTTGCTGGCCTGGCCTAGAATCGTACCTGGGGCAACCAGGGCCTCTGGCTCCCTAGGCGGGCTCACTAACCACTCAGCTATGGCCGCCCCAGGAACTAGAACATTACTAGTTTAGTTAAACCTGCTGCACACAAGATGTTAATGTAGGCACTAGGCAGCATGGCTTTTTCAATGCAATAATGCACTATGGTGTCTGAAGTCTTAAAGCTACAATCCGTAGGTTTTATGGGTTGATGTAATTTCAGCGATGCCCAAGCTACAATAAAGATGGCAGCATGTCTAGTGTGCAGTCCGATGTGCCACCTGCTTCAAATAATTGTGACATTGACATAGGTTCCTGATACCAGGGTCTACATTTCACAATGAACGAGTATGAAGACCACCTCCAACCAGTGGTGGAAAAAGTATTCACATTTTCTACTTAAGTAAAAGTATCAATACTGCAATGTAGAAATACTCTGTTACAAGTTAAAGGCCGGTGTTCAAAATGTTACTTGAGTAAAAGTACAAAAGTATTGGAATCAAAATGTACATAAAGTACCAAAAGTAAAAGCACTAAAATGTTTGAAAATGGCAGATCTACAAGCTCACAACGCGTCGCGATGCAACGAGGCTATTTTCAAATAGCCTATATATAAAACAGGGCTAAAGTGGATATGTTTTATAATCTAATAATTTTTATCTGCAAAGTAACTAGTAACTAAAGTTTTCAAGTAATTGTAGTGGAGTAAACGTACAATATTTGCCTCTGATATGTACAGTAGTGGAGTAAAAGTACAATATTTGCCTCTGATATGTAGATAGTGGAGTAGAAGTAAAAGTATTAAACATTGGAAATACTCCAGTAAATTAAAAGTACCTCATAATTGTACTTAAGTACAGTACTTGAGTAAATGTACTTAGTTACTTTACACCAATGCTTAAATACAGAGGTACTACACTTTGGGACAAGTTCTCTACTGGTATACAACTTTCTTCACTTTCTTCATGTTGGCTGATTATTATCAGTAATCTTGTCACGGATAATTCGGTATTTCAATCATGTTGTAGATTTTTATTTTTATACTGCAATCATGTTATTGGTAAATTCTGTGTATTTATTTGTTTTTTACAAATCATGCTCTTTTAATATTTGTATTGTGTTATACATGGTAGAGGCCTCATATAAGCCCTTTGGGCTTCTTCTTTGTATTGTTTTTACATTGTGCTATTTAAATCAAATCAAATCTAAATCAAATCACAATAGTGAGCTTGTAGATCGGCTATTTTCAAAATGTTTGCCTCTTTCTTATATTATTTGGCCAATGTTTCACCAGTCTTTATAGTGTAGTTTTTTATTACTTAGTTTTGATGTTGTAACGGTATTTCTTTTTTCTTTCTTTTTTTTTTCCGGTATTAAAAAGGTCTTAAAGTCATTCAATTGTCACTTCACTGTCATCTGGGGACCCCCAAAATCATCATTGGTGTAATTTTCAGTACTTTTACTACTGCTCTACTACATCTCAGAGGCAAATATTGTCCTGCTTTTACTCAACTACAATTATTTGAAAACGTTAGTTACTAGTTACTTTGTAGATTTAGATTATTATTACAAAACATACAGTAACCACTTCAGCCCTATATACATTTCGGCCATTTGAAAATAGCCGATCTACAAGCTCACAGTGAGGCATTGTGAGCTTGTAGATCTGCTATTTTCAAAAGATTTTTATACATTTGAAAACTTTAAATGGGACATTCTGCATAATGAGTACTTTTACTTTTGGTACTTTAAGTCCATTTTGATGCCAATACTACTACATTTTGAATTCCGGACTTTTACTAAATTGCAGTATTGATACTTTTACTTTCCACCGCTGAAAATCAAGTGGAGAGACCCCCCTGTGGGGTCCCGACCCACAGGTTGAGACAACCTGGCTGTAGGAGGAACACATGCGGTAGGAGGCCGGTAGGGGGCAGCAGTTTTCCGCTGCTCACCATGGCTGATGGTCGCCAGCGCAGCACTGAGTCTGACTGGAGGTAACGGTGTCTGTCTGTCACACACACACACACACACACAGTGTGGGGACCTGCAGACAATAGCGACGTGACTTCCGCTTTGTGGATTTAGCCGTTTAAAATAAAAGCTCAACATTAAAGGAGTAGTTCACCCCAAAAAATGACTTGTTTTCTATCAATTACACACACACACCATGAAGCCTTGAATTCATGGAGATTTGTTTTTGTTTTTGTCGCATTCCTGAGACATATTGTGATGGCCCGTGGAGACTCAAGGGCTTAGGGCTACATACATAATCAGTTCTGTCAATTCTGTGCTTTTACCACAACACAAGGCATTACATGTAAGTGCAAAAGGGAATTATGCATAAATGTACTCATATCGGCTTATAATATACTTTATGTGTGTTCACTGTTCAGTATGGCCACAATGTGTGATATAATCTTCTAAATTATTTTCATTTAAATTAATTGGGTTTTGTTTTTGGGTTGTTGTTTTCTGTCATTGGATTTATATATATATATATGTATTTTTTCTTACTAAAGAACTGTCAAGAATTCGAGAGCAGTGGGGGGAGGGGTCCGGGGACCCCCAGGGGTCCTTGAGGGAGCGGCGCCGTGCTTTGCTGTAGGCAAGGTTTGGCGGCCGCCTGGGGCCCCACACAGGCAGGGGGCACCATGAGATTTTTTTTTTTTTTTTATATATATATATATATATATATATATAAATATAAATAGAAATAAACAGCTTTCCAATCCATTCGAGGCCCTTAAAAAATCCAATATGGGGCCCCAAACAGTCAAGGGGCCCCATGATATCTCCTCAAATTATTATTTAAAAAACTATATAAATAAACAGCTTTCCATTCCATCCGAGGCCCTTAAAAAATCCAACATGGGGCCCGAAACAGTCAGGGGGCCTCATGAGAGCTCCTCAAATTTTGAAAATGCTACGACAAGACCGCTTCACTAGGCCCCCCTCAGTCCAAAGTAGACTTCTTCCATAGGCCCCCTGCACAAAGAAGCACCATTCGTCACACCATGCTAGAGCGCCACATTTACATTTGAATGCAGCACAATCTACATTGCATGAGAAAGTTAAGTTAAGACACTTCCCCCTATCTCTCTCTCTATCTCTCTCTCCAATTAAATTCAAAGGAGCTTTATTGGTATGAGAAAACATGTATAGGCTACATTGCCAAAGTGAAACAAAACAATGAATGTACAAATAAATGTTAACTTCTGCTTTTAGCATGTAGCTAATTACAATGTGAAAATGTTTGGGCTCTCAGGTGATCTGTAGCTGAAACCTGAGAACAATAGCCACACATTAGCCAACAGAAACTTCAGACAGCCACGTGTTGGTTTTGACATGGTAATGTAGGTTTCACTTCAAATTGAATGCCACCATGCCTCCATTGGAGAGAAAGAGTGTGAGATGGCAATAATATGTGATATTATCTAATTTCATAACAATTCACTATGAATTTAACTTCTAATGAAGTAGTGAGATTAGATTGGAATGGAATTATCAGACAGACAGACAGACAGACAGACAGACAGACAGACAGACCGTCTGTAGAGGTATACCTTAAGTTTGTATAGTATAGTATGTTTGAGTACTTAGAAAAGCGCCATAAAAATGCAATTCATTATTATTATAGGTTAGCTTGGTATAAACTTTTGAAAGTTTGAAACTTTATATTTCTAAATATAATTAAGTGGCCTCCCTCTCTGAACCTAATTCTGAGGTGGCCATAGCTGAGTGGTTAAGACCCCCTACGCACTGTACGATATTTGACCCGATTTGTCTGTCGGGGAGCTTTTTTGGTGTTCGCCGACAAAACCACGATATGAGTCAAGATCGGGCGTTCCTCGGCGAGGTGTTGATCGCGCAGTGTGTAAGGTACTCCGAGAAGAAACACCCCAATAAAGTACGGTCGGCGAGGTGTTCCCGACAACTTTTAGAATTCAAACTTGTTGGATATTTGGGGCTATCGCCCCGGATCTAGTGCACGCTACAGCCAGAGCACATTACAGCCACGCACCGTGGCTAGTCCTCCCGCATAGAACCGCAGTATTACCGTCCAGACAGTCCAGTCTTGTAGAGACTGGACTGCTCGACGATGGGGCTGTTTAAAGAGCTGGTGCCATGTTTTGGCACTTTTTCTGTTTTTCATGTGTCTATGAGGTTGATAGAACTTCATAAAGCCCCCCGGTGGTGTTTTTATGGTGTTTTATGTCTTCTCTGACTATTTGGAGTTTCTTCCTGGAGGCTGAAACCTTGAGGGTCAAACGTGCCAATAGAGAAACAGCGCTTTAGTGACATCACAAAGCCATACCCTCCCCCTCATTATCATAACACAACAGGTGTGGGCATGAGGAGGAGGGACTAGGACAGGTGGGTGGTGCTAAGGTGGTGGAGGAGGTGCTAAGGTGAGAACCAGGTATACTTAATGAACTGGAGGCGTGTCCACATAAAAACATAATTTTAACCATTTCTGTACACTTTTTTTTCGTTGAAAAAAATCCTTACATAATAATAATACCTTATGATCAGGTTTTAGGGTTGAAAAATATCATGGCACCCCATCTTTAATATTAGAGAGGAATAGGGCTTGCAGACAGAGAGAGAGCTGTGTGTGTGTGTGTGTGTGTGTGTGTGTGTGTGTGTGTGTGTGTGTGCGTGTGTGTGTGTGTGTGACGCACGTATGTATCTCTGAACAGTATTGCCAGGTTTTGCGAGAGAAATAAGCAACCATGTCTGAAAACAAGCCCAACAAAAGCGAATATAGGCTGCATGAGCACTTTAAACCTATATACAAATAAAATATCCGATCTACAAGCTCACAACACGTCGCAGCTATTTTCAAAGAAAAAAACAACAACATTAAGAAACACGGCAACACTGCTTCTGATCTGAATTGCACCCTGGTTGACTTTTGAAACGTTTGTTTCAGAGAAGGAGAAAGAGAGAAATACATAGAAATTGAGAATTATTTAATGTCAATCATTAGCGTCCTGTCTCGGTCTCGCGCATATATCACGGGAGCCATTTCACGTTTTCGTGAGACGTTTGGAATAAAAACAAATGTATGTATTGGGTCGGGATCACATCGTGGTGAAATATCTTGTAATCAGTGAACCCCTGTCGCCGACCAATCAATCGTGCGAGAATCACAACGATATATTTAGCCCGATTTCAAGAGAGAAACTCGTGCAATATGAAATGCTTAACGATCTGTTCACTCGCCGACCATTTCAAATGTCGGGCAGTGTGTAGGGGCCCTTAGTGAGCCCGCCTGAGGAGCCAGTGGCCCCCCATAAGAGAACATTTATAAACATGTGTCAATATTTTTCTAAAATAGCAGATGGGTTATTTGGGGAAAAAATGGAAAATAAAACAGGGTTTAAGTGTTTTACATTTTTTGCTAGGTTGTTTTAATTTTTTAATTTGAGTTAGTTTTAAACACGTAAAACAACAAAAAATTTTTTTTCATTTTTTGCAATAATTAAAAACAAAATAAAGGGAACAAAAAATAAAGGGGTATTTACTCGCGACCCTTAAAAATTGGTTCGCGACCCACATATGGGTCCCGACCCAGGGGCCTCATAGTGGGGTTTGCCTAGGGCCTCCTTATCCCTAAGCACGGCCCTGTGAGGGAGTTCCAGGGGGTCCCCAGCAGAATTTGTTAAATACAGCATCACAATAATTTCAAGGAATTTATCCATTTATACGTTGGCTATTCAAGATTTTGAATTTGAAGATTTTTTTTAAAATATCAAATGTATGGAACCTTTTGAACAATTTAGATTTTTCTTTAAACATAAATCTTTTCTTCTGGGGGTCCCTGGCACAATTTGCACAAAACATTTTCCTCAGACTTTCATCAGATAGGACTTCTCTGTTTGGATATATGGGCTGTCAAGGGTTGGTATTGCAACTCTAGATTTCCAGATATTAAAAATAGGATCAAAGAGTTGCTTGCGGCTAACAGGTTGAACCGGACCTTTTACTTTGAAAGGACTCACCGGATGTGTGTCGGCTGAGGGTTACCTTGACGCTCTCTCTCTCTCAGACTGCTGTTCTCACAGTAGAGACTAGAGAGAAGGACAGCCAGCGCCCAGAAACACAAACCTCTACATTATACTAACTGTTACGGAGCATCGATGATCGTCATGGAATTAACGGCGTTGATCGTCACATCAGAACACTTCTCATGATCCTAAGGCACAGGTAAGGACTCAGTGACGTTCATCTACATTTAAGGCATTTTTATCTGTATTCTTTTACAAGGATAATAAGGAGGCTGTCCGGGCGTCAACTTGTCTCCTATTATTGTTTTAAAGTGATGCGTTTGGAGGAAAATGAAGTTCGATCGCCCTAAAAAAAACCTGAGATTGTCTGCTCTTTCCCCGTCGATGGCCTTGGTTTCGTTGTTTAGTTCGTTGTTTGTTTATTTGAGGGCCTTTTGTTAAAGAAAGGGAATCCCTGATTTTTTGGGAAGGAAATTGACTTTGTGGCCTGATGGTGATGATCTGTTCTGTACGGGGGAGTGGGTGCGGTATGGAGGAGGAGGATATGGGGGTCGTGATGGTAATAACTATTCATAAGTTTTACTACCGAATAATAACGCCTTAAAGTCTGTCCCTGTCGTTGGATCCGTCAGGGTTTCACTATCTGTTGCTCTGGGAGGATAATCCAATAATCTGTAATCCAAGTGGTTGTGTGCGTGTGTGTGTGTGTGTGTGTGTGTGTGTGTGTGTGTGTGTGTGTGTGTGTGTGTGTGTGTGTGTGTGTGTGTGTTATTTTCCACACCAGTTGACACCTCCATTCAACAAGTAGCTACACATCCCTAAATGTGCTCATAACAACATCAGTGCTTCTCAAACATTGTCGTGTCAAGGACCCCCAAATGGATGTGTATTTGGCCGCAGACCCCCCATTTGAAAAGATAATTGTGCCATCAGTGGTAATTTTGTTGACTAAGACTAAGACTAAACCATTTCAGATGACAAAAATAACTGGTGTGTTATTCAAAGGACTAAGCCTAAATCAGAATTTCCTTTGCCACAAAATGTTGTTAAATGTTGATAAATGTTCTCTTATGGGGGTCCCTCAGGGACCCTCATAAGAGAACATTTATAAACATGTGTCAATATTTTTCTAAAATAGCAGATGGGTTATTTGGGAAAAAAATGGAAAATAAAACAGGGCTTAAGTGTTTTACATTTTTTGCTAGGTTGTTTTAATTGTTTTGCCCCTGTACTCCCCTCAAGGACCCAAACATGGGGGTCCCTGCATCTCACTTTGAGAACCAGCCGAATATGGCACCCCCAAAAGATGCCATTTGTTCATTAATTGTTATTATTAACATCCCCCTCTGTGTGTGTGTGTGTGTGTGTGTGTGTGTGTGTGTGTGTGTGTGTGTGTGTGTGTGTGTGTGTGTGTGTGTGTGTGTGTGTGTGTGTGTGTGTGTGTGTGTGTGTGTGTGTGTGCTCACGCGCTGGCCTGCTGAGTGTGTGGGTCTTTTACAAACCCAGTCTTGTGAGGTAATGGTAACAATCTGCTCTTTGTCCCCGTGCCTACAGAGTGGATTAATATAGCTAATGATCCCTCATGCTAATCTGTCCGTGGTCATTGATGATGAGAGACGGATGAACGCATCACCCTCTCAAACATTCATGGCTTTTTTATTTGTTTAACTAAGCGTGACATTGACACACAGAGTGATTATTGATTAAGTAGCCTTGTACAGAATATACTGTGTGTGTGTGTGTGTGTGTGTGTGTGTGTGTTCATGGGCAGGCATCAGTGTCCATGTTGTGTGTATGTTCATAGTTGGGTCTTTTAACCACCACTTTTAAACTCCTACATACTTCGTTGACCATAAAAAAATGAATTGCCGATCTACAAGCTCACAACGTGTGACGCATTGTGAGCTTATAGATCTTCTACTTTAGCTGAGAGAAAGCACTGCAAAGCAGAACACACACACACACACACACACACACACACACACACACACACACACACACACACACACACACACACACACACACACACACACACACACACACACACATAAATGTCCTTTTCACATAGTTTTATTTACCTCTACACGGACAGAACAACTGAACAGACGCGTTTCAACCTAACAGGTCTTTCCTCAGGTCTTACTTTTTGCTGATCATTTGCCATGCCCCAGAATGCAGTGGTGTAAAGTAACTACTAAGTACATTTACTCAATTTTGAGGTGCTTTTACTTTACTGGAGTATTTCCAATTGTCTATACTTTTACTTCTACTCCACTACATCTCAGAGGCAAATATTGTACTTTTACTCCACTACAATTATTTGAAAACTTCAGTTACTAGTTACTTTGCAGATATGAATGATTACATTGTAAAACATACATTAACCACTTTAGCCTTATTTTATACATAGGCTATTTGAAAATAGCCGATCTACAAGCTCACAACGCGTCGCACCGCAATGCTTGTAGATCTGCTATTTTCAAATATTTTAACACTTTTACTGTTGGTACCTTAAGTTCATTTTGATACCAATACTTTCGTACTTTTACTCAAGTAAATGTTGAATTCCGGACTTTTACTTACGTAACAGAGTACTTCGACATTGCAGTATTCTTGATACTTTTACTTAAGTAAAACATTTGAGCACTTTTTCCACCACTGCCTAGAATGAGGGCGCGGGGTCAAGGAGAAGGTCATAATGTAATAGCTTTACACGGAACACATTATTTGCTCCATGTTTTGGAGTATACAACCTCGAGGAACGTTGATCTGGAAAGGCTTTCTAGTATGGCACCTCACTACCTCACTCACTGCACTCTTAACTCCATCCAACTCCCAGATAATCCTCTCAGCATGTGGCTGAGATTAGCAAATACAACCCGGACCCCTTGAGTACGGGCGAAACCCACCCGTTTGTTACAGTATGACCTCCGTGATCGCGTGCTGCCTGATGGGGCAGCAGGATCACCAATGACAGCAGGAAAGGAAACACATTCTCATCTTTATCATGTTAGCAGCCACTATATAAACCCTATACCTCAGTTGACCAGGGTCAACCGCACCAAATCTTTTTTTCATTGGATGTTCGCCCATCAGTAGTGGAAAAAGTACTCAGATATTTTACTTAAAGGGATACTTCACTTTCAAATAAAATAAACATTAAAAATAAATATTTAAAAAAAATGAAAGAAGTTATGGCAAAATCACGGCCCCCTCACACATTAGTAGGACACTCTAATGCGTGAGGGGGCCGTGATTTTTCCATTACTTTTTTCATTTATTTTTAATATTTTTTAAATGTTTATTTTATTTGAAAGTGGAGTATCCCTTTAAGTAAAACTAGCAATACCACAATATAAAAATACTACAAATTACAAGTAAAAGGCCTGTGTTCAAATTGTTACTTGAGTAAAAGTACAAAAGTGCCATCAAAATATACTTCAAGTACCAAAAGTAAAAGTACTAAAATGTTTGAAAATAGCAGATCTGCAAGCTTACAACGCGTGAGCTTGTAGATCTGCTGTTTTCAAATAGCCCAGGTATAAAGTAAGGCTAAAGTGGTTAATGTATGTTTTATAATATAATAATTTGTATCTGCTAAGTAACTAGTAACTAAAGTTTTCAAATAAATGTAGTGGAGTAAAAGTACAATATTTGCCTGTAGTGGAGTAGAAGTAAAAGTACTGAAAATGTGAAATACTCCAGTAAATAAAAAAATATCTAAAAATCGTACTTAAATACAGTACTTGAGTGCATGTACTTAGTTACTTTACACCTCTGGGTCTGTGTGTGTGTGTGTATTCCGTGTCTGTCATTCACATACAAAGCACATGTTTTCTCCTAACCACTACCACATACACAGCCAAGCTACACGGACAGACTTCATAATATTTCTGTCTTGTTTCGGCGAGGCTTATACAGAGTTTGGGAGCGAAGATGCCACTATAGTTGTACTCCTCGCAGTAGGTTTTCCACTCCAGTCAATGGATGCTGTGCATTAAGATGTGGGCTTGGCTCTTGCTTGACCGATTTAGCCTTGAGTAGCTAATCCTGCTTGTCACTAGCTTAACTCAGTCATGACCCTTGGCTCCTGAAGAAAGCTGCAACACTTGCGCCTGATTCATACCGAGTTGAGCCCAGCGCTGACTGACCCGAATGGCCCGATCGACAAGCCCACAACAACCGTGAGCTTGTCGATCTGCTATTTCCTTTTGCGCAACACTGGCGCAAAACCAGTGTTGATTTTGACAGCAAATTTAGTTTTAGTCATAGTCTTTTGATTAAAATTCCATTTAGTCTTAGTCATATTTTAGTCATCTGAAATTTTTTAGTTGTCTAGTTTTAGTCGATTAAATATCATAAGATTATAGTCGACTAAATCTACAGTTGATTTAGTCGACTAAAATGTATTTTGGCGGTGCCTCGATGGCGTCATAATGGCTGATTTTACACTTGGTTGCATGCTGAAAATAGCAGATCTACAAGCTCACAACGCGTCGCGCTGCGAGGCGTTGTGAGCTTGTAGATCTGCTATTTTCAGAGCGCAACGCCCGAGCGCAACCAAACATAAAATGACTTGTCTTTTAGTTCTACTGGATCTCTTCACCACTCGTCCCTCACTAACATTTTCTTTGTTGACGAAATTGTCAATATATTTAGTCTTAGTTTTAGTCATAATAGCTCAGTTTTTTTCCAGTTTTTATTTAGTTTTCATCAGTGAAGAAAGGTAGTCGACGAACATTTCTCGTCATAGTTTTATTCGACGAAATCAACTGCGCACAACCAAGTGTAAATCCTTGCATTTACTCCTCTGTCTCTTGGAAATAAATGTCACGCTTTTGAAGTTGAGTGGACACACACTGCACAGGCGGTGATAGCGCTTCCTCTTCTCCAGAGCACTTCAGCTGCGTATCAGACTGTATATGGAATGGTTTAGCAGACGAGGGAGCAGGGATTTTACACACATACGCACACACACACACACACGCACACACACACACACGCGCACACGCACGCTCACACGCACACAGTGGTGGAAAAAGTACTCAAATGTTTTCCTTATCAATACTGCAATGTAGAATTACTCTGTTACAAGTAAAAGTCCGGAATTCAAAATTTACTTGAGAAAAAGTACAAAAGTATTGGTATTAAAATATACTTAAAGTACCAAAAGTAAAAGTACTAAAATGTTTGAAAATAGCAGATCTACAAGCTCACAATGCGTCGCGATGCGACGCGACGCGTTTTGAGCTTGTAGATCGGCTATTTTCAAATAGCATAGGTATAAAATAGGGCTAAAGTGGTTAATGTATGTTTTAAAATGTAATAATTTATATCTGCATTTAAGTAACTAGTAACAAAACATTTCAAATAATTGTAGTGGAGTAAAAGTACAATATTTACCCCTGAGATGTAGTGGAGTAGAAGTCAAAGTATAGACAATTGGAAATACTCCACTAAAGTAAAAGTACCTCAAAATTGTACTTAAGTACAGTACTTGAGTACATGTACTTAGTTACTTTACACCACTGCACACACACACACACAGAGCGTTTGGTTTTTGTATTCTCGGGCCAAGCTCTCTCTCTCTCTCTCTCTGTGTGTGTGTAGAGTTTCCTGTGTAGAGTCGGCCATGAGACTTCCTGTGCTCTGGATTTGGATGTGGAGGAGCGAGCAAGGGAGGGAGGGGTTGCTGGAGAAATAGGGGAAGGAAGAAGAAGGGAGGAGAGGAAGCGAAAGCAGAATGTGCTCCCTCCTCCCCACCCGTCCCTGTGTAGACGCCACCGGTGGTCAGCGTGGTTGACACTCAGCTAAACCATGTGGAGACAAACATGAGCCAGCTTTTCCCTTCTGTTTCACCCCACCATTTTCTCTCTCTCTATTGATTTTGAGTTATTATTGGAAGTTTCCTTTCTGCTCATCCCGTAGTGACGGTTTGGCGAGGTTTGGTGAGGTACTCAAACTTTTTCATGTCAAGGACCCCCCAAAATGATGTATTTGGCCGCGGACCCCCATGTCAAAATATTTAGTTCCAGGGACCCCCACCAGAAGCAAAGATTGGAGTTACAAATATTCGCTTTAAAAAATATTATTTTCAAAGGTTTGCGCAGATCTACAAGCTCATAGCGCGGCACTCTGTGCCGTGCTATGAGCTTGTATATCTGCTATTTTTGAATAGCCCAAGTATAAAAGGTTAAAATGCTTAAAAGCATTGTGACGCTACATTAACACATTTTGCCTGGGACCCCCTGGAAACACCCCGAAGGACCCCTGGGGGTCCCCGGACCCCACTTTGAGAACCAATGGTATATATACGTATATATATACGATGTGAGAGGTGACGTGATATGGTGGGCCCAGGCTGACATCATCGCTCAACGGCCTTCTTTCTCTCTCTCTGTCATTTTGCAGGCCGGTTGGAGCCGCAGAGCGATACTCAGCCCTCCAAACATGCAACAACAGTGAGCGGTCTTTCTCCATTCAACAGGTGGGTGGTTCTCTCTCTCACACTCTCACTCTCTCACTCTCTCACTCTCTGTGTTTTTCCTGTTGTTTATGTCTCTCTGCCTCAACCTCCTCCTCCCTAGCTTACTGTCCTTTTGAAGTGTGCCTAAAAAAACTCTCCTACGTGAAGGTGTTATCATCTCTGGCATAGCTTATCCCATCCCCCCACTCCTTTCAAACCAACTCTCTCTCTCTCTCTCTCTCTCTCTCTCTCTCTCTCTCTCTCTCTCTCTCTCTCTCTCTCTCTCTCTCTCTCTCTCTCTCTCTCTCTCTCTCTCTCTCCCTCTCCAATACACAAATCAATTCAAAGGGGCTTTATCGGCACGCTAAACATAACGTTTGCTTTGCCAAAGCAAGTGTGAATTAAATCCAAACAAAATATGAAAGAAATGTATGTACAATTAAGAGCTGAAGAAGCATCTGTGTCACTTTTTCATTTGAGCTAAAAAGCATTATTTTACACTTTGGCTATTCAAAAATAGCAGATATACAAGCTCATAGCGCGGCACAGACGAGTGCCCCGCTACGAGCTTGTAGATCTGCTATTTTTGAAAAATTGTGCAAATTAATAGATTAAAAAAATAAATTAAGCGAACATTTTTAACTCAAATCTTCGCTTCTGGGGGGTCCCTGGAACAACATATTTTAGATGGGGGTCAGCGGCCAAATACACATCATTTTGGGGGTCCTTGAGATGAAAAAGTTTGAGCACCACTGATATAGAAACATAGGTTTTTCAGAAAACTGTTTCTAAGATATAGGCCTACTACAATAAGGAAATGTGTAAACACAAACAGAGCTATGTAACTAGTGTTAATTCTGACTGGAAATTTTGATTTAGTCTTTTGAATAACACACCATTAAATTTTAGTCCCATTTTAGTCTTCTGCTATTATTTAGTCTTAGTCTAGTCTTAGTAGACTAAATATCAAAACCTTAGTCTTTTAGTCTTATTCAACAAAATTAACACTGTATGTAACATTGCAACTGCATTGCAATAGTAGGTCAAAACATGAACCACTTAACCTATATACTTAATTGACCGGGGGTCCCGACCCACACAGGTTTATACTTGGTCCCCTGCCTTCCTTTTTCCCCTCTTTTTTTTGTACCCCCTTCTACACCAAATCTCTGCTGAAAATAGCCGCTCTACAAGCTCACAGCGTGTCGCTGTGACTGTGAGCTTGTAGTGGTGTGGCTATTTTTGCAGAATGTTTGCCTATTGTGACATGATGCCCAAAATGTGGACAGACGCTAGGATTCTTGTGGTTAAGCCATTCAGTCCGGGCACGGCACGCATCTCCTGTCATTTTAGATTTCTTTGGGCTTTTCAAAAATAGCAGATATATAAGATAGATCTGCTATTTTTGAAAAATCGTGAAAATGTGTGCAAATCTTTGAATATTTATATATTTTTAAAGCAAAACATTTTTAACTAAAATCTTTGCTTCTGGGGGTCCGCGGCCAAATACATATAATTTTGGTTGGTCCTTGACATGAAAAAGTTTGAGAACCACTGATTATAGCGACATCATTTAAAAAAAATGTTTAACTGTTAGGATTTAGAAGATAATTTGTAGAATCCCCAGAAGCTATTTTTGAATAGCCAAAGAAAAAAAAAAATGACACCAGTGGTGTAAAGTTACTTTACTGGAGTGTTTCCAATTTTCAGTACTTTTACTTCTACTCCACTACATCTCAGCAAATATTGTACTTTTACTCCACTACAATTATTTGAAAACTTTAATTACTAGTTACTTTGCAGATTTTGATTATTATCACAAAACATACATTAACCACTTCAGCCCTATATACATTTCGGCCATTTGAAAATAGCCGATCTACAAGCTCACAATGCGACGCATTGTGAGCTTGTAGATCTGCTATTTTCAAAAGATTTGTATACATTTTGAACTCGTCAAATGAATGGGACATTCTGCATAACGAGTGCTTTTACTTTTGGTACTTTTAAGTACATTTTGATACCAATACTTTAGTACTTTTACTCAAGTAAATTTTTAATTCCGGACTTTTCCTTGTAACCAAGTAATTCTACATTGGTGTATTGATACTTTTACTTAAGTAAAACATGTGAGTACTTTTTCCACCACTTTTTCTCGGTCTTAATGGGTTAAAACGTCTCTCTCTCTCTCTCTCATTCATTCAGACAGGAAGGAAGTGCCTTCTTCAGGAAGCAGGATGTTCACAGGTTCCACTAAAAGCCCTCCGTCCTCCAAAACGCCCCAGCCTGAGCGCCTGGATGAGGTCTACTCTGCCCTGAGGAGAGGCCTGCAGTGAGTATCTGTCTGTCCTCTGTGTCTCATAACTGCTGTAATGCCTTGATAAACTGAATGTGACCCCGCGGGGATCAGTAAAGGGTCTATCTCTAGAGCCCGACGGGTGCCAATTCCAGTTTTTCGAGAGCCCTAGACCACTGTTTCCAGTGGGGGTTTCTTCTGTTTCCTACATTTAATTTTTATTTATTTTTTTCTAAAGATTTAAAAAAGTTTAAACAAAAAAAGTCACAACCTTTCATCAATTAAGAACAATTCCAACATTTTTCAAAAGTGTCTCATAAATAAAATAGAAAAATCTAATAATCCTCTTATCCTCTTACTGGGAAAGCAGTAGTCATTTTAGATTTTAGCATCGGCTATTAAAAAATAGCAGATATACAAGCTCACAGCGCGTCACTAAGTGCTGTGCTGCGAGCTTTTACACCTGCTATAATGTATTTTTAAAAACATCTGCTATTTTTTAACATTTTTTAAAAAATCTTGAAAGTGTGAGAACTATTGATTCAGAAGGCATTTGTAGAATCGGCCTCGGGTACAAATTTTCTTTCAAAAATAGCTGATCTACAAGCTCACAACGTGCTGGTGAGCTTGTAGATGTGAAATCCTTTTTGAAAAGAATTCAGCGGTAATGACATGGCCCCAACACAGAGACGCCAGGTTTAAAGTGGCTAAAGTATGGGTCTGGCTCTCTAACAGTGAATAGACACATTTGAGATGCTTTGTTGGCCACGGCGCAGACTGAACGGTACACAATGGAGGGGAAATGGCTCTTTTGTGAGGCTGCAAGTGAAACCATGTGGATGTGTTGTTGGCTTGTTGTTCAGGTCACACCTGCAGGTCCACCAGATGGAGCTGGAGAGTCTGGGCCAGCAGATCAGAGAAAACAAGAGGAATGGACGTCTGGTAAGAGCTCAGCGCCGTACACTTCACTCCTGTTTCGTTGCTGTCGGGCTCCGTTGCTGTCGGGCTCCATATTTTAACTTTTGTTTCGTAAATTAATGCCCTATTTGATCATAACAGCGTCAAAAGCATCAAAAGTGTGGTGTGGGGGAAAAAGCTTGACATTAAATAATGACAGTTAAGGAGTAGTTCACCCCAAATTAATTTCAAAAATATCAATTACACACCCCATGAAGCCTTGAATTCATGGAGAATTTTTTGATTTTGTCGCGTTCCTGAGCCACAAATTTGATGACCAGGTCATCGGTCAATAGGAGATTCAGTAGGAGACTCTTTGACTCTGTCGGTCATCAAATTATTGCCTTAGTAATTATACGACAAAAACAAAAGAATCTCCATGAATTCAAGGCTTCATGGGGTGTGTAGCCTAATTTATAGATAATAAGTCATTTTTTTTGTGTGAACTACTCTTGTAAGGGTCCATTTGGTTCCATTTGTACACTCTCAGAGTTGCAGACCTGTAAGGGTCCATTTGTAATCCCTTCAAGGAACTCTGAGGGTCCCTTTTTATTACATACCGGTATTGGATAGGTACTCAGTATCGACGCAAGTAGTGGGTATAGGGAAGGAACAAATGGTTTCGGGGTACATCTCTAGTCTAAAGACTGCGGTGGAAAATGGAGAGTGAGTCTGCAGTCCTTGACTGCAATGGGGAGTTTATTCCACCGTTTGGGAGCCGGTAGGGAGAAGAGTCTAGGAGGTGTGGAGCGTTGGTCCAGGGTGTTTTAGAGGAGGGAGAAGAGTCTAGGAGGTGTGGAGCGTTGGTCCAGGGTGTTTTAGAGGAGGGAGAATAGTCTAGGATGTGTGGAGCGTTGGTCCAGGGTGTTTTAGAGGAGGGAGAAGAGTCTAGGAGGTGTGGAGCGTTGGTCCAGGGTGTTTTAGAGGAGGGAGAAGAGTCTAGGTCGGAGGTGTGGAGCGTTGGTCCAGGGTGTTTTGAAGTGAGACTCGGAAACAGCATTCCTGTGTTGGCTAGATGACCGTCAGACCAGTCACACCAGTATCAGTTTCACTGCATTCAGCCTCTTTCAGGATGCTTTGTGATGTTAACACTTTTATTTCATGTTGTGTGTCTTCCGTAGGGGTCTTTGTACGAGCTGGATAAGGTGAGTCTCCTACACTCTTACCTTTTTGTGCACCGCAAAGCAAATGGAGTGTCATGTATATGATCATGTTCACACTGACAGCCCCGATCCCATTTCTGACATAACCCAGATTGGAATCCATCCTGTTGGTTTTTATCAAGTCTGAACAGAAAAGAAAAGCACACACACAAAACCCCCCCCCCACATGATATTTGGGATTCAGAAGTGAACCACATTCCTAAGTGGTTTGAAATGCGATTCAAATCTGGTTCATAAAGATGCGTCTCGGTCTGGACACTCGGACACCGAAGTTCAGAACGCGTCGCGATGTGCTGTGAGATTATCTGCTATTTTTGGCGAGCGACGCGTTGTACGATAGAGTATAAATTAAGCATTACTCATGCCTATTGCTGTGTTCACACTAGGCCTGACCCCGATTATTCGAATAGTCGACTAATCAGTCGAGGGGAGTCTGATTCGACTGCCAATCTCTTAGTCGAATTATGGGGAAAAAAAATTATATTTTTCGCTTCGACACTAACCTACCCGATGAGCAGGTTGGTGCCTTGCATGGTTTCCTCCGCCATCGGTGTATAAATGTGTGTGTGAATGGGTGAATGTAATGCACAATCTATGTAAAGCGCTTTGGATAAATGCACCATTTACCATTTATTCCTCTATTGCATAACATCGACTGAGAGATTCAGTTAAATCATGCAAAAAAAAAAAAAAAGAATATATATATATATATATATATATGTATATTATTTATTTTTTTGGGTGTTGCATTAGTCGACTATAGGCAACATTTGTCCAATCAGATTCGACTATAGAAATCCTTTGTCGGGGATAGGCCTAGTTCACACTGGTAGATACAAAAGATACACAGCATATTTGTAGCGTTGTAGCTGAAGTTGAAACAAGCTCAACTTATTTGTATCTGTTGTAGCTTTTGTAACAAACGCTGGATGTATCTTTGTATCTTCATGTCGCTGGCTTCCATTGAAAAAGAATGGTAGCCTGTATCTTTGTAGCTGCCAGTGTGAGCAGTCGTTACATCGCTACCACAACAACCAATGCAGATAGCTTGACCATGTCTGAATACACAAATCTTATCTGAACACGTGTGAATAACAAGTGTGGACAGTCAGTTCTGAAGATCAGGTGCCTGCGGCACCAAGCCTATGAAAGCTTATTTATGGAATGTCTTTGTGGTCTTTCTTTTCTTTCAGCAAGTGAAAGCCATAGAGAGGTTCATGCGTCGCCTGGAGTTCCACCTCAGCAAGGTGTGTGTATATGTATATAGGGTCCTCGTTAATCATAATGATCATAAAAGTTGCAAAGTGTCTATATAAGTTACAGAAATTCTAAAGTGGTGTGCTTTATAGCATTGGTTCTCAAAGTCACAATCATTTTAACCATATTTTATACTTTGGCTATTCAAAAATAACAGATCTACAAGCTCACAGTGCGTCACTTCGTGCCGCGCTATGAGCTTGTTGATCTGCTATTTTTGCAAAATCTTGAACATTTTTGCAAACCAAAGATTTTTAACTCAAATCTTTGGTCCCTGGCACAAAATATCTCTAAGATGGGGGGAGGGGGGGTCCGCAACCAAATACATATCATTTTGGGGGGTCCTTGACATGGAAAACGTTTGAGAACCACTGCTTTGTAGCCCCCCATGACATCACAGGTTGTATAAAACGTTGTACCATGTGCTGCACGCAGGTGGAGGAGCTGTACGACGCGTACTGCATACAGCGGCGACTCCGTGACGGAGCCAGTAAGATGGTGGCGGCGTTTAACACGGCCACCGGGAGCAGGGAGGCACGCGAGAGCTTGAGCGAAGCCAACAAGGGCTATAGGGAATATACCGAGGTACATTATTATCACTGTAAAAACTGTTAACTTTTCAGGAAATGGATCAAAATGAACCTGTGTTTCCAATGGATCCTTGTTAATACTTTTCTTTGGTTCAATATTTATAAAAATCCACAGACAAACTTTTTGTTTGAATAGAATGTAATTTTGTCCAATCAGTATGTGTATTAATACAATATAACTTATACAATTGGGGTGGTTGTATTTAGTCTCCCTGCCCTTCTATTGAGACTTTAGAGCATACATGGGCAACTGGCGGCCCGGGGGCCACATGCGGCCCCCACCTTCACTTAATGCGGCCCGCAGGTTAATATCGGAATACTGATATATTATTGATTTCAGCTGTTACAATTCCAAACATGCAAACATGACCCGCTTTAATTACTTCAGTCTATATTAGTAGATTAATGACTAGTAGTATTACAATTCTATTGTCTTTTTATGTCCAATGTATTTGTATTGCAGTTCATAAAGTTAACATAAGTATAACTAAATGCATTTGCAAATTAAATTAAAAAAAAAACTTTTCAGGATTCCAATAAAAAAGAAGCTCAAAACGCAGTAGAATATTCAGAGAGACAGTATAATGTGGCCCTCTGGAGTGAGTGTGGAAATATAGTGGCCCTCCCCATCATCAAAGTTGCATCACCCCCGCTTTAGATCGTGTTAAAGGTCATGTCTCACCTAGACACAGGATCTGACACAGATTTTGACCTGATGGTCAAGATTCAATTCATCCCCTGAGCAAGCAGGCAGGCTCTATTAGCTCAATGGTAAAAATGTCAGCACTGGCGCAGGAAACCGGGTTCAAATCCGGGGTGGAAGAGGAAAGTTACAAAGTGCTGCTTTTTCCACTTTCCAACATTTTTCTAAAATGGCGAAAGCAGCCAGCTCAGCAGTCACAACATGTCGCCATGCGATACGTTGTGAGCTTGTAGATCGGCAATGTTTTACTTTTGCAGGACACTCTTGTATGACCAAGTAGGGTATATTACTATTAATTTACAAAATAAAAACCAACAACATACAAATTTGAAATATGGAGATACAAGGTTTCTGCTTGACGGGCATGATATAATTGTTGTTGTCGGGCAGAAACCTCTTATCTCCATATTAAAACTTGTTGTGTTTTTTTTCTCGTAAATTAACACCCCCCTACTTCATATCATACTACAGCGTCGTACACAAAAGCATCAGAAGTAGCAGATCTACAAGCTCGAAACACGGCGCAAAGCGACATGTTTTGAGCTTGTAGATCTGCTACTTCTGCTACTTTTGAATTGGAATCCTGAAATGTAACAGTTTTGGACAGAGAAAGAATCAATCTGGGGGATGTGTTAGTAATATGAAGAAAACATGTGTTTTGTGATGTTATACCGAGACATTTGTTATTCGTATTAACGTCTCTCTCTCTCTCTCTCTCTCTCTCTCTCTCTCTCTCTCAGCACATGTGTTCACTGGAGACTGAAATAGAGAGCCAGATGGGAGAGTTTCATATTAAGATGAAGGGTGAGTCATTTGAACCCCCCTCCCACCACCCCCGAAAACAACGAAAAACGAAAAACAAAAAGAAACCAATGCACACAAAGTAAATGTACATACACATAGATATATATACAAATAGATATGTCTACAGTACATACTGCACAGTGCACACATACGCACACATATGGTTCACATTTAGAAATAGGAACCACGCACACAGCACCCGCAAGCACTGTGACTAATGTATGACTAATTATGTATGACCAATGTACACGGTTTTTATGCTGCTGTTATTCTGTATTACTCTTTGTAAAATAAGTAAAAAATAACCATCTGTTGTTAAAATAGCTCCAGGGTTAATGTGGTTAACATTTTTTAACGGTGATATTATCAAACATATATTATCAAACATATCAGACAGTCTACATTTCCCAAAAGTAAAATGCCTGTATGTATGTATTTCAGTCTGACCAGAAGCAGAGATAAAAGATATAGATAATAATAGGCAAATTTTTTGCCTCTGGGGGTCACCATCTCCTTTTTTTGTGTAGAAACAGCAACTCGGTTTGGCTCCTCCCCTTCGCTTCTCCTCCCCTCCGCTTCTGTGTTTATTCCTACTAACAGTAACACTACGTGTTTAACCCTTTAAGACCGGGAAAGCGTCATTTGTGTCATTTTAAGATGTATTTGGCTATTCAAAAATAGCAGATATACAAGCTCATAGCATGGCACCAAGTGCCGCTCTATGAGCTTGTAGATCTGCTATTTTTGAAAAATCGTGAAAATTAGTGCAAATCTTGGAATATATATTTTTTAAAGCGAACATTTGTATAACTTAGTTCCAGGGACCGCCAGAAGCAAAGATTTGAGTTGCAAATGTTACAAAAAAAAAAATATTTACACAAATTTCAAGATTTTTTTCAAAAATAGCAGATCTACAAGCTCATAGCGCGGCCGCGCTATGAGCTTGTAGATCTGCTATTTTTGAATAGCCAAATACATCTAAAATGACAGAGATGCGTTCCCGGGTTGAGTGGGTTAAGGCTGTGGTGCTGTCAGATTCTGGTGTTGGCAGAATCTGTCCTGAGAGACACAAGACGTAGCAAATGATACAAATCTTGAATCTGCTCCAAACACAACTCTCTGCTATCCCTCCTATCAGATCATCCACTGTTCTTATGTTGGTGACCGTCTGTGTTTCAGGTCTTGCTGGCTTTGCACGGTTGTGTGCTGGGGACCAGTATGAGGTAAGAAACACACACACACACACACACACACACACACACACACACACACACACACACACACACACACACACACACACACACACACACACACACACACACACACACACCAGGCGCACACACGTTTCAGTCCACGCTCCGTCTGTTCACACAGGACTTGGATGAGTCATACAGTGTTTCCCAAACAATGGTTTGGGGCCCATTCTTATGTCACAGACCAATTTTTTCTGGGGTTTCCTACAATTCTTTATTTTTGATTTTCACTTATACATTAATATTGTTGAGACATAAAAACTATTTCAAACAATCTTAACAATTTTAGAAATCCATTCTAAAAAATAATAATTTGGAAATAATGAAAATAAATCTACAAGCTGCTATTTTCACTTTTTATGAAATAGGGTTTTAAGTTATAATGTCATAATGTATTTTTGTAAGCTTGGGCCCCGGAGAGAGAATAAATCGTTGTTGTCGGGCAGAAACCTCTTATCTCCAAATTCTAACTTTTGGTGTTTTATTCGTAAATGAACGCCCTACTTGATCGTAGTAAGTAACAGTAACAGTACACAAAAGTAGCAGATCCACAATTGCTGCGTTTCAAGCTTTTAGACTTTTGCTATTTTTTTATTTGAACATTTTAGGACAGGGGTCCGGGACCCCTAGGGGGTCCTCAGAGTTACTACAGGGGGGCTGCCAAATCTTTGTGTGATATGATTTTTTTTTTACCTTAACCACCCTAGCATCCCTTTTCTTAGGAGAACTTTAGCCAAAAATAGCAGATCTACGGTAGATCGGCTATTTTTGGCAAAGAGGTATTGGTGTAGAGCAGTGGTAACCAACCTTTTCAAGCCCAAGAGCACATTTTATTTCCAATTGTAAGCCATGATCTACCTCTAAAATATGTTTAAAAAAACACTTGTCACGATTGCAATTTCTGACAGGCTCAATGCATGTGCATACATCCACACAAAGACTAGTAGTTTAAATAAGAATAAAGATGATAGTTATATAATCAATGCCTAAATATTAATAAAAACGTATTAGAAATATAAATATTAGGACAAAAATACAAATAAACTTCTTTGTTGAGTTATTTTTAAATAAAACATAACACAAAGGACATGCAATAAATTGCTTTTACAGATTTATTCTCTTCAATGCACAATATTCAGTTTCTCAGTTCTCAATTTCTCAGAATTTTCACATTTACAGATATTCTGTTCAAATGACAAAAAAATGCATGCATGACCACATATTTGCACAGATATGGTGACAGATACAATACTCTCAGGATCAGCCCACCTTTAATGAGACTTCTGTGACTGCACATTATCTGCAAGCCTTTTGAAATCTGGTTGATACTTAGTGAATGCCAGTCTGAGGCAGTCATTAAGATGTGAGTCAGTCATACGAGTTCTAAACTTGGATTTTATTATTTTCAAGTAGGCATGCACCTTAAGTGCACAAGACACAATCAGGGGATACTTCACAAGTGACCAAAAGTCCAGGTTTCTACCTCTGCCCTCCAGTTGGTAGTCAGTTAGTAGTTCAAAAATCTCCATTTCAACACCTGTAGTTAATGCAAACACATCCTACATTTTAACTGACAGCTGTTCAATGTCAATACTGAGGAAACGGTTTGATACAAAAGCTAACTCATGCCTTGTACCTCAACAAATCTACGGCCACATTCTGATTTCAGTTTGTTCAATTGGGCATAGAATTGTTCGGGATGAAAAGTAGTTGTCTGTGAGGTTTTGTGACACCTCAAGATTTGGGAAGTGTGTCAGCCTTGCAAGTTTTATCTGAGAGCTCCACCAATCGAGCTTTCTTTTGAATGTGTTGACTGCACTGATCATTTGACCAATGCCTCTGTCCTTCCCTTGCAATTCTCGGTTAAGGTTGTTTAGTTTTGCTGTCAGGTCCGTAAGAAAAGCCAAGTCCAATAACCAAGCATCGTCAGACATCAATGATCTGCTCATACTCCTCGTCCCTCGACTTCAGAAAAATTATTATCTCTGGCAGAGATCCAAAGTTTGCGGGCCTTGGGTAGACAACCCGGCCTGGCGGAGATTGGCAGAGATCTGCGCTCTGAAGAGGACCATTAAGGCAGTCCATCATTTCTATATGGCTCAGCCCTTTAGTAACTCTTGCCTTCATTTCTCATACATCACTGTCAACACTCTTGTGCTCAGTGGTGTAAATTAACTAAGTACATTTACTCAAGTACTGTACACTTTTGAGTTATTTTTACTTTACTGGAGTATATCCAATATTCAATATTTTCACTCCACTACGATTATTTCAAAACTTTAGTTACTAGTTATTTTGCAGATATAAATTTAAATTCATTATATTATAAATCATACATTAACAACTTTATCCCTATTTTATAACTATCTGAAAATAGCTGATCTACAACATGTCGCATCACGACGTTGTGAGCTTGTAGATCTGCTATTTTCAAGCATATTTGTACTTTTACTTTTGGTACTTTAAGTATATTTTGATGCCAATACTTTTGTACTTTTACTCAAGTAACATTTTGAACACAGGCCTAAAAAGTATTTCTACATTGTGGTATTGCTACTTTTACTTAAGTAAAATATCTGAGTACTTCTTCCACCACTGCTTGTGCTCAAATGCGATCTGCTGCGATGGCACTTTGTAACGTTGTAGAACACTGTTTGAAGATTTAAATCCAGCGTTCTCCACCACTGAAAAGGCTTGCATGTCACGAGACTGCGCTCGTTATTTCTTCAGCGCGACCCGCAAGTTGAATTATGTGTGCGCGGAACGTACAGGAAAACAACAACGCATGGCTTCCATTGGACCAGCGTTGCCAGATTTTGTGAGAGAAACAAGCAACCAGGTATATGAAAAGAAGTCCAAAATAAGCGACTAGGGCAGTTCAGTCAAACTTTATTGTCGAATGTTGTTTTAGAGCACTGGTTCACACATATTTTCATGTCAAGGACCCCCAATATATTCAAGCGACTTAACAGAAAAACAAGCCCAAAGTAGCTTATAATAAGCAGACTTGGCAACACTGCCTTGGACGCACCAGAGCCATAAAGAGAGTTCTGACACTAGCGTCGACTCCCAATGTAAGAATGGAATGCGGAAGTTCTCTGTCTATCTCAACGAGATAGTTCCAATGTTTGGAACTATAGCCCATAGGAGCCCGCTTTGCGGCGAGATCAAAGCGTGTCGTTACTCTCTTTTCTACACTCTGGGACGCACTACTCTAGTCTACACTACACAAATTCTGTGTATTGTCGATGGCTGCCCGTCTGTCACCGGGCCCACCCCGCGATCGACTTAGAAGGCTTTGATGATCTACTAGTAGATCGTAATCGACTGGTTGGTTACCCCTGGTGTAGAGGGAAAAAAGAACAGACCAGAAGTAAACAAAAAAAGTTGAATCTGAAACACAATTTTATACAACATAAAGGGGGTCCCTGCTTCATCTCTCTCTCAGCTAGGGGGTCCTTGGCCTGAAAACGTTGAAGACCCCTGTTTTAGGAGATAAGAGGTTTCCACCCGACAGAGACGAAACTTGTCTTTTGGGTCTGGAGCTGAATAAGACGCTGTTCACATTCCCTCCACTAGGTGCTGATGCGCTATGGGAGACAGCGCTGGAGGCTGCGAGGCCGCGTGGAGGTCAGCAACAAGCAGGTCTGGGACAGCGAGGAATACATCTTCCTGCCTCTGGTCACCGAACTGCTGTCTATCAAGGTGAGAACGTTATCCTCTGGTCACTGAACTGCTGTCTATCAAGGTGAGAACACAAGTAAGACGCGCGAACGCGGGAAGCGAATGCAAAAAAAGTAAAATAAATATGAAAAAAAAATATGAAAAAAAAGTAACCAATAAAATTTAAAAAAAAAATACAATAAAAATCTGCGTTAAAAGGAGCATCTTAGAAAAATACAAATTGACTAAAAAAAAACTTTGAATGTTTTTGAACAATTCAACAAAGTGTTTGAAGTGCCTGTTTCACCCACTTCCGGGGGGCGGAGCCAAAATCCGAGCCCTAAGTATTTGTTCGTAGACCCCCACTTAGGGGGGGTAGAAAAAGTTTCGGAGCGATTCGGGCACTTTTCATTTAACATGGGGTTTCAATGGGGAGTTTTTAGGAGCCTTCTCCGGGGCGTGGCTTCCGGGGGAAGGGGCGGGCTTAAACGCAACCTTGACAGGTGTGTTCAGTTTTCAAAGACCTTTCATTTGATGTATGGTACGTCTAAATTGGACATTTACTTATCTCAGAGGAGCTGCACACAGGCAGTGCACACAGAGACACAGAGACACAGAGAGAGACACAACCCGAGCACGGTTTCATAGTAAGCTCCACTTGCGCGGAGGCGCGCCTTCGGCGCGCCTCCGGCGCGCCTCCTTGCGCTGCGTTCGCAATTATCCTCTGGTCACTGAACTGCTGTCTATCAAGGTGAGAACATTATTCTCAAACTACCCCATATAGATGGGTTTCCCGTTTGTAAACATGAGAGGATGATGCGCGCGCAGTGGAGGGAAGAGCCTGTAGAGGGCGCTATTACCCGCAGCAGCTCTGGCCAGTGTACATTGATAAAATAAATGGTCTTCACCGGGTTTAATGAAAGTAGATTAAACGATGCAGTTTGTAATATCTTCTTTACTCAATAAAAATGATTTGTCGGAAGTTGGATCTGTCTGTATATAATAGCAGCATTATGCCTATTATGCCTATAATAGCAGCATTATGCCTATCTAAATCCCGAAAATAACAATAGAGTGAATGGCACTTCCGGGTCGTTCTACCTCCCGCATGCGCAGATTGCACGCTCTGCTCTGTGATGACGTCGCGCGGAAACCCATCTATACGTCGCTGGTTCCCACACATTCTCATGTCAAGGACCCCCCGAATTGATATGTATTTGACCACGGACCCCACATATGTTTTGTGCCAGGGACCGAAGATTATTCCATTTCTTTGATATTTTTCAAAGATTTTCAAACATAGCAGATGTACAAGCTTGAGCAGATCTACAAGCACAGCTGCTATTTTTAAAACCCAACATATAAATGGATAAAGTGATTGCAATACTCCATTAGCTAATATAGCTGGGGACCCCCTGGAACCTCTTGGGGTCCCCGAAGCCCACTTTGAGAACCACTGCCCGCACACAACAGTTGTGTGTGTGTGTGTGTGTGTGTGTGTGTGTGTGTGTGTATGTATGTATGTATGTATATATATATATATATATATATATATATATATATATATATATATATATATATAGAGCTATTTAAAACTGTTACTGAACAAACACTCTCTATACTATAGAGAGGGTTTGTTCAGTAACAGAGTTAAATAGCTCTATATTGTGATAGTAGTAATCATTGCTATAGCGTCTATAGCAATGATTACTACCACAATATAGAGCTATTTAACTCTAAAGCAATGACTACTATCAGTGGCGGAACAACTGAAAGCCGGGCCGGGAGGCACAGCACAGTGATCAGGCCCCCCCTGCGCACCCACGCAGCGCGCGTGCGTGGGTGCACAGGACATTTTTTGCAGGTTTTTGGCGGATTCGGTCACTTTTTGGGGGGCTTTTTGTCAATTTATTTCGGTTCTAGGGTTAGGGTAGGGTTAGGTTAGGGTTATGTTGTTTAATTCTTATTTTTGCCTGATTTTACCGATTTATTATCTGACGGCACGGGCCCGCGAGGGTCGCGGGCCGGGAGGCGGCCGCCTCCCTGGCCTCCCCGGACGCTCCGCCACTGACTACTATCACAATATAGAGCTATTTAACACTTGTTTTACAAACAAGTATCACTTAACACCAGCTTTAAGTGCTAAAGGGTATGGGTGGTGCTGAGCCCTCAGTTGATGTGTGTTTGGTGGTTTGCAGGTCATGGAGTTGAAGAGCTTGGCCAACCACGTGGTGGTGGGGAGCGTGTCCTGTGAGATGCTGGACCTGTTCTGTCCACTGCCCCAGACCCTGGCGGTGGACATCAACGACCTGGGGACGGTCAAACTCAACCTGGAGGTCACCTGGAGGTCAGCACTTAAAACTCATTACCTCCACCATGTGTTGTTGATGTTTTTTATTCGTTTTTTTATTTGCTGTATTATGATTGGATTACTGTCTCCAACTTTCCTTGTCCGTGTCAAAATTAGTCTGTGTTTCTCAACCTTTTTGATTTCAAGGACCCCCAGTTTGTATTTGTATATGTATTTGGCCGCGGACCCCCCCCATCTGAAAATATTTTGTGCCAGGGACCCCCAGAAGAGAAGATTTATGTAAAAAAAAAAATCAAAATTATTCAAAATCTCCCAAACATTTTCAATATTTTTCAAATAATTTAAAACAATAGCAGATGTACAAGCTCGCAGCGCAGCACGAAGTGACGCGCTGTGAGCTTTTAGATCTGCTATTTTTGAATAGCCAACATATAAATAGATAAAGTGGTTAAAATGATTATGATGCTACATTAACTACTTTTGCTGGGGACCCCCTCGAACAGTATTTTTTTTTGCTTTACTCCAGTAATAGTAGTAGTAAAAAATTATATTTAAGTACAGTACTTGAGTAAATATACTTAGTTACTTTACACCACTGCAGTTTTCTGCCCGTCAGCGACGATATGAAACAAATAAATATATCCAGTACATTTGCTCTATGGTACCATTTCACCACTGTTTCTCTTGTCGTCCCTTCCAGCCCGTTCGACAAGGACGACCTCACCTCATCCAGCAGCACGGTGTCCAAGAGGCTGCTGTCCAATCAGAGCCCTCCGGACACGCCCTCCATGCGAGAGCAGGTGTTCTATGTGAGTCACGTGACCAGAGAATAGGCTTCTATGCACAGCAGCCAATAGTATCACTCCCTTCACAGGTGTTACCAATGATACTAATGAAGGCTCTGTTCCAGTTAGAGTAGCACAGTGGTTCTCAGACTTTTTTAATTCCACGACCACCATAACTCTGAGAGTGTACAAATGGAACCAAACGGACCCGTTTGTACACTCAAGAGTTACACACCCGTAAGAGGCCATTTGGAACCCCCCTCAATGAACCATGAGGGTCCCTGAACCACACTTTGAGACCTCTGGTGTTTCCAGTGAGCCAACATGCGCGTTTGACCAGAATGTAGACTGCCCCAACGCTCCTGATTTCGTGTATAGAGGGGCGGGTGTATAGAGCCGGCGAGAGACTGCGCCTGATCCCATTGGTTCACCGATCTGTCCGTCAACCCCCGCCCCGTTAACACAACATTACGAGCGACGCCCACTGCACTCTGGTTGGTTGGGAAGTGAAACACTTCCTCATACCGAGTACACCGACGGGCTGGGCCAGGCTTTTATTTTTTAGCAAAACTAAACAATAAAAGCCTGGAGATCGAGGCTAACCAGAATGGAACAGAGCCTTCATTAGTATCATTGGCTAAACACTACCCTTCCTCTCTGCCTGACCTACTTGTTGTTAACTAGTAACGAACGCTTGTTTTCTATTGTTGTATTGTTTATTGGATCTTGTTTAGCCGATACACTGAATTGTTTTAGCTCATGCTCATTTGACTTAGCTATTTTGTCTCATCTGTTTAAGGAAATAGGTAGCTGATATATTGCACTTTTACCTTAGCGCTCGGTATACTCTTGGTTGCTTGTTTTTGCAGAAAGTGCACTAAAGACTTCTGGTGATTAGTAGTTTTCGTTCCCTACCTATGTTGAATACACTTATTGTAAGTCGCTTTGGATAAAAGCGTCTGCTAAATGACTGTAATGTAATTGGCAACACCTGTGAATTTCTTCACAATATGGCTGCTGTGTATAGAGCCTATTATGCCCGCTCAAACCTCCCCTCCCCTCCTGTCCCTCTGGTTCAGGGGTTCTCAGACTTAGGACCTAATTTTTGGGGTCCTCGCACTTCATTTATAGTTTATTAACCCATTAAGACCTCAGGTCAAAATGCCCTCTAAATTAGTAGTTCTCAAACTTTTTCGTGCCAAAGACCCCCCAAAATGATGTATTTGGCCCGTGGTCCCCCCATCTGAAATTATTTTGTGCCAGGGACCCCCCAAAAGAGAAGATTTGTGTTAAAATATTCAAAATTATTCCAATATTTTCAAACGCTTTCAAGATTTTTCAAAAACATATGCTATTTTTGAATAGCCAAAATCTAAAATGACACAGATGCTTTCTCGGTTTTAATGGGTTAAAAAAATAAACGGTGGACTTGAATAGGAATATTTATTAGAAAACACATTTGCAACGCTGTGATTCCTAGTTTAAAGGTTACGGAAAAGTGTCTCTGCACACGTTTTATATGTGCGACCCCACCTCCACCATAGTTTGAGAACCTCTGCTCTATAATAGTTACACACTAAAGCCTGCATTTATATGGCGCAGTATGACGTGTCGTATGTCAAAAAGAACAGACCTACAGGCTAACTCAGGTCTGTTCTTTTTGACATCCGATAGGCTCATGCGATGGTGTAGGGCTGGGCAATATGTGGATGTTATGTTTATATCGTAGTCTCTGAAGCAACTCTTCAGAGACTTCAGAGAGTTTAACCCTTTAACACATTGCCTGCCAAGAACGCATATATGCGTTTTTAGAAAAAAGAGAAAAAAATAAAATAAATCAAAGATCTAGACTCCTATCCACTTCCTTGTTAACTTAAAACTTAAAAATTCTGTATCTCGGCTCCTGAGTACTTTTAGTTTTTTCAATGAAAAATCGCTGGCAGAAAACAGCAAAAAATCTGAAATAATTCTGGCAGTCAATCGGTTAAGACCGGGAAGGTATCTGTGTGTCATTTTAAGATTTATTTGGCTATAAGAGTGCTGCGCTATGAGCTTGTATATCTGCTATTTTTGAAAAATAGTGAAAATTTGTGCAAATCTTTGAATATATATTTTTTAAAGCGAACATTTTTAACACTGTTACAACTTCTGGGGGTCCCTGGAACAAAATATTTTGAGATGGGGGTCCACGGCCAAATAGATTAAAAAAATAAAACTTAGGATTTAGAAGACATTTGCAGAATCCCCCAGAACCAAAGATTTGAGTTACTAACGTTCGCTTAAAACTATATATATATTCAAAGATTTTGCACACATTTTCACGTTTTTATTTCCAAAAATAGCAGATCTACAAGCTCATAGCGCGGCAGATCTGCTATTTTTGAATAGCGAAGGAAATCTAAAAATGACACACAGATGCGTTCCCGGTCTTAATGGGTTAACTAACTGAAGTAACTAACTGCCTCCTGAAAGCTAGCAACAGGAAGCTGACGTCTGCTATTCAGACCGGAAGGGTATTCGAACAATCGTCATGCAGTGTACAAATGCAAATGGACTTTAAAAGGTCTATAATTTTTATTTCTGCTAAGCAGCAAGCTAGCTAGGCTTCATCGGCTTTATTTTCTTAGCATTTTAATTAGAAAACGGTCTGCCTCGAGAGACTAACGATATATAACGATGTGAGACTAGATATTGTCTGGGATTTTGGATATCATAATATCCTAAATCACAATTAAGTGTAACGTCTGAGATTCGAACCCAGGTCTCCTGCGTGGGAAGGGACACAAAAAGGCAAACATCTTAACCACTAGCCTAAGAGGGAGGGAATCCCCCTTTTGTCAGGTGAGATATTAGGCCTTTGGTCTTCAGGTTGAGGACCCTTTGAGCCACTGCTACTACTGTCTTTTCCTGGTTTTAAAGACTTTATTACAGGACAGTGATGTAATATTCTGAACTTACCTGGCTGTTCTAGCTGTTCTATTAATTATGTAGGCATTACTGGTGGTTATTTATCAAATGGCGTAAATGTTTTGTGAAAGTACCAATGGTCATCCCCACAACCTCATCACAATAACGAAGTATTTGGTCAAATTAATTGTGACATTAGCCCAGCCCCACCATGCAGTATGAATGAAGCTTAGTGTGCTTCAGTACATCATATAGCCAAAGTATTCTCTGTGTCGACACGTCGTCACTGATGGCTGTCATGGCTTTCATTTCACTGGCTTGTTCTGTTTCAGCTGCTCGCCAACTGCTGTGTCTGTAGCGCTAGCACTGAGACTATTGGACGTGTGGCGTGTTGGGCGTGTGAGGCTATTAGACGAGTGGCGTGTTGGCCGTGTGCTTGTTGCCCTCGATACGTAGACGAGAGTAGTAGTAGATACGTAGACGAGAGTAGTAGATACGTAGACGAGAGTCCTAGCGCCGGCGTGTATGAACATAGCTGTGGTCCTTGTAGCTGTTTAATAGTGGTTGAGTAGAGGTCCCAACACTGTCCCTCCTCTAACCCCCCCATTCCCCGCTGAAGAGCTCGCCGCGTCGCGGCACATTCCGGCCGGCCAGGCAGAGCTGGTCGCTGGTGGAGGCGCTCTGCGACACCTTGGCGCCCGACAGGAGATCGCCCGTGCTCCGTGGCTTCGTCCGCACGGCGCCGCCCCGATTGGCCCGTTCACAGTTGGTGTGTGGTTGTATTTGTAAGCGTAGCGCAGTGATTCCCAACCTCTTTAGTTTCAAGGACCCCCAGTTTGATACGCATTAGGCCACAGAACACCCATTAGACCCCCATAATCACCTCGTCTTTACAACACTTTCCTGAAAGTAGTTCTTAAACAAACCCTCTTAGTCCCATAGTTTCATAACAGGGCAACATAAAAGACAACGCTCATTATGTTTAACCCATTTAGACCGAGAAAGAATCTGTGTCATTTTAGATTTCTTGGGCTATTCAAAATAGCAGATATACAAGCTCATACACAAGCTTGTAGAACTGCTATTTTTTATCGTGAAAATGTGTGCAAATCTTTGAATATATATATATATATTTTTAAAGCAAACATTTGTAACTTAAATATTTGCTTCTGGGGGTCCCTGGAACAAAATATTTTACAAATGTTCACTTAAAAATATATATATTCAAAGATTTGCACACATTTTCTGGATTTTTCAAAAATAGCAGATATACAAGCTCATAGCGCGGCACTCGGTTTTAATTCTATGCTATGGAAAATCAAAATATATACAGTAATTTTTGTCTTCTTGAGAGAGCGCTGTATGGTGAAATCTGAATGTCTGAGTGCACTTTAGCTACACAAAATGGCACCGATGTAGCAGTAGTATGCATGTGCATATCTTTGTTTCCTGGACATAATTAGGTCATTTGCTCATTGAATGTATTGTCGCTGTCAAGTGGAAACCTTGTACGTTCAAATTCAAAACTGTTACTTTTCAGGAAATGGAAAAAAGAACCTTAGTCACAAGCCCTTGTTAATACTTATAATTGGTTGAAAATGTAGGTGAAAATGTTCAAAGCTTTAAAAATTTTTTTTTAAAAAAGTAACAAATATAGCAGATCTACAAGTTCTTTTTCACAGAGTTGCACGGCTTTGTCATACAACAAATTGTAAAATAGGACATTCATTTATGAAAAAACATAAAAGTAAATACAGTGTTTTTTTTTGCCTGACAGTGACAATATGAAAACAGTTATGATTGCATGAGAAAACCAGGAAAGCATCTGTGTCATCTTAGATTTGTGCGTTGGCTATTCAGAAACAGCAGATATGCAAGCTCACAGCGCGTCACTTCTGCTACTTGTACATCTGCAATTTTTTTAACATTTTTGAGAAACCTTGGAAGTGTGTGAACTAGTGATTTAGAATGCATTTGTCGAATCGGCCTCAGGTCTTAATATTTTATTTAACCCATTAAGACCTGGAACGCATCTGTTTAGATTTCTTTGGCTATTAAAAAATAGCAGATATACAAGCTCATAGCTACGAGCTTTTAGATCTGCTATTTTCTTTTTTAATGTGTCTTTTTTTTGCAAATCTGTACATCTGAATATATATATAAATATATATCTTTTTTAGACCTCAGGTCTTAATATTTTAATCTAACATGTCCTGTCATGTGTGTTTGTGTCGCTCCGCAGTCTCTGCTAAAGAGACAGGGCGAGGCGGAGAACGGCACGGTCTGGTCCAACTCCTCCGAGTCCTCCGACGACTCGTCCAGCCCCGCCCTGGCGCACCACGCCCAGCGGCTGACGGCGTCTCACGCCGCCACGCTACAACAGACCACGCCCTCCACCGCCGCCACCACGCAGCAGCTGTCCTTCAGCCCCCGCAACAACAAGTGCAGCAGCGCCTCCACGCCGTCCCTCTCGTCCAATCAGGAGGAGGACGAGCCGGAGCCAGAGGTTTTCTGCGACGACAACGTTCCCAACGGCCACCACCCGCGGAGTTCGTCGTCCAATGGGGCGACGGTAGACTGTACTCTCGCCGACACGGCGTCGTCGGTCCGATCGGCGGAGCTTTCCGAGTCATCGGAGAGCCTCAGCCGCTCCTATCCCGACGTGTCGGCCTCCCGTTCTCCGGTGGTGCCGGCGGAGAGGCCGGAGGAGGCCTTGGTGGTGGACGCGCCGCCCGAGTTCGGAGGCTCGGAAGTGAAGGCGTTACCGGCCCGGGAAGGCGGCGGCGGCGGCGATGATGATGATGGGACGTCCGAGTCTTCGGCCGTGCCGGCGGAGAAGCGCGATGCGGCGGGAGCGGACGGCGCCGCCGAGTCAGGATCAGCGAACGAGGTGACGCAGGGGGAGGAACGTTCTTCGGGTCAGCAGCACCACCAGTCCTCCGCCCAGGAGGTAAAACAACCGGGAGACCCGCTAACGGTAAGACGGTGTCTTATAACCCATTTAAGACCGGGAGCACATCTGTGTGTAATTTTTTAGATTTCTTTGGCTATTCAAAAATATCAGATCTACAAGGTTTAGTCTATATTACTGGTTCAACTAAGTGCATTGAAGTGGTTAACCCTTTAAGTCCGGGAACGCATCTGTGTAATTTTTAGATATCTTTGGCTATTGAAAAATAGCAGATCTACAAGCTCATAGCGAGTGCCGCGCTATGAGCTTGTAGATCTGCTATTTATTTTTAAATCGCGAAAATGGGTGCAAATCTTTGAATATATATATTTTCTGTAACAACATTTTTAACAAAAATCTTTGAGATTTGCACAAATGTTCAAGATTTTTCAAAAATTGCAGATCTACAAGCTATACAAGCTATGAGCTTGTATATCTGCCATTTTTGAATAGCCAAAGTAATCTTAAAATGACACAGATAGCGTTCCCAGTCTCAATGGTTTAAAGGTGTCATCATGCTGCCAAACTAAACGACTGTGTTTTGTCTACAGGTTTGTTGTCACAGTTCCAGCTTCAGTCAGGAGGTTGAGACGGCTCTGGAAAGCTTTGACTTCCTCAACTGTTCCGACCTGGACGATGAGGAGGAGGAGGAGAAGGAAGAGGAGGAGGAGGAGGAGAAGAAGAAGGAGGAGGAGCTACAAGAGGAAGAGGACGTAAAGGAGGTGAAGGTGGATGCAGACAATGGTGAAGATGTTAAGAACATGGAGGAAGTTGATATAAAGGCGGTGGAACAGGAAGGCCTTGAGGAGACGTTCTACGCTGATGGGAGGTCAGTATTATCTTTGTCACGTACTGTATATACATGCATTATAAAATATTATTATATATCAGTTGTTCTCAAACATTTTCATGTGAAGGACCCCCACATTGATGTATTTAACCACGGACCCACATCTGACATTTTTTTGTGCCAGAGACCACCATGAGTTTTGTGCTAAATGTTTTTGAAGATTATATAACATTTTTCACAATTTTCCACAAAAATAGCCAATCTACTGTACAAGCTTGTCAACTTTTTTTTTAACTTTCAAGTATAAAGTAGGGTTAAACTGATTTTGATGTTATATTAACACAATTTGGTGGGGACCCAGCAAATTATTATTATTAATATTATTTGCACTTGTTCTGGACACACGCACGCACGCACGCACGCACGCACGCACGCACGCGCGCGCGCGCGCACACACACACACACACACACACACACACACACACACACACACACACACACACACACACACACACACACACACACACACACACACACACACACACACACATTCTGATATAGATCTATATTATTGTCATTATTATTATTACATGAGTGTTCTTGGTCTCTCACCAGTGATGAAGAGGAGGGTGAGGAGTTAGAAATCTTCATGGAGCCACCAGAAGGCTTTCGCAATTCAGATGAAGACTGCTTCTCCCAGTCACCGGTAATTATACTATTCAATACCTATTACTTAAAGCATCAATAACTGTTACACTATTACACTATTAATACCAGTTAATTCAAGTATTAATACCTGTTAATTAATACCAGTTGAGATGAAAATGTGTATTTTTTTCCTGAGGGGGAAAAAAAAGTTTCAATAATGTAATGCTTTGTAAATGATGTTTTTTTAAAGGGCTCCAGCATGGAGAATCTGACAGATCTGGGTGAGATTAACATCCCTGAGGATGAACAAGAGCACAGTGATGAACAGACAGAGGAAGGTGAGAAGTGTACCTAGTGTCCCTTATCCTTCAACCACTTAACCCATTAAAGACCATTAAGAAGATTCTACAAATGTCCTCTAAATCAGTGGTTCTCAAACTTTTCTGTGCCAATGACCCCCGAAATGATATGTATTTGGTCGCGGACCACCCATCTGAAATGTTTTGTGCCTGGGACCCCCCCCCCCCAGAGGAGAAGATCTGTGTTTTAAAAAAAAAGCAAAATGATTCTAAAGATTTTTTAAAAATCTTTGTGAGCTTGTAGATCTGCAATTTCTGAGAACCACTGTTCCAAACCACCCAGTGTGCCTCGACACACCGTTTAAGAAGCTCTCCTTTAACTCAGTGGTTCTCAACCTGTGGGTCGGGATCCCCAGAGGGGTCCCTACATGATTTTGGGGAGGTCCCCATGAAGAGTAAAGTGACAATTTAAGGACATTTAAGACGTTTTTAATACCAAAAAAAATAAGAAAATACATAAAAGTAATCAACAAACTAGGCTATAAAAACTGGTCAAACATTTTGGCCAAATTGTCAAATAATATAAGAAAGAGGAAAGGGTTCACAACACCTCGCGCTGCGAGGCGTTCACTATTTATCTGTGGAACCGAGTCAAACTAAATGTAATGCCTCAATTCCTACAATTCCAAGTGCTGGGCAGGGTAGGGGGGGGGGTGTCCCCAGTTTAAATATGATTATTTTGAGGGGCCGCGGCCTGGAATGTTTGAGAACCAGTGCTTTAACTGATGTTTATTGGTGGTTGTGTTTTTTGTTTCTTTCAGAGGAGAAGACATCCCAGACTAAAGAGCCACATCCTTCCACCCCCACCAATCTGGCCACTACTGTCTTGTAACGCTATAGAGTTGGTCAGGGAGGATGTATTTCTGTGGTTCGGAAGCAGGAAGTTACAGCACCTTCCTGGTTCTCTCGAGAAAAGTCATTGGTGATTTTTGTTTGACGAAAATAAGCTCTGTGACGAGTAAGTTAGTTGTTGATCGGTTTTGTTCTGCAAGATAATCATCACAAAGGATCACCCGTTTTATGATTTTTGAAGCTAAAACGCAATCACCACGAGTCAAAAGCTAACGTCACGCTACGAACGAACGACGCAATATTTGCATGACTTGAACATCACCACCACAAATGCTTGTGTTGTTCAGCGTGATGACGTCTGTCGTTTCATTTAACCACTTGTTGGCAAACGCCTTTTTTAAGACATTTAAAAAGCTTTAAAAATTCATGATGAGTGGGGTATTTTGCTACTGTATTTTATGTTGTAGAACAAGACATGGTAACTCTTTAAGCGCCTGTTAACCACAGACCTTATTTCAGCCATTTAACCAAAAACCCATACATTTTGAGAGCGAGAGAGAGAGAACCAGGACGTGCAAAATGCTAACTCGTTTCCGTGTTTTGGGACTACAAACTCTTGTGTATAAGCCTAATTCATACTCTGAACTCGGCATGCCAAAAAACAACAGTTCTACAAGCTGACAACGCGACACGTTATCAGCTCGTAGATGGAGTATGAATTAAGCTTAACCATTAAGCTATCACCACTCCCCCCGAACCCCTATCCGCTCTTTACACTTTCATACGAAGATCTAAAGCCTTGGCGATCTTCTACTTTGTGCTCTGACAAGCAAGCTCTGCCATCTTTGGAGGAGATTGTGCCAACGTAGATCTGACCCGGAACGACACGGTTTGGGGGCATTTCTGCATCTTTTCTTGTGACTGAGAACCTGTCGTAGCCTGTGTGTGTTAAAGGGGAACGCCGCTCAATTATTACCAAAACAAACGTCGTTCTGACGACGTTAACGAGACCCTCTGGTGTTCCAGGAAGTATTAATGAACAAGGCTACGCGGCAACATCCTGAGTGTTTAATTTAACCACTTAAGCCCTATTTTATACCTTCAAACGGTTTGAAACAGTTAAAATAGCTGATCGACAAGCTCAAAAGCTCGTTTTGAGGTTGTAGATCAGCTATTTTCTCTATTTTAAACAGTTTTTCAAAGATTTTTTATTTTTTATTGTTTTTTGGCAATTTTCGCATGCCCAAAATAGGGACGCCAGGTTAACTTTGAGACTGCAAAAAGTGACCAATTTTCTTTTACACCCATTTTCTTTTAAAGACCCAGGTGATATTGTATTGAGTTGCCTATATCAATATTGAGTTTATGTTACCTGCATTACTGAGGAATGATCCACTGATATTATTATAAGCTGTATTACCAGAGAAAACTGTGGTCCAAATGTTTACAAACAATACAAATGTAAAAACCCTGTTTGCAGTTTGACAAAACATTTACACCGGCATGTTTACCTGTGTCCCACTACACCAGTCCCTCTGTCATGGGCTCAGTTGGTCAATTTAAGGACAAAAACATTTCTTGAATCTAAAGAAGGCAAATAAAGAATTCTGTCGAGAGTGGAGTGCAAGTGATGCCTCTATACTTTCTACATTGGACCTTAAAGTGCACTGACACTTTGGTAGAGGTTCGGTTTGTGTAGTTACCATGCCATGATGTAAAATATATCTGCTTTACTATTTGATGGTCCGGTTTTTCTTCTTAATTCAAGTAAAATCTACATGAAATTGACCCCCCAAAAAAAAAGAAAAACAAACAAAATGTTCTGGGTTTTGTGATGTTACATATTGGTATAATAAGCTTTGTTTGTTCTTGTTTATGTGCTAAAAGAGTGACTTTGACCCTGTTTCACTCACTGTGCAATGTAAGCCAATGAGGAATATTCTGGAATATGAATCAATAATGAACAGAGCAACTACTGAAGATATCTCACTAATATAAGTTATATCATGGCAAGGTAAGTACACTACCCAAACCCCTACCAAAGTGTCCGTGTGCATTAAATTGATCTCCAGAGTGTCTTCTTCCAGAAAGTGCCTCAAGTGAAAAAAAAATGCAGGTTTGTAAATAGATGAATGAGATGAGAATGAACATGGGCAAAGTTGTTACAGTCATACAGTGTTTATTTTCGGAATAACTTACCGTGTGCACAATAGAGAATTATTTACTGTTTCGTATAAAGAAATGTATATGTTCTGAAATGTTACAAATTTAAATGTTTATGTTCAGAAAGTTTAAAACTTTATAATAAAGGTTTCTTTGGAATTCTTTCAGAGAATGATTGTGTTTATGAAGAAAACAATGCAATCTGTAGTGTTTGGGTTGTAATACAGTTCCCCTGACACCCTCTAGTGGTGAAGTAATGTCATGATCCTTGGAAGCCCTTCTAAGATGTCTGTTTCTGATTGATTGGCCATGGTAATTACAACACAGCCAAAACACCTCTATTCATTCAATTGTAAATAGGCGACTGAAGAAGGTAAAAATACCTAAAAACTAAGTATACAGTGCTTGAGTAGCCTACATGTAGGCCTACTTACTTTACACCACTGTTACTACTATGCTGTTCTTAAAACGCTCCCCAGCTCATGTTGCTGTAGGCTATATGGAGCTTCATTCTAGACAAAGAAAATAAATAAATACAAATAAATAATTAATAATCATCCGAAAGAGCAAATCATGGCTGCAAACTAGGAGAACAGACTGAACAGACGATCAGGTAGGCCTACTGCCAGTGGTGGGAAAGGTACTCAAATGTTTTACTTAAGTAAAAGTATCAATACTGCAATGTAGAGAAACACTCTGTTACAAGGCCTGTATTAAAAATGTTTGAATAAAAGTACAAAAGTATCGGCATCAAAATATAGTTAAATTACCAAAAGTAAAAGTAGCCTTCTCATTGTGCAGAATGTCCCGTTTCACAAGTTCAAATATAAAAAATCTATTGAAAATAGCAGCTCTACAAGCTCACATGCCGTGCTCGCAACGCAATGTGAGCTTGCAGATTTGCTATTTTCAAATGAGCGAAATATAATAGTGGTTAGTGTGTTTTGTAATAATAATCAAAATCTACAAAGTAATTAGTAACTATAAAGTGTTCTAGTAATTGTAGTGAAGTAAAAGTACAGTATTTGCCTCTGAGATGCAGTGGAGTAAAAGTAAAAGTACTGACAATTGGAAATACTCCAGTAAAGTCAAACTGGAGTATAACCTCAAAATTGTACTTAAGTACAGTACTTGAGTAAATGTACTTAGTTACTTTACACCACTGGCATCCAGTTAACCTTGACTTATTTAGGCTAAAAGTAAAGATGTTTAGCTCCTTTCAAAAGGCAACAAGCATAAAACATAAGGAAATTGTAAATAGTTAGTGATATGCTTACTAAACATGTAAACATTATTATAGGAAGACGAGGATTGAGGACCCCCGCACTATATAGTCCATGAGCCAGAGCCCCAAAATTGAGCAATTATCGAAAGAGTGGGCAAAACCAAACCTATATTAAATTGTTCAGAGGGTCAATACGAGTAAATAAATGTATGATAACCTCACCACAGGAGCAGCTTTTTCATGGTTATCACACATTTTGTAATTTTCCCCATACGTACATGACAGGTGAAAAAATTAAATTTTTTTAAAAAGAGTTATCATAATGAAACTTCCTGAGTTGATTACTTACATGAAGACAATGATTTATCGTATTACAAGTTTTCTGAAATTGTATATTTAAATATGCAAATTAGGCAAGGAAAATATGCCCAAATTTGCATAACTTTCCAGAATCAACATTGGACAAAGCCAGAGTCAACATACTTATTTCATTTTGTTAAGATGTTGGAGTCAATGGTTTTTAACGAGGGAATATTCAATATCTGGCTCAATTTTGGGGCTCTGGCTCATGGACTGAATGCCTAATTTGCATATTTAAATATGCAATTTCAGAAAACTTGTAATACGATAAATCATCGTCTTCATGTAAGTAATCAACTCAGGCAGTTTCATTATGATAACTCTTTTTAAAATGTTGTCATTTTTTGACCTGTCATGTACGTATGGGGAAAATTACAAAATGTGTGATAACCATGAAAAAGCTGCTCCTGTGGTGAGGTTATCATACATTTATTTACTCGTATTGACCCTCTGAACAATTTAATATAGGTTTGGTTTTGCCCACTCTTTCGATAATAATTGCTCAATTTTGGGGCTCTGGCTCATAGCTGTTGTCACTATTTATTTATTCTCTCCCAAAAGTATGGCACCTACTGTAACTACTCCCACATACTTTCACTTAGAAACTCCATTCAAACTTTAAAAAAAATCCAGCTTACTGTGGACACGTGTGCTTGTACTTTTCTTTTTGAAATAATTTGTAGTTTTTTAAATATTTAACTTTAAACACCCCAAAAAGTCTATGGGAAAGTCAATGTTATTTCAACTGAAAACCCCTTTTTCTTTCACTTGAGATGAGAAATGCCCCATGTTTTCGTAAAGTCACTGCGGCCACATTTTTTACACTACAGATATGTTTTTTACATCACCAAGTTCGCACAGGTCTGCTCTCAAATTTAATCTAATCTGTGTGATGTATACATTTTAAGTTAAGACCATTAATATAAACCCATGTCTCTCTTCACTCTAGCACTCTAGCAATCAGTACACCTGGTGTTAGCTAGATTGTCAGTCATTGGCTGCTCTGTGGTGCTGCAAAGTAACTAAGTATATTTACTCAAGTACTATGCAAGTGCTTACAATGCACAGTTTAATTTTGAGGTACTTTTATTTTCCTTTCCATTTTTGTTACTTCTACTCCACTACAATTACAGCATATGACAGATATACAAAATACAAAACCTAAAGTAACCACACACAGCCGATCTACAATATGACGCAATATGAGCTTGTAGATCTGATATTTTCAGAAAATTTGAGTACTTTTACTTTGGTTTTACACACACACACACACACACACACACACACACACACACACACTGTAAACCATCTGAATTTGTACTTTTTATTACTACAGTTTTTTGGCTTTAAAGCGAGCCCACATTGTTTCTTTATAGGAACAATATTTTCTAGTTTTCTTAGCAATTGATTTGAATACGCTGGAAGCATTTCTTTTTCTTTATTTTTTCTCCGAAATTCAGAAATTTGTATTTCTTTGTTGTAACAATGCTTCTTGGCAATAACTTTTATATCGATGGAAAGCCTGTTATTTCACGTTTAAACCTTTAAAAGTGCAGCTGAATATGTGGGTGGTGCCCCTGAACATTTTTATGAATCGGGCTTAAAGGAATTCTTCATCCAAACAATTACTTTATTTCTATTAATTACTCGTCCAATGAAGCCTTTAATTCATGGATTCTTTTTGTTTTTGTCGCATTTCTGAGCCAATAATAATATAAGTTAATAGGAGACCAATCTCAATAAGAGCAAATCATATTTAAAACATTGTTTTTGAACCTGAATCATCAGTAGGCTCATCAGTGATTACACTTTGAGAGTTGTTTTGGAGTTTATATTATTCTTTTATATAACTTTGGTAAATTTGGTCTCCTACCACAGCAGTGTCCTCAATTATTGAATTATTGGGTCAGGAATGCACGTATGCAACATAATTTTGAAAGAAATCTCCCTTTTTTTGGGGTGAAATGAGGAAGGCAGCCACCAGAGGGCGCCACACACCACAAAACACAGTTCCTTCCCTCCCCAGGATGTCTTTGATAATAACATACATTACCAAAAACATTTCAGTCTAAAATGCATCAACATGTACAGATTGAACATCAGTTTAGACATCAAACGTATAGCACACTCTAATACAGAATATTATATTCAGTGAATTGTAATATTATTGAAAACCCCAAATACCTAAATGTGATAACGTTTTTTTTTGTTGATTGAATTGAATATTTTATTAGGCAAAAAATGTAAAACAGCACAGTTACATTTAAAATACTTTGTCTAACAGGTCCGTTCATAAAAGTCCTTGCGGACTTGTTTTCAATGAGGGCCTTGGTATTCAATTCATAGGCATATATAGTGGCACCACAGTTCAAATATCATTACAAAATAAACAGCAAAAAGAAATAACACTATGTACAACAAAGAAAATAAAAAAGAGGGGGAAAAAAATATGTACAAGAACATATTTTTTTCCCCCTCTTTTTTATTTACTTTTATGAACGGACCTGTTAGACAAAGTATTTTAAATGTAACTGTGCTGTTTTACATTTTTTGCCTAATAAAATATTCAATTCAATCAAAAAAAAAACGTTATCACATTTAAGTATTTGGGGTTTTCAATAATATTACAATTCACTGAATATAATATTCTGTATTAGAGTGTGCTATACGTTTGATGTCTAAACTCATGTTCAATACAAAACTAACTAGCACAGTTAAAATACTTAAACATCAAGTGTTGTTTCTCTGCATACAGCTTATTGAGCAAACTTATTTTACAGGTGCAAAGGGGAAAGGTGAATGTATGTATAGTATATGCCAGTCAGTGGTTCGCAACCTTTTCTGGATCAGGGCCCACTTAAATCTTGAAAGTGTGGCAGCCTGTCGGCTGCTGGAACTATCATAGCATAGTTTAAGTGTGTATTTATCCGTATCACAATGAAAACATGAAAAACATGTATGTCATCGTATAATCATGTCATGTTTTGAATGTTATTTTATCATTAAAATTGTTTTATTTATATGCAATATTGATATGCATATCAATGATATGCACATGCAACCTGTACCATGTACACCAGTGGTTCTAAACCTGTGGGCCAGGGCCCACAGGTTTAGAACCACTGGTGTACAGTATAAATTGATGGGAGATACTTTTAGAATAAGCCATACATTTGTGATATTTATTGAAGGCACTTTTTATGTCATGGGGATTTTATTTTAGTGCACTCTTTTCATAGAAATAACGCTTTTAACGTTGACATTTCGTAGAAACACACCATTTGAGTTCATGAACTGTAAACCTTAGGACATTCTATTGTAATCTACTGTACTGGTTCTCAACGTCTCTCTCTCTCACTAATACACACACACGCACGTTATATTCCATTGCTGGTCGTACTGCGACGTCCCACCTTCATCTCCACCAGACCCAGCCTGTTGATGTAGGTCTTGAGGACATTGCTGAACATGGCGCTGGAAAAGCAGTAGATAACGGGGTCCAAGGCGCTGTTCAGGTAAGTAAAGCCAATGGACAGGGAGAAGAGTTGGGCCATCAGCCTGTAGGACACAGTCGGCAGAATGGAATTTCTTTATGTACACCGCCGCCGGGCTGGCGGCGGTGTACATAAAGAAATTCCATGCCGGGCATGAAACAGATGATGAACACGGCGACGATGGCCCCCACCGCGCGGACGGCCCTTCGCACCTTCCTGTCTTTATCCATCTGCCGGCGGTATAGGATGAAGATAATCCGAGCTGTGCAGAACAGCAACACCATTAAGGGCAGGAAGAACTCTGCCACAAAGACAACCTTGTGCAGCATTATCTGTGGAGTGGTCTTACCGTAGTCATCAAAGAGATCCAAGGTCAACAGCGGAGCCCGAAGAGCGACCACAATCACCCAGATCAAGCCTGCCACACCTGTGCCTGAGTCGTTGTCATTCGGTTGATCCGGTGATGCGGGTGGACCACCTTGAAGTAGCGGTCCACTGCCACAGCGGTCATGAAGCCAATGCTACTCGAACGGTTGACAGCAATCATGAAGAGGTTTATGCGGCACCAGGCCTCCCCGAACACCCAGTACTCCTCAGTGAGGTAGTTGTGTATGCGGAATGGCACGCTGATCATGAGCAGGAAATCGGCCAGCAGGAGATTGAAGAGCAACAACGTGCTGGGCTTCCAGTGCTTCAGACGGAACCAGAAGACCCATAGGGCTAGTAAGTTTACTGGCAGTCCAAACATCATCTCAATAATGAGAATAGTGGGTAGGACCGAGGCAGTCAAATCATGGCTGTTATCACAGTGGTGTGTGTTGGTCTGATTTACCAAAGCCATTTTTCTCTGAATATAATTCACTCACTTTTGCCAGGATCCACACCTCCTTATTTTCAGCAACTCATAGAACTGAATCTCTCCGATCGTTCTGAAGGGATGAATGAGAGAAGAGTATGTTAGTACAATACTCATTTCTTTGGCAATGAGTATACTGTAGCATGCAGTGCATCCATCACTTGAGCCAGGCATATACAGTATGTGGAGAACATCCCAGTACATCCCAGTACATCCCAGTACATCCCAGTAGTCCATGAGCCAGAGTGAGTGAGCTGGAGTCATTAATCTAAGGACATAACAGAACGCATGGAGGCTTAGTAGATGTTGATACTGCAGATTTGATACCACAGATAGAAAGCATCTGTTCTTGGGCAATGGTAAGCTCCTTCCTATACATAAACTGCCGTGAATGTTTTACTGTCAATAAATTGTATATTCCTCCTCATCATATCCCCTTTCGATGGTCTGTAAATATATATCCATTCATGGATAATAGATGCATGCTCATATTATTGGTGATAGATTTTACATGATACGTATGCCTACATTTATATCTATTAATAGATATAAATGTAGGCATACGTAGTATGTAGTTCATAGTTCATAGAATATGTCAGGTCAAGTGCAGATGGCCAAGCCAGATATTAAGACTTGTATGTTGTATTTTTTACTTACTAGCCTACTCTTACCTGTATCTCGCCTGTGTTCCATGCCTACTGTGGTGCTGCTATGACAGACACCTGAATTTCCCCCACGGGCACCGGCTTCGAATGCTATCAATGCATTGAATGGGAGATTATCACGTTTTATCAGACCTTTGAATGGGCGAGTAGGCGACGAGTAGGTGCGATTTAGACCTACCCGCGATTTGTCAGACCATTCATGGGGCGTAATCAGGAGCTACTGACCTACTTGGAGGCGGAGCAGTCCCCACAACAATATTTACGATTCTGTGCCTATCGGTACATAACTCGAACGGCGCTGAGTAGGCACAGGCGAACGTCACACCGTTCAGGACGGCAACTCGGTCGCTTTAGCTCCCTCGGTGGTCCTTCACGCGCCTCCGTCATGCTCCGAAACCAAAACCAAAACCGAAACTGAACTATTTAAGTCATCTCCGTTGGTAGGTCAGTATGTCTTGATAACACCCAATGAATGGTCTGATAAATTGCGGGTAGGTCAGTATGTCGCCTATTTCGCCCATTCAAAGGTCTAATAAGAGGTGATAATGTCCCGGTGCACCTGATTCGGATGCTATCAATGCATTGAATGGGACATTATCACCCCTTATTACTTTGGATTTTCGGAAAATCGGAAGGCATGATCTCTATAGTCATGTGATCAGGACCGATCTGTTAGATTTGTCATATTCCCTCCTGATTGGCTAAGATTGACATATAAAGTTTGCGGGAGTGGCCCGTTTGGAGCAAAATGCCACAAATCATGAACGCAGCGTCCGATTGTGGTGAAACTTTGCATGCACATTTGACCTCTGACCTTTAGATCTCCCACCATTTTGAATTATATGAAAAGCAGTTAAAATCAAACTCCTCCTGGGATTTTTGAGCAATCTGCACGAAACTGTCTACACATGTACTTTGGACCTATGCCGACATAAACATGGCGTGGATTTCTTCTAAGAGAAAACATTAAGCTTTTATGAGCCAATTAATATTGCAGTTTTATGAAAATTATTCGTCTGCCCCTAACACGTACATGCAGACTCACATTTGTTTGAATAATGCAATAATGTAGAGGGTCATTCCAAGTATCACTGAAACCAATCTTACTCCAATTGGTCAAAGGGGGGCGCTATAGCAATTTTTTGAAAATGCTAACTTTAAACTGGCAAAAGTCATGCCTCGTTTGGCCGACAGCCGTGAAACTTGCTTACACATGTGCCTTGACTCATGAGGAACACATCTATCACTTTGACCAGTAAGCTCCGCCCTTAGATTTTACGCCATATTGAGCAGTTTGAAAAACATTTAAACCCAGGATTTCTGAGCAATTTGCGTGAAACTGTGTCAAATGTGTGAGCTCCTTTTTCACCAGTTCAGGTCTGTTGGTCCAATGGCTTGATTGCTTAATCATCTGCCTTGAAACCACAGGGTCGCCGGTTCGAGTTCCACCTCATGCAGACCTCATCTCAATTGCATTGCACACAACATGACTGTATCAATGAATAAATGAGCAATTGTTAAATGTAACATGAAATGCTTATTTGAGAGTAGTTATTTTCAATGTATGACGTACTTCATTCCCCCTTTTATTTTGTTTTGTTGGATTCTCCTTTTTCACTGACTAAGGCTGTGGATTGAATAGCTCAATCAGTAAAGTGTTAGCCTCTTGTTCCAAAGGTCCCCGGTCCAAACCCCACACATAACAGTTTACATTCAAATTGCCTTGTACAAAACATGACCCTGTTAATTCAGACATGTGCAATGTAAAAAAAAATAACATTAAATGCTTTTTTGAGAGTAGTTGTTTTTTATTTATGACATACTTTCTTGTGAAAATAGCCGATCTACAATCTCACAACTTTTCAGATAGCAACGCGTTGTGAGCTTGTAGATCGACTATTTTCACTAGATTCCATTCCGAGGAGACAAAAAAAATCTTTATTGGTACCTGTCACAACTCATTAGTGGCCTGGTGGCTTTTTCTTTGAAATAATGTGTAGTTTTTCAAATATTTAACTTTAAGCTCCCAATGCCACGTTATTGGCCATGGCCATTTAAAGGGTAGCAACATTAACAAACAAATGAGTCTATACCTGTAACAATGCTCTATACACCAGGGAACCAGACTACTCATATGCTGTGTTGCTTTTGCCAGGATTCGATCCCATGACCTTGCTGTTCAGAGTCAATAGCTCTTCCAACTGAGCTACCCAGACACAAGAAACGATATATACACTGACATTTGATGAACTTGCAAATTTTACACTACAGATTTTTTTTTACATCACACTCCTATTTAATCAAAAAAAATCTAAGCTGTGTGATATATACATTTTGAGTTAAGACCATTAATATCAACCCATGTCCCTCTGCACTCTAGCAAGCAGTGCACCTGGTGATACCTAGCCTGTAGTGATGCGCGGGTCGGGTTTTTTCATGATATATAATAAGCAATCCATGCTGTATGATAATTTACCACACATGAAATCCAATTCTGTCTATCCAATGGCTCAGTCAGTACACTGTCTACCTGCAAGTCTGTAGGTCCCTGGTTAAAATCCCAATTTAACCAGTCCAAATAGAGCGTCGCAGTTCCCGCCCACTTCCTGTTTTTTTTGGTGCCGGAAGAAAAAACTCAATGCATTTTTCCATTGACATTTCCAAAAATATTTATATCTATTAATTTAAGCCTCGAATCAAGCCATCACGAGATGACATGAATCATGACCATAAAACGTTTTTTTCTGTGATTTTTTTTAATTTTATATTTAATTATATGATATACTATATTTAATAAATACCCTTTGTTTTGCCGTTTTCAACAAAAAGAAAATCACAGAATCAAACGTTTATGGTCATGATTCATGTTGATTCAGCTTGATTCGAGGCTTAAATTAATAGATATAAATATTTTTGGAAATGTCAATGGAAAAATGCATTGAGTTTTTTCTTCCGGCACCAAAAAAAACAGGAAGTGGGCGGGAACTGCGACGCTCTATATAATTTACTGAACAAAAATCATGACTTTGTTAATTAATGCATGTTCACTTCATCTCTCTCTCTCTCTCTCTATCTCTCACTGCCCCTCTCTCTCACTGCCTCTCTCTCTCTCTCTCTCTCTCACTCTCTCTCTTTTCTCTCTGCCTGCCTCTTCCTGCCTCTGCCTTATCCCTCGAACCCGCTTATTGCTGCTTGCAGCTATATTTCTTATTTGTATTTTATTTATTCCAAAAACTACGGCTCTATAAATGACTGCTTTTTTCATTGAGTTTGTCTTTGAACTAGGTACAACAATAGGACCATTAAAGGTAGGGTAAGTGATATTTTTTGGTTAAAACAAAAAGTATTTTGTTAAAAGGTTGAGTGTTTGTTCAGTAACAGAAGTCTCCCTGTCTCTCCAGCTCTTTAATAAACAGAAAATACATTTTCCGGTAGGTGTCAAAATCTCAGCCAATCAGGAGAAAGTACCAATTTTTAAGCTTCATTTTTATAGTGTTCCAGTTCCAATTTTGCCTGCTCATTTCTTAGTGTCATCACTTCCAATTTCACTTGTTTAATCTATATCCTGATTGAATTCTCTATCCTGATTGGATAAAATTGGAAATGAAACTTCCAAAATGCATTTTCTGTTTAATAAAGAGGTGGAGAGACAAGGAGACTCATTTTACTGAACAAACACTCTATAGCAATGAGTACTATCAGAATATAGAGCTATTTAACACTTATTATAACCAAAGAAAATCACTTACCCTACCTTTAAGTTAAAGGAGAGTGCCGGTCATTTTAGGTTGTGTGTTTGATGTGTCGCTAATCACTCACCAACATCACAGTGTGTAAGAGTGAAAATCACAGACGCCAGGTTCTGTGAGAGAAACAAGCAACCAGCGTCATATCATTCTGCACGAATGGTAGCTCATGCGCGACATTCAGCGCATGTTTGAGTATCATGAGACTCCACGATGAGCAGTAGTAGAAAAAACAACAACTTTGCATCGGTTATAATAGACGATTTTCACTCTTACACACGTCTCCCATTATGCCGCTGTAAGGGGTCTGCAGAATGGACAACAGGGGCAGATCTGGAAATATTCAACGTTCCTTTGTATGTTGGTGAGTGATTAGCGACACATCAAACATACAACCTAAAATGACCGGCACTCTCCTTTAACAGCATATCTTGTACTGTGAGTATGTGTATCATTACAAATTGTGTCAAACAAAAACAAGGGCATCTCTGAGTTAATAACACTACAGAAAAATATGGCCAAGCTTGAGGAAATAATTTGCTCAATAGTGAGCCATGAGAGGCTGGGGTGCATCTTTTCAAGTTTAGTTCTAATAGAACAGCCCAGAACAAGTCTAGCAGCCCTGTTTTGTGCAACCTGTAACTTGGCAAGATTTGTTTTACATTACAGTCATTTAGCAGACGCTTTTATCCAAAGCGACTTACAATAAGTGCATTCAACATACGTAATCTTAAATCTTAAGTGTAGATGTAGATGACCATTCAGTTGAACAATAATCCAAGTGACACAAAATGAATGATTTAGAAACTTGACCCATGCAGGTGCCAACCCGGGGGAATAGGCAGGATATTGTACTGTCAACTGATACCAACATCTGCAGGGAACTCCAGCCTGAGAGGTCATCTGGAAAGAGTATGTTTGGTTTCAGGCCCCTACAGCCATCAAGAGCTTCAGCTCGTGACAGACAAGCACTTGGGATTAAAATTTCAACTTAATTAGTAATTACGGAGGACATTTATTTGGTGCATAATCCCACACTCCTTTTTCTCAAATGTACATAGTTGTAAATAGTTTCATTTGTTTATAAAAGCTCTGTAACATTGGTTTTTCTTTCATTGTGGGCTCGCTGCAGCAGTAGCGAGCACACTATAGATATCTTCACTATTTATTTATTCTCCCCCAAAAGTATGGCACCTAACTACTCCCACATACTTTCACTTAGAAACTCCATTCAAACTTAAAAAAATCCAGCTTACTATGGACACGTGTGCTTGTACTTTTATTTTTGAAATAATTTGTAGTTTTTGAAATATTTAACTTTAAGCACCCAATGCATTTCCAATGGGTTTTGCTAGTGGGGAGAGAGAAGGACAGAGGAGAAATGCCCCGTGTTTTCACTGTGTCATTGTGGCCACATTTTTTACACTACAAATATTTATTTTACATCACCAAGTTCGCACAGGTCTGCTCTCTGATTTAATCCAAAGATCTAAGCTGTGTGATGTATATATTTCAAGTTAAGACCATTAATATCAACCCATGTCTCTTCACACTCTAGCAATCATTACACCTGGTGAAAGCTAGCCTGTCATTCATTGGCTGCTCAGTGGTGCAGCAAAGTAACTAAGTACATTTACTCAAGTACTGTGCAAGTGCTTACAACGCACAATACAATTTTGAGGTACTTTTACTTTACTTTCTATTTTTGTTACCTCTACTCCACTACAATTACAGCATATGACAGCTTTAGTTACATTACATTTTTGATTATTAATACAAAACCTACAGTAACCACACATAGCCGATCTACAATGTGACACGTTATGAGCTTGTAGATCTGCTATTTTCTGAACATTGAGTACTTTTACTTTGGTACTCAAAGTATATTTTGATGCTAAAACGTTTGTACACATGCAAGCTCCAAAACCCCCCACACACACACACACACACACACACACACACACACACACACACACACACACACACACACACACACACACACACACACACACACACACACCCCATACTCCACTGCCACTCCACCCCCCGCCCCCCTGTCATACTTCGACTATTCAAAAAAAAGACGATCTACAATGTGATGCGTTGTGAGCTTGTAGAGCTGCTATTTTGGGAAAACCTTGACAGTTTTTGGAAAGTGTGAGTACAGGGGGTGGCAGCGGCCGGATGGCAACTGCGAGGTTCCCAGTTCGATCCCGGGCTCCCCCAGAGTTAGTGTCGAAGTGTCCTTGAGCAAGACGCTGAACCCCTAATTGCTCCCGATGAGCAGGTGCCTTGCATGGTTTCCTCCGCCATCGGTGTATGAATGTGTGTGTAAATGGATGAACTTTTAATGTCAATAATTTTGTAAATTTCAAGCTCCAATAAAATTTAACACTAGTGGTGTCCCCCCCCCCCCCCCCCCCCCCCCCCCCCACACACACACACACACACACACACACACTGTAAAATAGCTCATCTACAAGCTCACTAGAGCCAGGGGGGAGCACCCCACACCCATCACTCCTGCCCCCTATACCCCTCCACCCCCCCTTACTACCATCAGCTATGCAAGCAGGTGTTTAACTGATGACAATTAGGAGAATGATAACAGGTGCTCCCAACCTGATCAACCGGAGGCACGTCTACACCCACACACAACGCAAAGACAAAGATACCAGGTCAAACTGAATTTGTACTTTTTATAACTACAGTTTTTTGGCTTTAAAGCGAGCCCACATTGTTTCTTTATAGGAACAATATTTTCTAGTTCATATTAAATGTGCTCATTTTCACCAATGTAGACGTTACACCTTTTGACCACATGAGGGCGATATTACCACATGGTGGAGAGCAACAGTAGTGCTGAGCTACAACTTCATTCTTCGTGTGCTCTTTCATGGTTTTCTGACTAGAATATTATAATGATCAGATGTTCTAAACTATGAGTCAGGACCCCAACTAGGGTCTCAGTGTGGTCGCACATTGACAACTGAAAAAAATGAAAAATTGATCCTTCCCATTAACTTAGACTCCCAGAGTTTCTCTAGAACAGTCTCTGCCAGTCTTTTCTAAGCTAGTAGGCAACTTAGATTTTGTATTTATTTTTTTGTTCGTTTATTTTTTAACATTGAAGTGAATGGAGCAGCAACTTTTTGGAAAATGTTATCTCCTGGTTCTTTGTGACGAACGGAAAAACGGAAAAAAACCAAAAATATTTGTTGTAAAAAAAATATTTTTTCAAAATATTTTTAACTCAGAAAATGAGTTAAGGGCGCGCTCCCACCAAAGAATGGTCGGCTAGCGTTAAACGCAGGTTGTGCGCAGCCACCGTTTTTTGCAGCCAGCGGATTCTAAAAAACGGGAGTGAATGATGCACCTGTCAGGCTGTCACTCACTTTCAGGACCCTCCCCGTAGCCCACGCCGCCTTCTGCCTTGAGCACCATGTTGCTTCCATCCTGAGTCTTGGGACGGTCTGCCTTCAACTCACCCGATTGGACAGAGGGGGAAAATCAGCTCCTGCCTCCAGCAGTTTTCTGCTTGAAATGGACAATTCGTGTAGAGCGGATAAACGCAAGGTCTGCGTGACAGGCGGAAAGATCCGCTCTTGCGTGAATCCATGCATTTACATTGACAATGCATTGGCAGATTCTGCCCCAGAGGTAAAATAAAAGTGCGGTGGGAGCGCGAGGGCGCGGAGATTCCCATTTCTCAATTCAGTGTTTATTACTCATCGGTTTTTTGGTACATTGCAGATATAATTCTGACCTCTATTCCTTTGTATATGCATATCAAACTGGGGTTCTTGAAAATAAAAAAGTTTGAAAATCACTGGGCTAGAGCAGTGGTTCTCAAAGTGCCCAGGGGTCCTTGGGGGGTTCCAGGGGGTCCCCAGAAAAAAATAGTTAACATAGCATCACAATCATTTTAATCACTTTATCCATGTATATGTTGGCTATTCAAAAATAGCAGATCTACAAGCTCACAAGCTCAAATATGGAATTCTTTGAATAATTTTTGAACAATTTTAACATAAAACTTCTGGGGATCCCTGGCACAAAACCTTTTCAGATGGGGGGGGTCTGTGGCCGAATGCATATAATTTTGGGGGTCCTTGACACAAAGAAGTTGTGGGGTGGGGACTGAAGCCGAGGGGGTTTCAGACTGCGGAGTGACTCTGCAGTCCTGGCTGATGAAGAGAGCCAATTCCAACACTTAACCACTGCTCATTGGCTGTTCTGTTGGTCCGTAACCACTGCTTATTGGCTGTTCTGTTGGTCCGTAACCAGTTCCCACTTTCCCAAAACTCACCAAGTCACGCAACAGCCTGTTTGTTTTTGGCATAACTGGAGCTCATTCACACGAACACTGGAACACACACACCTCCCCTGGCTAACCCTCCCACGGCCAGTAGACCCAGTTGAGTTATATAACTCTGGGATTAAGTGTCACTATCCCACTGGTCCCGACTGTCCAAACTATCTGGGCTATTTTTAACCACAAGTCGCCCAATATAATAACAACAGAGCCCTGCCACAATAACACTGGCCATTGTTGTTCATGTAGCCATATTCTCATAATAGCCCATGGGCCTCCTCTGTGCTGTGAGCATGCCACTGATAGACTGTTAAAGCTGCAATCTGTAACTTTTATGTGCTACCCAGGGGTCTCACATGAGAGACCAAAATTCTACCACTATGTTAAGAGGCATTTAGGCATTTAGCAGACACTCTTAATCCAGACTGAGTGATTTACAGTAAGCAAGGACAACACAAGGTAATACATCAAATGCATAGAAATAGTAATCTAGGATAGGTGAACCAAGAACCATCAACAGTCTAACAGTAGAATATCAAAAATAATAATGATAATAATCTGCACATTTAAACTATACACACTATAGGATGCCAGGTCAACAATGAACTGGCTTTGTCTACATAATATGCTATCTAAATTACATTTTAACCTTTGCATAAGCCTGCAAGGTCTAAAGAGGTGAGTCTTCAGATCACGGCGGAAGATTGCGAGTGAGTCAGCAGTTGAGAGGCAGTCTTAATCTCTTAAAATAGCCATGTTTTGGGCACGACCAGCAGCAACGTTGGGTCGGCCGACCTGGCCTCTGGATTTGGGTGTGGTTACAAACAAGTTGGACGGGGGAGCCAACCCATTTTGAATTTAAAAAACAAACTTTTAAAAGAAGGCCAATGATTTGTAAGTTCATTATAACCACTGTTTCAGATGTCATAGAATCTGAGATACCTCTTGACCCCAGGATTTGGATATTGGGTGATGTCAGCTTAATTGATGTGAACTTTCATATTTAATTTCACTTGCCAGCACGGCTGGGGAAAAACAATATCCTTGTAAATTGGAAGTCTGAAAATTCCCCATCACAAAAGCATTGGTTGAATGAACTTTCATCTTATTGTACTCCTGCGAATGTCCTGTACAATGTAATGAGAAGGCCCGAAATATTTAACACAATTTGGGGCTCTTTTCTCAATACTCTGCCTTCAATAACTCCTCTTGGTTGAGGTTATAATAAGTTGCTGTTACTGCGAAGGTTGTTGTAGTCAATGTTGTTTATTGTGCCATTCTGGGGTGGGGGGAGGGCTTTGTCGGGGAGGGTTGTTTTTTGTCTTTTTTCTTTGTTGTGTAAAAAGGAAAATGGATGCATGTACTTTGTACACTGTCAATAAATAAATCTTTAAAAAAAAAGAAGGCCGATGCACACCTCAACGGTTAGCGACAGGTGCGTATAGGACAAACAGGAAGGTCCAAATGTTCAGAAGGGGATCTTTGATATCAAATATCAAAGAAAAAAGTCACACACACACTGTCTGGAACATGCAAAAAAAACTCTTTATTAAGTCGACGTTTCGGTCGTTAGACCTTCATCAGGACAAACATCACCCCACCCCCTGGGGGTTCCCTGTCCGGACCCCACTATGACAGTGGTTTTCAACAAGTGGTCCGGGGACCACCAGTGGTCCTTGAGGAGGTACCAGGGGGTCCCCAGTGAAATTATTTAACATAGCGTCACAATAATTTTAAACACTTAGCTTTTGCTATTCAAAAATAGCAGACATACAAGCTCATAGCGCGGCACCGAGTGCCGCGCTATGAGCTTGTAGATCTGCTATTTTTGAAAGATCTTGAAAATGTGTGCATATCTTTGAATATATATATCTTGTAAAGCAAACATTTTAAACTCAAATCTTTGCTTCTGGGGGTCCCTGGCGCAAAATTTTCAGATGGGGGTCCGCGGCCCAATGTATATCAATTTAGGGGTCCTTGGCATGAAAAAGGTTGAAAACCACCCCACTATGAGAACCACCGCCATAGCATGTCTCTGGCCTGTGCTATGGCTGATTTCACCCCCTCAATGTCCCCCGCCATGAGGGGCTGAAACAAAATTGTTTCCAGAGACTTACCCCCCAAACAGCCCCCCCCCACCCCTTCCCCCCCAAGCATTCATCACGACCCTCTGAGCAGTCATCAGCTGGGTGAAGGTACAACTGAATTTCCCCCTGTGGGATCAATAGAGGTCTACCTATTTCTCTTTAACTTTTTTTTAATCTGTATTCAAATGTCTGTTTTTGATGTGTTTCTTTGGTCATAATGTTCTGTGTTTTAAGGCTTAATGTTTTGTGTGAAGCACTT